>NC_084801.1:77193385-77495616 GCF_963169125.1 Humulus lupulus
AATTGTATGAGCCCAAATTCAAATCTGGGCCTAATAACTTATCGGGCATTAAACCCAAGTTAATTATTCTTAAAATTTGTTTAAGATAATTAAAAGTTATTTTAATTCAAAATTAAATGGATAAGTGGCTTAGTGGATCAAGACTACTTGTGAAGGCCCTAAGTAATAGATAGAGATCTATTTAGGTCTTATTTAGTTTCTTACATTTGTGTGTATATTTTTGCAAGTGTTGTAATTTTTTTAGAAATAGCCAAGACACCCGGCCCACATTTATTTATTTATTTAGCTAGTATTTATTTATTTAAATGTTTGAATGTGATTAAATTGCTTAATACTTTATCATGCATTTTTTGACATGCC
The DNA here is from genome assembly GCF_963169125.1 of Humulus lupulus. Lineage (NCBI taxonomy): Eukaryota > Viridiplantae > Streptophyta > Magnoliopsida > Rosales > Cannabaceae > Humulus > Humulus lupulus. The sequence goes on from NC_084801.1 coordinate 77,193,746, forward strand.
ATACATATAACCCACACAATATTTAAAATTGTGCATGCATCTCATAAGAGTAGAAACATGCCTTAGGATTGTCCTATGTGATTATATGCTGGTCCATATAATAATAAATCTAGTTTTTAACTAGTTCAAGAGTGGAAACAGATTTTAAAAGTTGTTTAATTTCTAGTATTTAATAAAATTGTTTTATTAAATTATAAATGATATTCTTAATAATTATGGCAAAATAAAATTGAACAAATTAGGGCATAGTTCTATATTTTTAATTTTGCTTAATTTGATTAGTAATTATTAGAATATCATTTGGTAAAAATAGATCACTTTATTTTTACAACCAATTAAAAAGCATAGGATGTTTTGAGAAAACACATGTTCTAAAATAGTGAGTGGGAGAGGGAGTTATGACAATAAGTCCCATGGTCTCCATTATTAGTTAGCACCGAGGTAACATGGAGAGGGCCTCGCGGCACCATTGCTTGTGTCCCCCTAAGGAAGGCTTCCGACTGTGTTATTCTCAAGGCAAACTTCTTTTTCAAGAATAGGATTTAATGATGTATTTCAAGTTTGACTGACCCTATGGCACACTCTTGAGTTAAGTCATTGATCTAAAATAATGGGTTACACTCACAAGGTACATTAGGCTTTCGAGCGGACTAGTGTATTCTTGACCAAACAAGCGGTTGTTTATAAGTCAAAAGAGAAATATTGATTTAAGTTTTAACTTATAAATTTGAGAGCTTGTCTCAAAATTAATTTGGAATTAGTCTGACCTACCCTAAGGCTGGTCCATTAATGTTCAAATTAATTAATCGTGGAATTAGTAATTAATTTTTTTGTGTTTTTTGTTGCATTCATGCATCACGTTTACTATTCCAAAAATAACTTATATTTATTATATGCATAGATTCATTTTGTTTATTTATTTATTTTCAGCAATTATGTCTAACTCAAATCCTGTATCTTCTTTACTTGCTAATGAAAAGTGGACTGGTGAAAACTACATGAAATGGAAATCAAACTTGAACATTGCATTAATATGTGAGAAGCCTAAAAAGTCATCCAAAAGCAAAGAGAACAAGAACACTAAAACCTCCAAAAGGGACTTGCTTTTATTGTGGAGAAAATGGTCACTAGATGAGAAACTGTTCAAAGTATCTAGCTGACCTCAAAGAGAAAAGTACAGGTAAATTTGATTTATTTGTGTTAGAAGCTTGTTTAGTGGAAGATAATTCCTCATCCTGGATAGTAGATTTAGGAGCCACTAACCATGACTGCTTTTCTCTTCGGATTCTTAGTTCAACGAGGAAGCTTGCTGATGGAGAGGTGACTATGAGGGTAGGCAATGGTCAGATTGTCTCTGCAGCAGCAGTTGGAATAGCCCGTTTGGAATTTGATAATAATAAATTTCTTGTTTTAGAAAATGTTTATTATATTCCTGGATTTTCTAGAAACTTAATTTCTGTTTCTATGTTGCATGAACAAAATTTTAAAATATCTTTTAATAATAATTCGATTGTTATTTCAAGATATGGCTTTAAGATATGTTCTGCAAAATCTATCAATGGGCTTTATAAACTGCAAGCTAAAGAGAAATCTGTAAATAATTCTAAATTATTTAAAACAGCAAATCCTAGATCTATTAAACGACAAAAGACTGATTCCGATAGTGATACATATCTGTGGCACTTGAGATTGGGCCATATTGGTCTAGACAGAATAAATAGGCTTGTAAAGGATGGTCCTTTAAGAGAACTATCTATTGGATCTCTCCCTGTTTGTGAATCCTGTTTAGAAGGAAAAATGACCAAAAGACCTTTCTCTGCCAAAGGCTCAAGAGCCACAGAACCACTTCAGGTAGTACATACGGATGTTTGCGGTCCACTTAATGTACAAGCAAGAGGAGGTTATGAATACTTCATCACCTTTATTGACGATTATTCAAGATATGGTTACCTATATTTAATGCAAAGAAAATCTGAAACTTTTGGAAAGTTCAAAGAATTTCATGCAGAAGCTGAAAAGCAATTAGGTAAGTCACTAAAAGCTCTTCGATCTGATCGAGGAGGAGGGTACTTGGATTTTGAATTCAAGGACAATCTATGTGAGCATGGCATTCAATCTATGATTAATGTATGTATATTAATGGATTCACATATTTATAGGTAATTTATATATGTTACAAAATTTTTGTTGTACACTGGGCCAATCACACCACCATTCCGCTACGTATTAGGAAACTCATTCCTAACATACCATCCTTTCAAAGCATACATATTAGGGAACCCTTAGTCCCATTACAAATACACAACCGGGTGTAGTTTTCTTACCTTTAGATTCTGAATGTAATGACTACGAGCGATGCTCCTTGAGCTTGATCTGATCCCCGAGCCTTAGCTTAGCACCTAGTCACAACCAAGATAGAGGATACCATCAACAATCTTAAAAGAGCTTCTAGACAAAGTTCTAGTCTTCGGAACATTGAATTTTACCAAACATGGTAAAAGATTCAATCCTGAGCACCCTAGGTTAAATTCCCAAGCCTAGAATCTCAAAATCCCAAAAGCTCTTAAGGGCTGCGGCATTGGCCACCCATGCCGAGGCATGGCCCCAACCAGAGGCCTCCCAATGCCCAAAAATAGACATGGGCCGCGACCCTACTCAGACCATGCCACGGCCCGCCCTTCTTCCTCAGCACACATCAGCTTCGAAGGGCCGCGACTCACCAATAACTATGTCGCGGCCCGACCCCTCCGAACCCAGAAAAACTCCATTTTTGACTCTCAAAACTCATGTAAAATCATCCAAAACTACCCCAATTCCACAACTCAACTATCCAAAAACTTCCCACATGATTCCAGCAACATAACCCAGCTGAAACCTAGACTAGAAACCCATCAAAAACCTATTTTAATCATTGAAACTATCTAACTCAAGAACACAAATCCCAGCCATGGAAACACTATAACTTAGCTATTAAACCTTAAATTCGAGCTTACCTCAACTGCAGAACCAATCCTCCAAGAGTTTTCTGGGCTAACTTCCAAGGTTCTAGCTTCAATTTAATCTTCAAATCCAAAAACCCAAAACCTCTTAGAACACACTCAAAAACACATAATTTCAACCACAGATAATGGGATTCAATGCTTACCTCAACCTTGATTAAATTCCTTTGACAATCCTTGAGCTAATCCTCTAAATCCCAGCTTTAATCTTCAGAATTCTAGCCACAATTCTGTGTTCTATTGTTTTTTCCTTTTAGAGAGAAAGAGAGAAGGAAGGAGAGGGTCGGTCTATTTTATGTTACACTATTTTCTAAAGCTTCCTAAGTCTATCCCTAGGCAATTAAGCTGATCCCAAAGCTCAGGGTACCAAAAACGTCCCCGAGGCAAAATGGTAAAATTCCCCAACGTTCCCACCTAGACTTCCCAACCTCACATATATCTCCAATCTAAATAACCACCTGATACCTGAAAATACCCCTTGACTTGTCCAAAGTCACACTTTAAGCCTCGTTGTGACTTTCCCGCTATCTAGCTCCCTAGGATCTCCTTAAGTCGCCCGTTGCAGATTTACCCACATAATAATGTGGTTCTCACAAGTATAACATTTAACCACATTTACATTCATATAATCATACAAGCATGCTTATCATGTAATCATGCATTAAATCAATAAATTCACACATAAACCAATTATGCCCTCCTGGCACACTAATCAAGGCCCTTAAGCCACATTAGTGATTTTGGGTCGTTACATGATGTCTCTGTAGCTGGAACATTCTGGATAAGTCCTCCAGTTCCCATTGCCGCCTTGGCAGCCAACCTGTGTACCCCGAGGGTTCCTGTCTGGGCCTGGAATTGTAATGGTATCTAGGGTCTTCCTCTTTTGGTCACTAAGGCCTTTGGCCTTACCAGCCCCAATGAAGGGAGGTCCCACCCTCCTAATGTCCCTTCTGATCGTGTTCTCACGCTAGATCTTGTTCTCAGTGCCCTTAGCAGTAAGGGCCTTCTCCACTACCTGAGCATAAGTCGTCACTCTAGATACTGAAGTAATTTTAATATCCTGGGCTATCATAACATTTAGCCTTTGAACAAAACTCTCCTTCCTTATCACATCAGTTGGCACCAAGTCTGCAGAGAACTTGGCCAACCTGTCAAATTTTAGGGCATACTCTGTACAGTCATGGTGCCCTGCACCAGATTGCTGAACTCATCAGCCTTTGCAGCTCTCACTGCATCATTATAATATTTCTCATTGAATAGTCCTCTGAATTCTTCCCTACTTAGGGTCTTCACATCTCTGGTCTGGGATACCACTTCCCACCAGATTCAGGCGTATATCTGAAACATGAATGTGGCGTAGGCCACTCTATCATTACCTGCCACCCCATCCACTACTCAGCTCGCAGCAGATCTGGCCCTCCCTCAAAGGTAGGATGGTGTTGTTTCCTGAAGCACTCATAGAGAGGCTCCCACCTATTCTAAGCCCCTGACTGTTGCTGTATTACAGGTGCCACAATAGGTGGCACAACTGGTGCAGCGTTCCCTGCTGGAACCTGCTGCTGCCTCCACAGGAGGATTTCTTCATCTTGCCTCTGTATCCTAGCTTGCATATCAGCAAGCACCTATTACTAGTTTTCAGGAGTCGGCAGAGGGTTCTAACCCTGGTCGTTATCCTTGACCTAACTTCCGGTGTAGGCTGGCTCATTTGATTTCCCTGGAAGCATACTTCCAAGTCTATCTGCAATCAATGAAATGACACATTAAACAGCAATGACGATGCCCAATGTAACGTGTCGGCCTTGATGGCACGTTACAAGCTAGGATGGTGCTCGGTCAGATGCGCACGCGAGGGTGCAAGCTGGTGAGCATGCTGATGCCTAGTTTGTACGGCAGTGGCATTTTCGTAAATATCTTGAATATTGCCCGAAAATGGACGGGACTTGGTAGGTTCCATATTGAAGGGTCAATGAATGCAATGGTATGGTCGGATTTGGGAGATTCAGAGAATTGGCGAGCTGGAAGCCAAATATGTCTCCCAAGAAAAAATCATATATGTTCCTGGTAGAAGGCTAAAAGCTCAGAAGGCTCTTTGTAGGGGGAGCACCTGGTGTCAGCTCTCCACCACCCCCTGGCGCAGGTGCGTCAAGTGAGCTACTACTAGTTGGGAGGACTAGTAGGGCGGGCATATGAGGACCACGAGGGGACTCATATGTCTCCATGAGTAGGAGTACTCATGGACATTACCGGGTCGCCCTGGTAGTGCGTCGAAGTGTGCTGCTAGAGGTTTAAGGGTACGGTTCCCTTGGCTTGCCGGGATGCCGCTTGCATGGAACGTGGCCTAAACCTTCGAGAGATGTCGTGGTGCGCCATGGCCACGAATCTCGACACGAGATGGCACGGGAAGTCATTCATGGGACTTGTTAGCATGCAAGCATTGGAGGGTGCACTATGCTTGAGTAGGACAGAGGTCCAGTGTGTGCTACTAGTCTGGCAGCCAGTCTCGAGGGCCTGTCAACATGCACGATGGTATGGTGCCTTGAGGATTGGACCATGGACGTATGGGAGTCCTCGGTCTGTGACGTGAACTAATCATATAGTATCGAATGGGACATGATGGGAGGTGTTGGCACGTCAGCTTGGTGTTGGCTCTTAGCCACACATGCTACCTTGACTTGCGAATGTCTGGGTGGGCATCGTTGTTGGGATTTGCCTTGCCATAGTGAGAACCTATGGATAGTGTGAGTGTCTTGGCTAGATAGCCTTGATGCATGATTGCACTCATAGATGCTGAAGAGAATGACTCGGCGAGAGTTGTTCGAGAGACGGAAGTGTGCAGAGGCACACGGTCACGCGAAAAATGTGCCCATTGTTATTCGAATGGTTGGAAGGCTGACCTTGGCTCAGAGGAGTCAAGGTGCCGCATGGGCATTTCTACTGTCAAAATGTCAGCCCGTGACAATTGGTATCAGAGCCAGGTTCATCTCAAGTTGGGGTGAACCTGGTTGGCCCATCCTAGAAAGGATGTAGGCATGCTGAAGGACCATAAGGGTCTGGATGCTTGTACAGATGTCGTTGAGCCTTTTAGTCACCTAGAAAGGATCAGTAGGCTGAGACGGGATGAGACTTGGTTGCTCTTTTTCGTGGGAATACTGGACATCCTAGAGTGGGGACAAGTTATGGTTGCTTCGAATTAAAGTTCAGAGATGCTAGAAAGACAACAACCACGTGCAATTATGGAGAGGTGCTACAAAAGAGTTGGAACTCATTGACGCGAGACAAGGTTTGATCGAGAGGTCAAGGTTTTATGTTTGGTTCACTAGTTCAGGTTTGCCTGAGTGACAGTGTAAGTCACATGGAGCGCTGTTGTTGAAAATGGAACTTGTACGCAAGAGTGGGTGAGCATAATAGTGGCCGTCAGATGCTTGTCAGTCACGACAGAAGTCGAGAGTGGATAGCTTTGGGGAACTAGATAAAGTTGAGCATGGAATTCTTTAATTGCTACTTGTGTGCCAAAAGGAATCAAATGGAGACCAAGGTGGCAGTGGCCACGATTGTCAGAGGATAGTCGTACTTGGAAGTGTTTGCATGTTTACTGGTTCTGGTCTGGAGGGGAGGTGCCGAGACAATTGAGTGGGACGTGTTGGCTCACAGAGATGTTATCTTGTGTGAGCAACACTAAGGCATTGTAAGATATGCTATGTTGTGGAATATATGCATCAAAGGCCAGCAGGGCCGAGTAGACCGCGTGAAGTGGTCAGAATAGTACTAGAGTTTCGAGAGCGCTGGAGGGCTGGGTCAGGGAAACTTAGTATTGCAAGAAGGCTTAAGGAGGTAGAGATGGTGCTTGAGTTTAAATGTGGGCCGGAGGGCCTTGCTATTGGGACTTAGTGACCACAGAAGCTGAGAGAAGTTGCCCGGAGGGGCGAGATGCTAGTATAGAGCAGATGGATAGCTATGTGGACAGTGCATGCATAAGGGAATCGATAGTGGTCCTACACGAAGTAGTTGACTCGAGAGTCACATCATACGGGGGGCACTTCTAGATTTATTGTGTGCATGAAAACTTAGGGCGATCAGATGTTCTTGCGTGTGGGCAAGTTGTCGAGGACGCCAACAGTTAAAGTGGGGGAGAGACCTTCACGGTTCAAACATCCAAATAGTAGACCAATGTTCCATTACAAAAGTATCGAGATGAGTTATCATGGAGATCGTTAGTTGTTCAGAATGTAAAGTCAAGGAGACTCAGAGACAAAGACAGAGCCAGTTACCTAAGGTGAAAGTCAACAGAACTCAGGTACTAAGGCAACGTAGATATGTCGAGGGGCGAAGAGTCAGAATGGCTGAGACATTAGTTCAACATCACCATCAAAAGTGATAAATGGAACGAGGGACCGCACGAGAAAAACGGTTAGCTTGTGAGCTATACCTTGAGAGGTACACTTCGAGAAGAGAAGTGATTCCCAAGTTGAAGTGGAGGAGCCCACTAATTCATATGTTCAAAGGGTCAAGGTACTTGTTCAGTTTTGGTGTGTGAATTTAGAAAGAAACACAGCAACAGATGGGTTGTACAGTGCGAAGACATGCATGACTGATGCGAGTAGGTCAGGTGACCAATTGAAACTGCAGATAGACAGTATGCATGGGCATAGGCTGAGACCAAGATTGGGCAGGTTTTGCAGCATGTTATGGGACATGATTAGTGTTTTATGGGGACACGTGTTTATGGGAACACAAGCCGAATGATTCAGAGAACATATGCCGAAGGGAGATAGCAGATTGGGACAACTTCAGACCTCAAGGGTGAGGTAAAGTGCAGTCAAGTTGATCAAGATTCAGCAGGCCTTCTAGATTTAGGCAAGGTTGATTTGGGGGCAATGCAGTGGTTTTGAATGGTGTCAGATCATTGACCACATTGTAGAAGCTCAGAGTAGTAGTTATGGTTATGGTCAGGAGCGGCCATTTCGCATCAAGCCTTGGGTATGCAGTAAGGCCGGAGGGCCAAAAGTCTGGGAGACTACTTCGCGAAGTCTATGTGCAAGGATGCACAAGATACTGCATAAAGGCTACAGTTGGCATGAGTGCCACGTTGAAGAGAGACATGCCTTCAATGGAAGGATGTTTCGTAGGTGCCGTTGGGAACGGTTGGTTTGCGAACCTCACCTTGAGGGGGGGTGCACCTTAATTTCCTCCTTGTCAATAAGAGAGTAGGCATTAGAAGATTGGCGGGAAAGCAACAATCAAAAGATGTGTTGGCTTTGGGGTCAGTATAGCAAGAGCTGCTTGGTTGACTGGAGGGACATCGTGATGGACTCGGAGGAGTTCATGTATGCAAGGAGTATTCGAGTGCAGCGGCACTACTTCATGGGAGAATTCTGAATAGTGATGGTGGCATGGGGTCCTTGATCGAGTCCAAGGGTGGACATGGGAGATCATCACTGAGTTAATGGTTCTACAGTGGTAGAGGGACTAGTGCAGAATCAAGATTCGGAAGAAGCATGGAGTGAGCTTAGGAGTCGAGGCAGGAAGATTGGCCAGCGGTCTGTCGATGAGGGCATCGACAATTTAATTGCGGGAGAGTGTAACGTGTCAGCCTTGATGGCACGTTACAAGCTAGGATGACGCTCGGTCAGATGCGCACGCGAGGGTGCAGGTTGGTGAGCATGCTGATGCCTAGTTTGTACGGCAGTGGCATTTTCGTAAATATCTTCAATATTGCCTGGAAATGGACGGGACTTGGTAGGTTCCATATTGAAGGGTCAATGAATGCAATGGTATGGTCGGATTTGGGAGATTCGGAGAATTGGCGAGCTAGAAGCCAAATATGTCTCCCAAGCAAAAATCATATATGTTCCTGGTAGAAAGGCTAAAAGCTCAGAAGACTCTTTGTAGGGGGAGCACCTGGTGTCAGCTCTCCACCACCCCTTGGCGCAGGTGTGTCAAGTGAGCTACTACTAGTTGGGAGGACTAGTAGGGCGGGCATATGAGGACCACGAGGGGACTCATATGTCTCCATGAGTAGGAGTACTCATGGAGATTACCGGGCCGGCCCGGTAGTGCGTCGAAGTGTGCTGCCAGAGGTTTAAGAGTATGGTTCCCTTGGCTTGCCAGGATACCGCTTGCATGGAACGTGGCCTAAACCTTTGAGAGATGTTGTGGTGCGCCATGGCCACGAATCTCGACATGAGATGGCACGGGAAGTCATTCGTGGGACTTGTTAGCATGCAAGCATTGGAGGGTGCACTATGCTTGAGTAGGACAGAGGTCTAATGTGTGCTACTAGTCTGGCAGCCAGTCTCGAGGGCCTGCCAACATGCACGATGGTATGGTGCCTTGAGGATTGGACCATGGATGTATGGGAGTCCTCGGTCTGTGACGTGAACTAATCGGATAGTATCGAATGGGACATGATGGGAGGTGTTGGCACGTCAGCTTCGTGTTGGCTCTTAGCCACACATGCTACCTTGACTTGCAAATGTCTGGGTGGGCATCGGTGTTGGGATTTTCCTTGCCATAGTGAGAACCTATGGACAGTGTGAGTGTCTTGGCTAGATAGCCTTGATGCATGATTGCACTCATAGATGCTGAAGAGAATGACTCGACGATAGTTTTTCAAGACACGGAAGTGTGCAGAGGCACACGGTCACGCGAAAAATGTGCCCATTGTTATTCGAATGGTTGGAAGGCTGACCTTGGCTCAGAGGAGTCAAGGTGCCGCACGGGCATTTCCGCTATCAAAATGTCAGCCCGTGACATCCAACACCACTCCCATGGCCAAAAACCAAACAATTAAGCATACACATGCCATAACAATGCTGATAAGCAGTTTGATATCTTTCACATACAAAAATCATGCTAATAAGCAAGTCAATTTATATTCATGCTCAATCAGGGTGATAATAAGCACATTCTTTTCATGCATTTAACAGTCAAGGGTCAGGCCCAATCAGAATAACTCATGATCCCTAAACATGCATGCAGATAAGACATTCATTTGTCAACTAAGCAGGTAACACAAATTAACATAAATAGTTAACGAACCCTTAGTCGAGCTTGTCTTCAGCGGCGAATGTACATGCCCAGCCAATCTTCAGGAACACATAAACATAAACGACTCTGATACCAAGTTGTAACGTCCTCCTAATGAAGGACTGTTACGCTGTGTAGTTTGAATAGTGCTTAACTCGCTAAACGAGTCATTTGAGTTTAAATCGTGTAATTAAAACTAACCATAGGTTTAGGTACTAATTTTTTTTGTTAAAAGTCAATGATTTCATTAAAAAGGATTGACATCAATACATGGGAACCCATCGTAGTTTAAAATGTTTACAAACCCAAAAACGAATACAAAATTCGACATATACAGGAAAATCAAGGTCCAACCCTAGACCCAACTGATAGCATCGACTGTGGAAGACGAGCAGGCCGCATATGTACAATCTGCCCCCAAAGCTCTCCAACTCATGGCTGGTCCAGGTTCTCCTTTCCTTTACCTACACCATTTAGCACCCAGGAGCCAAGGCTCAGCAGGAAAACATAAACATGCTTATAAGCAGTACATTATCAGAACATAGAATCATAACTAGCATGACATTAGTAGTAACCCTACTCATGCATGTAATTAGCTCATATAAGCGACTATAGAATCACACTAGGGATTTAGTGCCCATCTTTCACATAACCAGCCTTTGAGCTGGTCAAGCGGGTCTAATGCTTCACATTCTAGATGTTCCTTGGGCGTTCAAGCGTGTGTCTTTCTTCTGGGTTGGCTTAATCCTATCAGCCAAAATTCAGCACGATATTACCGCCCTCGACTTTTTAGTCGAGCCTTTAAACTCTCGACTCATAAGCCGAGTTCTTTAACCTATAACTAATAAGTTCAGTCTTTCAATCTTAGATTGATAATTCGTGCCTTGAATGATCGACTGATAAGTTGAGTCTTACCCTTCGGCTGATAAGTCGAGTCTTAACATTCGATTGATAAGTCGAGTCCCAACCTTCGACTGATGAGTTGAGTCTTAACTGTCGACTGATAAGTCGAGTCTTACCTGTCGACTGATAAGTTGAGTCTCAACCTTCGACCGATGAGTCGAGTCTTACCATTCGACTAATAAGTTGAGTCTTAACCATTGACTGATAAGGCGAGTCTCAACCTTTGATTGATGAGTCGAGTCTTACCCTTCGACTGATAAGTCAGGTCTTCACCTTCGACTAATAAGTCGTGTCTCAACAGCCGACTGATAAGTCGAGTCCTCTAAAACCAACTATACCCTTGACTATTAAGCCAAGCCCTTTATCAGATAACATAGATAAACCTTCAGCTTATAAGCTGAGCTTGCCCAATCAGATATATAACTCAAAAATTATTGCATAACATTGGTAAACACAACACATTCAATATTTTTAATAAAACATTCTCAACATAATATTGATTTTGTACTATAATAAGGTCGCGCCCTAAGCACAAAATGGGTGCAGTTTTCATACCTCAGGTCTGAGTATAGCGTAATAATAAGAATGACCCTCGGGCATGATCCTGGTTACGATCCCCTAGCGATAACCTAGTCACAACCATAATATAAAATTCTGTCAATAACGAGCAAATAAAGGCTTCCAGACTGAGTCCTAGTCTCCAGGACGTCGAATTCTACTAAACAGGGTAGTAGGATCGAGCCCGAGCCCTTAAGGTTAACTTCCCGAACTCAAAAATCCTCCCAGGGCATAAAACCCCTTAAGAGTTGCGACCTCAAGCATCTAAGCCGCGACTCGCCCAAGTCAGAGGCCCCGACCTCTCTTCTCATTGAACACTCACAAGGGTGCAGCCTAATAGGCGCCGCGGCATGACCTCGCATCAGGAATCGTCCCTGACCTCTGGGTTCAAGATGGCCGCGACACCCCAAGAACAGGGCCGCGACCTGACCCTATGAACTCAGAATTCCTTAATTTTTCTTCATCCAAACTCAACCAAAATGCACCCTAAATCAATCTTAGAAACTTAATTCAATCCCTAGAACAGATTCGACAACTTCCTAGCAACAAAACCACAGCTTAGCACACTCAAAACTCAACCCAAAATTCAAATTCATAACCCTTATCCTCAAAGCTCAAGAACAACCAAAACATAAATAAATTCAACTTAAAACAGGGGTTATAGCTTTACCTCAGCTGTGACGCCCCACGTCACTACGGCTGCTTTCTGGAATGACGACTGGCCTTACAAACCAACATGAGTCTTTTCAGTATGCTTTGTCCTCATTCACATGCTTCCTAGGAAAACATCCCAGGAGGTCACCCATCCCTAGATTACCTCAGGTCAAGCACGCTTAACTTTGGAGTTCTCAAGTGATGGGCTACCGAAAAGAAGATGCATCTTGTTGATATAGGTAGTACCCATCAATCCATTTAAGCCCTCTTAAACTGTGTAGTCCCATACCTACACAGTCTTAGAATCATCATACTTGACGTTCCCCAGGCGGTGTGGGATTGCACAGCTTACCCAGTCTTTCCCCTTACGGATCACAGGATTCTGACTGTCACAATCACCCTCCCTTACGGGAACGACGTCCCCATCGGCCACACTTCCGGCTGGGTCAAGGCTCTGATACCATTTGTAACGCCCTACTTTCTTAGAGCCGTTACTAAGTGAGTTTAAAAATGTGCATTCAACTCGCTAATCGAGGTTTTAGAACAAATAGTGTAATTAAGCCATAAATAGAGGAAAAACTTTAGAAACAATTCCATTTTATTGAAAATCATAAAAGTTTGACACCTGGGATCCCAAAATACAGTTTAGAAACATTTACATCGCATAAATCGAACCAAGTCGATTAAACGAAAAAATCTAAGTTTATTTACAACCATCTCCCAAAATCCTCTGGCTGTGCACAGTCTTAGAATCATCATACTTGACCTTCCCCAGGCGGTGTGGGATTGCACAGCTTACCCGGTCTTTCCCCTTACGGATCACAGGATTCTGACTGTCACATCAACTGTGATTTAAGTCCTCCTAGTTGTAGCTAATCTAATCCCATGTTCACGCCTTCAATTCCCAAGCTTTCGGCCAAAAATCTCCTTAGTTTCTCAAGTAATCCCGTTAGAATAGAGAGAGAGTTATTTGGGAGAGTATGTGAGCTGATAAAAGTGTTTGAGTGTTTTGTTTTGTTTTCTTAAGTTCAAGTAACCTTAAGTTCATCTCGAGGCCCAGGGTACCAAAATCGTCCTCGAGGGCAAAATGATCAAAATCCCCAGTATCCCATCCTATTATAACTAACTTCAAATATATCCTCGAATATTCATTCCCATTACCCGATAACCCGGTAATGTACTAGATACCCATAATACCCCTTAACTCACCCTGAGTTGGGTATTAGTTCCCGTTGTGACTTTCCCACTAACTTGTTCCCTAGGATCACCTCGTGATGAGTAACCCAGATATATCTACATAATAATGTGGTCTCACACATATATGACATATATCCCAAATATACCCATAACAAGCCAAATTACGAAAATTGCCCTTCTAATAAGAAACGCGCCCACATGCATATTTAATACACCTAAACATGCATATCTAGTCATATTATCATGTAACCCACATAATCATATAATTACATGCATACTCATCACATATGATTATTATTCTCATAAATTTCCATCCTGGCCCCCCTAATTAAGGACCTAAGACTTATTAGGTAATTTGGTACGTTACACAGAGGGTCACGGCGCTAAAGGCTTTGTCTGCCCATAAACTGACCGTAAGCTGCGTCGCTAAAAAGGTTGGGCCGCGTCCCGGCTAACGTCCACGCGAAGCCCAAATTGACATTGGCTGTGACCCCCATTGCTTATGAAGAAAAAATTAGGTTTTAAACCTAATTTTGAGATGGGGAAATCAGATTGAGAGGAGGACAAACTTTGAAGGAGAAAACACACAGTTGAGCATCTCCATTCACTCTCTACAATTCTTTTTCTATTGCATTTTACTTCTATGCTAATTTGAATTGCTGAGAGTAAGTGAGCAGATAAAAGTGTTTGAGTGTTTTGTTTTGTTTTCTTAAGTTCAAGTAACCTTAAGTTCATCCCGAGGCCCGGGGTACTAAAAACGTCCTCGAGGGAAAAATGATCAAAATCCCCGGTATCCCATCCTATTCTAACTAACTTCAAATATATCCTCGAATATTCATTCCCATTACCCGATGTTGACTGTGTTTTTAGCCAACGACGTGAGAACGTCAAATACGACAAGCCTTCAAGAGAATACAAACGACAACAGACAATTTAATTAATAAAAGTAAATAACAAAAGAGATTTTATAGTGGTTCAGCCCCAATAGTCGGTAATAGCCTAATCCACTTAGAGATTTTATTACTGTATTCACACTTAAGATCAGATGAACCAGTGTCAATTGAGTTTCTTCAGTGTAAATATTCCAGAATACAAAAAAGGGGTTCTCTCAAGAAAAACACACTTTCTCTCTCTAGAACACAGATTAATTCTCAATTTTTCCCAAAAGTCCTTTTACGATCCCGCCAACCCTCTATTTATAGGCCTGGGATCCTCAACTGATATCCCCTTTAGATAGGGATATTTTATTATTTAAATTACAAGAAATACTTAAAATACAACTGATTCCTCAATTTGAGTGAGGAATGAGAGATTCCCGGGTGCCTAGACAAATTCTTACTGAAGTCGTTCCGGGGATTTTGACATAGTCTCACATGCATGTTGGTTACTCCTTCAAGCTTTCCTTAGTTCAAAGTGATGTATGCATGGCTCTCCTCGGACCAAAGTCATGCATGCTTGGCTCTCCTCGGACCAAGGTGGTCCGAGCCAACTCCCTTAGCCTTTCACCTCGGGTAGGTCTGAGCCTACCTCCTCCAATCAAGGTCCGATCAGACCTTGTGGCCTTCTCCTCGGACCAAGGTGGTCCGAGGCATCTTTCTCTTGCCTTCTCCTCGGACCAAGGTGGTCCGAGCGATCCTTATTGGCATCTCTCCTCGGACAAGTTTGAGGCATTTCCTAGGCTCCTCCAACCATGTGCCGATTGGACATTGTGTAGGCTCTCCTTGTCAAAATCTAAGTCTCAATTCTTGGTTTGCATGGGACTTCTTTTCCTTAGCTTCTTACCTCGAACACATCCGAGCCACACACTTAGGAAACCTTGGGAGGCTTACCTCGGACACACCCGAGCCAAATACTTGAGAGGCTCCTCAAGCTAAGGTCCGATCGGACCTGCTGCTTTTGTCCCAAGAGCCAAAATCCAAACCCCTCTTTTAAGCTCCTTAGACATGGGTTTGAAACGAACACTTGGCTCTTCGAACTGGGGTCCGAGCCAAGCACTCCTTGGCCCAAATATTCTCCTCGGGTGTATTTGACTTGCCTATAGCATCTCTCAAGCAGTCCAAATTCTTAACTGATGTATTGGGTCACTTTATCACAACTCTGAGGAGTCAATGTATTTATTGACTATTAATGTGTCTTTCACTGACCATGTACTGCCATTTGTCACCTCTATTGCCACATCATTGATCTCCAATTTTTGGGTATAACACCCGATAACTCGGTAATGTACTAGATACCTAAAATACCCCTTAACTCACCCTGAGTTGGGTATTAGTTCTTGTTGTGACTTTCCCGCTAACTTGCTCCCTAGGATCACCTCGTGACGAGAAACTCAGATATATCTACATAATAATGTGGTCTCACACATATATCACATACATGCCAAATATACCCATAACGGGCCAAATTACGAAAATTTCCCTTCTACTAAGAAACGTGCCCACATGCATATTTAATACACCTAAACATGCATATCTAGTCATATTATCATGTAACCCACATAATCATATAATTACATGCATACTCATCACATATGAATATCATTGTCATAAATTTCCATCCTGGCCCCCCTGATAAAGGACCTAAGCCTTATTAGGTAATTTGGGACATTACACAGAGAATCGCGGCGTCTTTGTCTGCCCACAAACTAACCCTGATCCACGGCGCTAAAAAGGTTGGGCCGCGACCCGCCTAACGTCCACGCAAAGCCGAAATCGACACTGGCCGTGACCCCCATTGCTTATGAAGAACAAAAATTAGGTTTTAAACCTAATTTTGAGATGGGGAAATCAAATAGAGAGAAGGCCGAACTCTGAAGGAGAAAACACACCGTGGAGCATCTCCATTCGCTCTCTACATTTCTTTTTCTATTGCCTTTTAATTCTATGTTAATTTGAATTGTTGTTTATGTTTAGAATGACAATGTTGAACTAATTTTTTTATTAGGGTTTTTAATGTATTCTCTTGAACTCCTTTGATGATCTAATGCAATATTAGTATTTTTCTTCTTCATTTATTAAGCTTGTCTCAATCTATTTTAATGCATGAAATGTGATTGGCCATCTTATTTCATTGTCTATTTGTGTTTGAATTGAAATTATGAAAAGTGAAATTTAAACAAGCTTTGATTGAAAAAGCATCGATTTAATCTAGAACGAAAGTATCTAGGTTATTTTTGTAGCATCTAGGTTGTGAATTCATTGCCTCCTAATTGTTGAATTTATCATAGAAATATAGAAAGTTCACAATTAGGTTGAGTTTTATAATTCCTAATCCGATTATAAAATACCTTAACAACTTGTTAGCTTAATAAGAAGAAGAGTTTTTAATATTGTGTTAGTGATTGATAGGAGGGATTGTAGATGAAATTAATACTCCTAATTGTTTAAATCCTTGGAATTTTATTCTTGTTTAGGTTCTTACAATCTTGCATTATTTTTAGTAGTATTATTGTTTTTAATTATCAAAATACAAAACCAATTTTCATTAACCAAATAGAAACTAAGAATAATTATCTGGTAATTGATAATTCAGTCCTTGTGGGACGATACTATTACAAATTGTGACTGTGTGCACTTGCATAACTGTAATTTTCGTAATAAGTTTTTGGCGCCGTTGCCGGGGACTTGAAATTATCAATATCAATATAATTAATTCTATTTCTAATGTGGTTATTCTTTGAACTATTTCTATATGCGTGCATTCTTGACCATTTTTTTCAGGTAGTTCTGTTATATGTGTAGCAGAAGAGGAGCAGATAGCCTTGTTGCTATTAATCCTGAGATTGAGAAAGCATGCATGCAGAATCATAGAAACAAGAGAGCTTCTGATCCAATTGTGGTTATGGAAAATCCTCAAAACAATGATGGGTTGAATGGAGGGGTGCCAGAAGTGGTGCAAGGACAAGCTCATAATTAATCCTGTTGCGAGAAGCTTACATGATTATGTACTGCCAACTGTTATGGGAGTGCAAACATGTATAAGACCACCGGCTGTGGAGGCTAATAACTTTTAGATTAATTTAGTGATCTTGCAAATGGTGCAATCCATCGTGCAATTTGGTTGCTTACCCTCAGAAGATCCTCATATGCACATAGCTAATTTTCTAGAGCTATGTACAATGTTCAAGTATAATGGGGTGAGTGAAAATGCAATCAGGTTGAGGCTATTCCCATTTTCGCTGCGGGATAGAGCTAAAAGTTGGTTGAAGTCCCTTCAATAAAACTATACAAATACTTGACGGGATTTAGCCAAAAAAATCCTGGTCAAGTTCTTTCCTCCATCAAAGGCAGCAAAATTGAGGGGAGAGATTAATAATTTCTATCAGATGGAGGGGGAGTCTTTGTTGATGCATGGGAGTTTTTTAAGGAGCTGTTGAGAAAATTCCCCCATCATGGTATTGAAATGTGGATGTTGGTCCACAATTTTTATAATGGGTTGTGTGGTACTACTCGTACCGTAATTGATGTTGAGGCTGTTGGGGCATTCATGAGTAAGAGTTCCAATGAAGCATATGAATTGTTAGAAGACATGGCCACCAACAATCACCAATGGTCTGATGAGAGGACAATCAATTTTAGAAAGGTTGCTGAAATTCATGAACTCGATGCCATCACTACCTTGACTGCTCAGGTGGCTTCCTTGATAAAATAGTTGCAACAGAATATTGTGTCTGCTAATGCCATTAAGATGTTAGCAGGTTGTGAAATTTGTAGGGGTCCACACTCTTTTGATCAATGTCCTTTAGGTGACCTTAATAGTAATATTCCTATGGACCAAGATCAGGTTTAAGCAGTGGGAAATTTTCCGAGGCCTTTCAACAACCGATTCTCCAACACTTACAATCCTGGTTGGAGAAATCACCCAAATTTCTCATGGAGAAACAATCAAGGCCAATAATCACAGTTTCAGGGCCAATACAAGCAGAATATGCCACAACAACCCATGAATCAGTCTTCCTCCTCACAACAGCCTAGACCACAAGTTCAACAAGAAAAGCCTAATGAATTGCAAGCAGTTCTGTTGACTTTTACCAATACTCAAACTCATTTTATGACTGAGACAAGATCATCCATTCAAAATCTTGAGACACGAGTGGGGTAGTTGGTAAACATGTTGAATAAAAGACCTCAGGGGAATTTGCCTAGCAATACTATGGTGAATCCCAAGGAACAATGCCAGGCCATCACTTTGAGAAGTGGTAAGCAAGTTGAACAATCTATGCCTAAATCATCTGTTGAGAAGAATGAAGAGTTGGGTGAGACATCTGGTTCTGAGAGTGAGAAGGTTACTAAAGACCATCATGTTACAGAAAAGGCACCTCTAATTGTTGTTGTTGATCCACCAGTAAAAATCCCATACCCTCAGAGGCTTAGGAAAACTACTCTTGATAAACAGTTTTCGAATTTTTTAGATGTGCTAAAAAAGTTACACATTGACATCCCCTTCGCTGAAGCATTAGAACAGATGCTCGACTATGTAAAGTTCATGAAGGAGATTAAGTTCAAAAAGAGAAAATGGAGGATTATGAGGCTATAACTTTGATAGAGGAGTGTAGTGCTATTCTAAAAAGGAAGCTTCCCCATAAACTGAGAGATCCAGGAAGCTTCACCATTCCTTGCACTATTGGGAGTTTTGAATGCAAGCATGCTTTTTGTGATTTGGGGGAAAGTATTAATTTGATGCCCTTATCTGTGTTCTGAAAGCTCGGTCTTGGTGAAGCAAAGCCTACTACTGTTACTCTTCAACTCATAGATGGATCAATCAAGCATCCAAGGGGTATTATTGAAGATGTGCTAGCCAAGGTAGACAAGTTTATTTTCCTAGCATATTTCATTGTTCTAGATATGGAAGAGGATTCTAATGCCCCCATTATTCTTGGGAGACCATTCTTGGCTATCGGGCGAGTTGAGATTAAGAGTTCAAGGGGAGGAGGTGGTTTTTAATGTATTCAAGGCAATGTATTATCTGAGAGCTAGTGACAGTTGTTATAGAATTGATGTGATTGATAATGCAAGTTCGGGAAGAAGGTGGAACAGTGATACCTTAGAGGTGGTTTTGGCAGCTGGTGAGGAAGATAATGATGATGTAGAGATGATGGAATATGTCAAGTGGATAAATGCTTACCAGCCATACAAAAAGAAGTTCGAAGAGTTGGAATAAGGGCCTGAAAGACCATTGCCATCCTTTGATTAGCCACCAAATTTGGAATTGAAGTCTCTACTGGGTCATTTATGCTTATTTGGGTGAGAAAGAGACTTTACCTGTAATTGTATCCACTGCACTTTCTAAGACAGAGATGGAGAAGGTATTGAGGGTTTTACAAGCTCATAAATTAGCCATTGGTTGGACATTGGCGGATATTAGAGGGATAAGCCCTTCAACAGTGATGCATAAAATTTTGATGGAAGAGGATAGTAAGCTGTCAATAGAAGCTCAGCGAAGACTCAACCCAACTATGAAAGAGTTAGTACTTGAGAATATTCTTAAATGGTCAGATGTTGGGGTAATCTACCCAATTTTTGATAGTGCATAGGTGAGCCCAGTGCAGGTAGTTCCCAAGAAAGGCGAGATGATTATGGAGAAGAATGAGTAAATTCCATCAAGAACAGTGAGGAGATGGAGGATTTGCATTAATTACCGCAAATTGAATAAAGAAACAAGGAAAGACCATTTCCCTTGCCTTTCCTCGATCAAATGCTTGACAGACTAGCGGGCCATAACTACTACTGCTTTTTGGATGGTTATTCAGGGTACCATCAGATCGCCATTGTACCAGAAGACCAAGAGAAGACCACCTTCACTTATCCTTATGGTATTTTTACCTTTCAAAAAATAACATTCGGGCTGTGCAACGCTCCTGCTACCTTTTAGTAGTGTATGATGGCCATTTTCTCTGGCATGGTCGAGAGAACTATTGAGAACTTCATGGATGACTTTTTAGATTTTGGGTCGTCCTTTGATGAGTGTTTGAAGCATCTTGAAGTAGTGTTGCAGTGGTGTGAAGAATCCAATTTAGTTCTGAACTAGGAGAAATGCCATTTTATGGAGCAAAAGGGTATTGTTCTATGCCATAAGGTCTCTAGTAAAGGAATTGAGGTGGACCGAGCTAAAATTTCCACCATTGAAAATCTACCACCACCTGTGTCAGTCAAAGGGGTTTGAAGTTTCCTTGGGCATGCTGGGTTTTACAGACGATTAATAAAGGATTTTTCGAAGATCTTGAAGCCCTTTTTCATCTTGTTAATTAATGGTGTTTGCTTTGAATTTAACGGAGAGTACCTAAATGCTTTTAAGTTACTTAAGGAGAAGTTAATCTTAGCACTGATAGTTGTTGCTCCAAACGGGGATCTTCCATTTGAACTGATGTGCGACACAAGTTATTATGCAGTGGGAGCAGTTTTGGGCCAACGGGTTGATAAGGTATTTCGGTCTATTTACAATGCTAATAGGACTCTTAATGATGCACAATTGAATTATGCCACAACGGAGAAAGAGCTCCTAGCAATTGTTTATGCCTTTAACAAGTTTAGACCATACCTGATTGGCAACAAGGTAATTGTTTACACTGACCACTCTGCAATAAAATATTTGATGACCAAGAAAGATGCAAAACCCCGTCTTATCATATGGGTTTTACTATTGCAAGAGTTTGACCTGGAGATCCGGAATAAAAAAGGCACTGAGAATTTGGTAGTAGATCACTTGTTAAGACTTGAGGTGGAAGAAAGTCAGAATGACAAGGAAGTGCAAATAAATGATCATTTTCTCGATGAGCAGTTGTTTGGGTAAGTGATAGTTTTACAGTGCCATGGTATGCTGACTATGTGAATTTCTTGGTAGCAGAGGTTGTGCCTCCTTAGATGTCAAGGCAACAGTTGAAGAAATTTTACTTGGAGGTGAAACACTACTATTGGGAGGAGCCTATTCTCTACAGGCATTGTGTAGATCAAGTTATTCGCCGTTGTGTGCCTGAGGATGAAATGCACCCAATTCTCACCCATTGTCATACTTTGCAATGTGGTGGGAGTTTTTGAGCATCAAGAACAGTAGCGAAGGTATTGCAAAGCGGGTTCTATTGGGCAAGTCTGTTTAAAGATGCCAATTCTTTTGTGAAAGCTTGTGATCATTGCCAACATACTGGAAACATATCGAGGAGGAATGAAATGCCACTTAATGTGATCCTCGAGGTTGAGCTCTTTGATGTTTTGGGCATTGAATTCATGGGCCCTTTCCAATCATCATTCAACAACCAGTTCATTCTATTAGAGATGGACTATGTGTCAAAATGGGTTGAGGCAGCTGCAACAAAAGAAAATTATGGTGAAACGATCATGAATTATCTGCATAAGAATATTTTCACAAGGTTTGGTACTCCTCGAGCTCTCATTAGCGATCAAGGGAGTCATTTTTGTGAGCATCAAGTTGCTTATTACAAAAATGACTCCCTTCATTGCTAATGATAGCTCAAGGAGTACCAAACCATTCTATTGAGGGTGATAAGGTAAAGCAGTGCGGTAAAGCTCCTTTGAAGAGGAGTTCAATGTCCGACTAAATGACGCCAACGACAACACCTTTGGGAGGCATCCCATACTTTTTAATTGCTTTTTTTTTTTTTTTTTGCCTAGTTGGAATCATTTTTTTTAAGTTTAATTTTTGCACTTGTAGTTTTAAATTTTTGGATGATTTTTGTAAATATGGAACCTTGGAAAGCGTGAAAACTAAAAAAAAAATGTAAGTGTTGATGCAGTTTTTTCGCCAACAGTGTATTAAGAAATTAAACAAGTATATTAGTGTTGAATTATAAACCGTAATGAAATAATAAAAACTCTCTCGAACACGCACAACTTTTATGTGGTTTAGTGGTTAAAATCCACCTAGTCCATGAGTCATTATTATTATTTTTCTCTCTCCTTTCCTGCAGAGTTTTGTTAATACAAAAATGGTTGTCCTCTTCCCTGTCCATTATTCCTAGTATTTATAGGGTAATTTTATGGACAGGTTTGGGTAACCGCGTGAATAAATATGACATCTATTTAATAGAGATTATTTCCATTCACATTGGGATATGGTTTGATAACAGAATAAAATATACTCATGCTATCTCAGATAATAAATGATAGATATGTGATACAACCTTGGCATTAATGAGCGTATAAAGAGCCTCTGAATCTCTTGGGATCCTTAAGTATGCGTTTTGCCCAAGTTTTCACAAGCTGAATATCTCACCTGAGCTCGTGTTCAACGACTATATGAACCCTAGCTCGTAGTAAGCTTAGAATGCCCAAAGTTTGACCTGGTTATTATAAGTCTCAAGCTCAATTGTTATCG
Source organism: Humulus lupulus (assembly GCF_963169125.1). NCBI lineage: Eukaryota > Viridiplantae > Streptophyta > Magnoliopsida > Rosales > Cannabaceae > Humulus > Humulus lupulus. The sequence continues at coordinate 77,216,410 of NC_084801.1, forward strand.
TTAGAGGTGGTCTGATAATAAACTGTGTATCATGCTATCAAATCTCCAAACTCGAGCTGTTCACACCACTGTTAGGCAGATATTCTACTTGGCTATTTTTCTACATATTCATGCCAGTTGTACCCGAACTAATTGAACTCATGCTAATTTCAGGGTACAACATTTGTCCCCCAAGTTCTTGCTCGTGCTTGATGTCATCACTTTCTGACATACACAGTAGGGGCTTTTAGGCTTCTGCCATGTAAAATCGTGCCTGCCTACTATTCGAGTACTGGACACATGGCTGCCTGCAATTGGCGTCCGTTCGGGTTTCGAGGACTGTGACAACTGTCCTGTCAACTATTTGCCATCGTATGGTTCATTTAATCTTGGCCGTTGGATATCAACCTAACCTAATCGGATGGCCCAAATTAATTCTCATAGTTTACGTATAAATAGGATGATCAGTTTTGAAACCTCACCACCTTTGCATTCAAAAAAATTCCTTTTAAAAAACAACAAAGTTTCCCTTTTTCTCTCAAACTCTTCCCAAAAGCCTTCATCGCCTTTCAGGCTTTTAGAAGCTTTCAAGGATATTCTTATGGGCATATCAACATCTTCTTTTGAATGAACATATAATCTGTAAGTATTTCCTCACCTAGTTTGAATTTTTCAATTCTTTATTTTCCAGTGAGATTTTTTACTTCAAAAAGTGCTATTTGCTCAATATCGTTTAGGCTATGTCTATTTGTAGAAAGGAAATAGGGTTTGGTTTAAGCTAAATGAATGAAATTAGACTTGTTTGGAAATAAGGTACTCATAAAAATGGGCAAATTTTCTGGCTTTTATTGAGAAAATTATAATGGTAAATCGGTTTGTATACTTGTTTAGGGTGTAGAAGTAGAATTATTTTAGGTTTAATCCTAGGTAGCTTAAAGGTTACATTTCCTTAGGTGGTTTTGCATTAAACCGCTTTCAAAAGGAAAGTAGCCACCGAAGCTCTCCAACCCATGGCTGGTCAAGCTTTCCTTTTCCCTTACCTGCGCCACATAGCACCCGTGAGCAAAGGCACAACAAGAAAACTTAAGCATGTGCATAAATAGAAAATACAGATTCCCAAATACTTACCTAGCATGTACAACAGTAATAACCTACTCATACAGTCATTCAATTACAAATAAATGGTCATTGGACCAATTTGGGGCCGTTGCCCTGAACAGTTGACCATAGAGTCAACCCCGGGGCCCTAAGCCCTAGCTATGTGACAATAGAGTCACCTGGGGCCCTCGCCCTTAGCTCTGAGTAACTAGCAATAGAGCTAGGCAAATACCTCTGGTTTTCCAATGACCTTAGGGTAGGCCAACATAATAGTACGTTGCTGATTTAGGCCTAAGCCTTTCGACCAGCGTGCAGCGCGCTATTGTTGTCCTTGACTAATAAGTCGAGCCCTGAACCAGGTATTCGAATATCAATATAGAAGTAGATATGGATAGGTATACCCTAACAAGATAAACACGCATACATGTTAATCACATAACATTATCAGGTAACCGTAATCATAGTAATACTCATGCTTATTTAACGGGAGTACGCCCTAGCCACAAAAATCATGCGAGCAGTCATGCAACACTTAAGCAAGTAAGAATATTCAAGTATGTTTAACCAATAAGTTAAACGATAACTTAAACATAAATGTTCTCAGGGGCCTAAGCCCTAAACATAGTTATTATTAATAGTCGGGCCAAGCCTTAATCACATATAACACGTATTTCGTGCAGTTTTCTTACCTCAGGTCTGAGTATAGTGTAAAATAAGAACGACCCTCGAGCACGATCCCAGTTCTGAGCTCCTAGTGATAACTTAGTCACAACCATAATATAGGATTCCATCAATAATGAGCAAATAAAGACTTCCAGACTGAGTCCTAGCCTCTGGGACCTCGAACTCTACTAAACCGGGTAGTAGAATCGATCCCGAGCCCTAAGGAAAAGATGATTGTCACTAAAAATTCACCATGGTCAAAACAACCTAGGCAGGCAGTGACCTGCGCCCCTCAAGTCAGAGGCCCTCCTCCCCTGATAATGGACATGGGCCGTGACTTTCCCCTTGAGGGTTGAGGCGCGCCTCCCAGACAAAAACCTCCCTGGGCCCTAGGTTCGGTTGGGTTGCGGCCCCTCAAGAACAGGGCCACGACTTGGCCCTGCGAACCCAGATTTCATCCATTTTTTCTCAGTCAAATTCAACCAAAACCATCCCAATTTTACCCTAAGAAAATTATATAATCCATATAACTGTTTTAATATCTTCCCAAAAACAAAACCCAACTAAACCTAGATACAAAACTCATCAAAACTCCCAATTCAACTCTCGAGCTTTAAGGCTCAAGAACACCTCAAGAACTGCTATAAACTCTAACAAAATTCAATTAAACACAGAGATCAAAAAATTACCTTAGCTGTGAATGATGATCCCCTAGCCACAAGCTATCCAAATTCTAATCCCGAGCCTTCAATTCCTTAGTTTTCAGCCAAAATATCCTTAGTTCTTCAAAGAGCTCCTTTAGAACAGTTGAGAGAAAAACAGAGAGGGAGAGAGTCGGTTGTGAGAGGTGTTTTGAGTGTTTGTGTTTTTTTTCCCTTAAGGCTTAAGTGACTTAAGCTAATCCCAAGGCTTGCGGTACCAAAAAAACATCCCCAAGGGAAAAATGGTAGAAATCCCCAGTATTCCCTTCTAATCTCGCTAACTCCAAATATATCCTCAATTATTCATACCCATTACCTGATAACTCGATTTAATGTAAAATACCTAAAATACCCCTTGATTCGCCCCGAGTCGGGTATTGGGTCCTGTTGTGACTTTCCTGCTATCTTGCTCCCTAGGATCGTCTCGTGCTGAGTAACCCAAATAAACCCACATAATAATGTAGTCTCTCACATATATCACATATATGATCATATATATAATTATGCCCATAACGAACCAAATTAGGAAAGTTTCCCTTCTAATAATAAACAGACCCACATGCATATTTAATATCCCTAAAAATGCATAACTAGTTATATTACCATATAACTCACATAATCACAATCAAATATATCAAATAAACATATAATTCCATATATTGCTATCTTGCCCCCTAATCAAGGCCCTAAGACTTATTAGGTAATTTTGGGACGTTACAACAACCGTAGCTAGAAACCATCTTAGGTCGCCTACTAATAGGCTGCTTTATCATCAGGCAATTCGAATCATGGCACCCGCAAAGAAAGATTTTGCGAGCTCCTCTATTCAGAACCAAGATAAAGGCAAGCAGGTCACCTCTAGTTCTCCCATCCCTCACTTTGGTCCTATGGTGGAGAGAGAGATCGTGGTCAACCCCAACACATTCTTTGAGGTCGAGCACATAGTCTCCCGGATAACGACTCAGGGGAAAGTGAACAAGATCCTGCTGAGTCATACGATTGAGATTGGAGCTGACGGTCTTATCGCTCGACCTGTGCTAGAGAAAGAACAGAGTTGTGCCCCTCTCCAAGACAACTACGGGGCTTGGAGTGATGAGCACCTGAAGCTCGATGCCTTTCTCCCGTTGGACCAATATTTCATAGAATTTTTGAACTACATCAAACTGGCTCCATTACAGCTCCCCTAAACTCATACAGGATTTTGGTGGGGAGTATTTGTTTCTAAGGCATGAGTGGGAGGTCCCCACTCCGGTAAACATTATGTATTTCTTTTTCCTCAAAGCTAGTCCCAACCAGAAGGGGCGAGGCGACGATTTTTACTACCTCACTCATTTTCCAAACTCTGCCTCTGTCATTGACCTCCCCAGCTAGCCAAATGACAATAAAGATTTATTCTTTATGTCAAATGGGTTAAAGAACTGCGACCATTGGTACTTCAACCGTCCTTGTAAGTCTTCTATATATGTGAATTCAACACGTGAACTTTTATCACTTGTGCATTATATATATATATTGTTTTTTAGATTCTGACTCAGTTTGCTCTTTGTGCAGCTATATTTGCGAGGATAGAACGATCTATGAGCCTCGGGGGTCAGTACGAGACCCTATCCAGTCTTCCTCTTGGGGAGAAAGACTATTGTCAGATTGTGAACGACGCCACCATGGTGGCTTGCAAACTGATCAACAAGGGACAAGCGTTAGCTCTGAGGACCCGAGCTCCTCTTCCTGTCATCCCCGAGTTTTCCCCTTCTCAAGAGATCTCGCTAGACAGTGAGGAAGAAAATGTGGCACCCCTGGTGTGAAAAAGGCGAGCTCCTGAAGATAATCAGAGGCCCGGTCCTGAGTGAAGCGCGTTCGGGGAAGCAGCCGGCCCCTCCAGTCAAGGTAACCCATATCCTTATAGAGATTTAGATCGGGCTACTGCCAGTTATAAGCTAATTTGATTCAACCCTAACCAGCTCGTTAGTCGTCACCCCACTGACCCGGACCTAAACACACCCTCCTCTAGTGTGTGGATCATTTGGTGGTACGCTATGATCATAGCTATCCCAAATGTACCATCATAGTTGACAACACTTTACATTTTAGATCCACCATTTTTTAGGAGTATGGGACAAACTGTAGGTCCTGGGCTTCCCTGCTTCAGGGTGCGTTTGCCACTGGTATTAGGCAGTACGTAGATGAGTCTAGCTCCGAGGAAGGACATGAACACCCTAGGATCTAGGAGTTCATAGCTTTAGACTCTCCCATAACTCCATTAATCATAGAGTTAGAAGTTGTGCCTAGCCCGGTCAATAACCCCGTGCTGATCGTAATAGATTCATCCCCTAGTCCGGAGGGTAAGATTCTTCCTCTTTTTCTTGTGTTTATAATATTTTTGAATTATTAATCTGGTGAACTGAATCTTCTACTTGGTCTTTTTCAGGTGAAGAGATGGAACTGCCAATAGCTCCGGATTTGAAGGGTGCTTTTAAGACTGGTGGGACCGGAGATGGTCCCATAGTGAAAAGACCTAGGGTGGCCAAGAAAACAACTTCGAAGACGGGAGGTACCTCCAAATCTCCGTCTAAGGATAAGGGTGCCAGCACCGCCCGGGAGCAGCCACAAAGAGAACTTCCTCTAGCTACGGTAACAATGGTTATTATTTAACAAGCGCCTCCTCCTCCTCCTCGACAAATACCTCCCTCAAATACTCAAGTGATCCAAGGAGAGGCTCCTACTGTTCAGATCCTGATTGAGCCACATGACCTGGAGAAGATCCCCGAGGCCTTTTGGGGTATTATGTATGAGACAGCAAGCCACATGGTGGACCACGCCTATAAAGCTAGTGCCAGGGATTTGAGGGCTATAGAGGACCACAGTCTTGAAGACATCATTGAATCTTCTATGGGGATGAACCTTACTGTGAGTCCCTTTCACTCTCCTAACCTTTTCTTTCTCTTTAGGTTTTTTTGTAAAAAAATAATATTCTTGACTTGCTTCATTCTTTTGTAGTCTGTCTTGGCCCAATATCGAAGCATAGCTTGAGTTAAAGTTAGGAACGAGGAACTCCGAGCTGCCCTGAGTGCCGCTCAAGAGAGCGAGCAGGCCACCAAAGATGCTCTGACTTCTTCTCAGGAGGGCGAGCGGTCTGCAAAGGCCGCCCTGTTCTCCTCTTCGGCTCAGGTCATGGAGGCAAGTCATCGCGCAGATCAATTCAAGGTCGAAACTGAAGAAATCAAGAAGAAGTTGATCGATGTCGAGACTAAGAAAAAGGAGGAAGCTGAAGTGTCCTCATCTCAAATGGAGGAGATGCTTTACCGTTGCTGGGCCTTTAACCAGGACGAGAACTTCTCTTTCATGCAGCCTGAGCTATGGGATTCGTATCTTGCTAGGTTCAAGATTAAGTTCTCACAGGAACCCTCGGAGACTAGCGAAGCTTCTGGAGCTGCAGAGGGGGATGGTGAGGAGGTGACCTTGTTGGAGCGTGCTAACGGAGATCAATGATTTTATTTCACCCTTTCTATTATTATTATTATTATTTGTAACAGTCCCTTGGGACCAAAATAATTGCCTTTGGGCTTAGTTCAAGGTTTTTTCTCCTCGAGATGACAATATACTTTTGAATATACACCTAACTTGTTATCTATATGTGTTTCCCCCAGTTTATTATCTTCTCATGTTTATGAATCCTTAGACTCTTGTACATTCAAAATCTTAGGGATTGACTTTTAGATTGAGATAGATTTTATCGATATCTTAGTTGTATGCCAGATTTTGCTTGGTTGCGTCATACCTATTAAGAATCAGGCCTCAGACCTGGTTAGGTCCAGGGTTTTTAATAAACTTAATAGCATTATACCTGTTAGAAATCAGGCCTCGGACATGGTTATATCCAGGGTTTTAGTGATGTCTCAAACTTAGTTTGCGTTAGGTTTATTGAAAACTCGAGCTTTAAAAAGCCGTTGAATAATCAATTTCTCCAAAATCCTAAGTTTTTAATCATTATCCGAGTAAGCTTAAGTTTCTCAAAAACTCTCCTTGGTTATGTGCCCCCCAAGGAACCAGAATGTATAAACGTTCTTGGTTGCTTTTACAACGCGAGCTCGTAATAATAAAACAAAGAAGTGGCTATTTAATCATCCATATATTATTGAATTGAAATGGCTTTTATAAATAACCCTTACATAAATGGTAAACTATTGATAATACTTTTTTAAATGAAGAGAATTCCAGGTCCGTAGGACTATTTCCCCACTTAGCCGGGCTAGCTTGAAAGTTCCTTCGCGCAGGACCTCTACGACCTGATACAGTCCTTCCCAGTTCAGGCCTAACACACAATCCTTGCTATCTTTATTTGCCAAAAAGACCGTTCGGAGAACCAGATCGCCTAATACGAGTCTGCGTCCCTTGACCTATGAATTGAAATAACGAGTGATCTTTTGTTGATAATGGGCGAGCTGTAACTGTGATGCTCTCATTTTTATTTAATCAGATCGAGGGTTGCACTAAGCAGCTCGCTATTATGATCTTGATCAAATGCCCTTTGTCTGTGAGTAGTCACCATTGCCTCAATTGGAAGCATATCCTCACTTCCAAAGGTTAGGGAAAAGGAGGTATGTCCTGTGGAGGTTCTATGCAAGGTCTGGTAGGCCCAGAGTACTTGTAAGAGTTGCTCGGGCCATAATCCCTTGGCTTCATCTAATCTTTTCTTTAGGGTCTAATTTACAGCCTCGACCTGCCCATTGGCTTGTGGGTATGCTAGTGACGAGACACTCTTGCTTAAGCCATATTTTTCACAAAATTTTGTGAAGAGATCTCTATCAAACTGCGTTCCATTATCTGGCACAATCTTTTTAGGGAGTCAAAATTGACATACGATATTCCTCACAAAGAAATCCAGGACTCTCTTCGAGGTGATGGTTGCCAGAGGTTCAACCTCTACCAACTTCGTGAAATAATCGATCACCATTACTGTATACCGAACCCCTCCTTTTCCCATTGGTAGGGAACTTATCAAGTCAATTCCCCATGCTGCAAATGGCCCAGGGGATGAAATCATGGTTAGCTCGACTGGGGCAGCTCGGAAAACTATGGCGAAACGTTGGCATTTGTCGCACTTTTGCACATACGTGGGCCTAAAATATCCTTGTCTCAGTAACTTCAGTGCTGGGTTTTCCCCCCCAACGTGGTCTCCGCAAAAGCCTTCGTGTGTTTCTTATAAAATGGTTTTTGCTTCCTCAGGCAGGACACATAGGAGGGGCAACAAATGACCTTGCCGATATAGGATTCCCTCAACTATTACATATCGTGGACTTTGATAAAGTAGTTTTCTCCCATCATTCATTCTGACCTCCACCGTTTCTCCAGTTACACTCAGGCTTTCCAAGAACTCCACTAGAACTACATTCAATGTTTCAACATCTTTGGTTGTAGCAAGTCAAGCTAGAGCATCAACATTGGAATTCTGCTCATGGGGTATCTGTTCAACGGAGCTAAACTCGAATTCAGACAACTCGCCCTTTACCTTAGCCAGATAGACCGCCATCCTTATGCCTCGAGCTTGGTATTGTCCCAATATTTGATTTCCCACGAGCTGGGAATCACTATAGCATTGGATTGCTTTCACCTTCAGCTCTTTCACCACTCTTAGCCCAGCTAATAAGGCCTCATACTCCGCTTCATTGTTGGATGCTTCAAACCCAAACCTGAGAGTTGTATGGAACTGATGTCCTTCAGGTGAGATTAAGATTATCCTAGCTCTCGATCCATGTTTGTTTGACGATCCATCAATGAAGATTTTCCATAATTTCTGCACTGGCTCCCTTATTAACTCGTCTTGAAAACTAGTGCACTCAGCCACTAAGTCAGCAAAGGCTTGGCTTTTTATTGTTGTTCGTGGCATATATAATATCTCGAAATGGCTAAGTTCGATAGCACATTTTAATAAATGCCCCGACATTTCTGGCTTTTGCAACACCTATCTTAAAGTTTGTTCGGTTAAGACGTTAATAGAATGGGACTGGAAATATGGCCTGAGCTTTCTTGAAGCCAAAATGAGATAGAACACCAGCTTCTCTATTAGTGGGTACCGTGATTCAGCTCTGAGAAGCCGCTTACTTACGTAATAAATGGGTTTCTGTGCTCGATTTTCTTCTTGAACTAACACGACACTAACTGTATTCTATGTCACTGCCAGGTAAAGAAACAGACACTCCCTAGACGTCGGCTTTGATAGTACGGGGGGTTCAGCTAGAAGCATTTTCAGATCGTGAAATGCTTGTTCGCATTCTTCGGTCTACTCAAATTTCTTGTTTCCCCTGAGCAGGTTGTAGAATTGTAGAAACTTGTCAATGGATTTTGAAATGAAGAGGTTTAGAGCCGCCACCTTTCCAGTCAGGCTTTGTACTTTTTTACGCGTCCTGGGCGACGACAATTCTAGTAGCGACTTGATTTTTTCCGGATTCGCTTCTATCCCCCTTGTGTTGACTATAAACCCTAGAAACTTTCCTGACGCAACTCTAAAAGTGCACTTCTAGGGATTCAGCTTCATGTCGTATTTTCTTAGTATGCCAAAACATTCTTCCAGGTCAGATATATGGTTATTGGTAGTCTTTGATTTGAGGAGCATATCATCGATATACACCTCCATGTTTCTCCCGACATGGTTAGCAAACATCTTGTTGACCAACCGTTGGTATGTGTTATCCAAAAAACAAGCACGGGTGATGTGGCAGATATTTTTGAACACGTGGCTGACACCTGGCAGAGTTCTGTTAGAGTATCGACCAGTAAGACATTACAGGCGCGACAATTGAGTTTTTATCACGACCAGCATGGTCGTATATTTTGAATATTTCAAGATAATTTTGTAGAGAGCATAATCAATTCCGAAATTATCTCCAATGATTCCTGATTATCCGATTAATTAGGAGAGAATATCTGTAACAAATTCATGTAATCCTCCTTGAGCCTATAAATAGAGAAAGATAGCTCAAGGGAGGGACTTTTGAGCTTTTGATCAATTGAGATTATAGACTTACGAGAGAATTAGAGATATTACATTACGATATATTGTTTATTCCTCGAAGGTTGGTGAAACTCATAGAACCCTAGTTCTTTGATCACTCCTTTGAGATCCGAAATCAATAGTAGCTTAAGTGGATGTAGGTCATTACCAGTTTCTGGGGCCGAACCACTATAATTTCTTGTGTCCTTTACTTTTTTTGTCATTATATTCATTCCAACACATCCATCCACATCAAGCATTTTAACTCCGTGTCAGTTGACTAAAATTAGGGTCAACATTCTGGTGCTTTCATTGAGAGCTTGATACGAAATCATTGATATAGTAATGGTGAAAACAACAAAGAAGGACTGGACAGGCGGCTAGTGCGGCACCATCTCAACCACCTCCTCCTCCAAACATGGCTGAAAATGAGCCGCATTTGGAATTTGATGAGGAAGAACTGGATTCCAAGACGCTGAGAAATACCCTGGGGGTATTGCAGGATGAACTAGCCAATCTGAGGGCCAGCCAAGAAAGTGCTGCTGAGATTATGGCAAGCAAGCAACAAGACATTGAGCAGCAGCGCCAGGAACTGAGTGAAAGACAGGCGGAGATGGACCGTCGTCAGAGGGAGGCCATGGCAGCCCTCGAGGCAGCCCTGCAGTTGGCTAGGAATCAGGCTGCACCTGCCACACAGCCTGATCAACCTGCAAATGGGCCACCCCAAAGGGGTCCCAATCCTAGCCCGCCGATCCAACCCTCGAGCCCGCAAAGGCTTGAGCGGCCACCAATGCCTCAGGATGATGTCCCACCAAGGGATCCTGAGGCGCAGCCTCCATCTCAGGCTGGTGGGGGAAATCCCCCGTAGCCAAGGAACAATAGGGCCGGGTAGCAGCCCTGCAGTCCTAGACGCCATAGGGGCGAAGAGCCGAACCCATCGAGCAACGGGCAGCGTCCTTCTGGTAACAAAAGGAACTCAGAGATAAGCTCTGCAGTCTGAGGCCCCCCACGGCATGACAATGCACGGGGACCTACCGACCAATGCAGGCCACCCTCTAACGCTCGGGAAGTTCCAACCCGAGGAGGCAACCGAGGGGACGGCAGATCCCACCATAGCCAATCAAGATTCCGAGATGGCCATGGTTATAATGAGGCCGACTATGGCAGAGGAAATGCCGGTTGGAGAAATGAAGAGAGAGGTGGGGGCAGAAGCCCACCACCTAGGGAAGACCAACCCGAGAGACGTAACGCTGGGGGGCAGCCCAGACAAAATAACGTCTTTAACCAGCTCGGAGCAAGCGAGCAGCGGCAAAGAGACGAAGACTTAAGAGATGTACTCAACGACCGTCGGGAACGGCATGATGAGTACATTCCCCCAACAGAAGAGGCCCCGGCGATTCTTGCCACCATGCAAGCCCAAATAGATGCCCTGAACCAGGCAGTACAACAGCTGGTCGGGGGGAGGACATCTCATATCGAGTACGACAGGAGAAGAGGCACTCCTTTCGTTCAAAGGATAGCTATGGCAGAAAATCCTAGCAAGTTTAAGATTCCCACGCTTCCAAACTTTGACGGGTATGGTGACCCGGTATCTCATGTCAACAAGTTTGAGATACAGATGAACATTCAGAAAGTGTCCGAAGATGTTCGGTGCAGGATCTTTCCTGCAACACTTTCTGATGCTGCACAGGAGTGGTTTTCCAAATTCTCTCCTGCAAGTATTGTTTCTTGGGAGATGTTCGTAAAGGAATTTTACGGACAATTCTATGTGGGTCGTGTGCACCCAACTGAGGCGAATCTGCTGGTGGAGATCCGCCAGCAAGAAGGAGCGCCACTGAAGGATTATGTTCAGCGCTTCATGCGAGCAGCGGCTGGAGCTAAGACAGTGGGAGATGAGGGCAAGATGATGGCCCTAACTACAGGAGTTAGGCGTCGTATGCCTTTGTGGAGTAGCCTCAGAAAGCATGGAGTTAAGATTACTCAAGAGTTTTTGGATCGAGCTGATCGCTACATCAAGCTCGAGGATGCCATCGCCAGCGAAGGAAAGCCCCCAGGCAAAGATAAGGGGACTGCCGAACCTGCGAAAGCCGTCAATGGGTCAAAGCCCAACGGCAACGACAAAGGTAACGGGAACGGCAATGGAAATGGCAAGAATGGGGGGAAGCAGCTGCATAATGAACAATCCACCTCTGAAAATAAGCGCGCTAAGGGCAATCGCTATGAACCACGGTTCACTAACTACACTGCCCTTGTTGAGTCTCGAGCAGAGGTGTATCAGGCCATGAGTTCTAGTGTGCCTTACAAGAGACCCGCTCCCATTCGAAAAGACATTTCGAAGAGAGATACTACCAAGTTCTGTCGTTATCATAATGACTACGGACACGATACAAACGAATGCAACCAGTTAAAGGATGAAATCGAGTTCCTTATCAGACAAGGACACTTGAGAAGATACATACGGGCCTCAGGAAATTCCCAACGAGAGGCTCCAGGTGGCCAACGAGCAGGCGCCTGCACGCCAGCTCTCGCCACCTTTGCAGCCTGATCCCGTAGCTGGCACTTTGCTAACTATCTGGGGAGGCTCGCACCTTGTGGGAAATAGCAGAAAGGCAAGGGAATGATATGCTCGGACCCTACGCCACGACCAGGACATCGAGATGATGACTGTGGAGGACCAGGCATCAAAGAAGGCTCGGTCAGAGGAAGGGGAAATAACCTTCTCTGATGGCAAAGCCCAGCATGTCCGGTTCCCACATTCCGATCCGCTGGTCGTGGATGTTCAAATTGCCAACATGATGGTAAAGAGAGTGCTAGTCGATACAGGATGTTCAGTAAACATCCTGTACAAGTCTTTGCTGGAACGTATGAAGTTGTCCGTCAAGGACTTGGAGCCCTGCAACCAAACAATTTACGGCTTCTTCGATGAGGGACTTGCCCCAGCGGGGTCAATCAGACTTCCGGTAACAGCAGGTACAATGCCCGCTACCAGGACATTACTCGCTACTTTCATAGTAGTTGATTGCCCTTCGGTGTACAATGATGTCATTGGAAGGCCTATACTGGTTGTCCTTCGGGCCGTCACCTCAATATGGCACTTGGCCATGAAATTCCTGACAGACGCAGGGGTAGGATGCGTGTTGGGAAACCAGAGGGAAGCAAGGGAGTGCTACAATGCCTCAGTCACATAGGCAAAGAAGGGAACGACGAAGAGCACTCCCCCAGATACGTTGCAGGTGGCTATTGATACACAAGCCCAATCCGGTGATGGAGTCACCAAATAGGGTGTTGCCCAAAGTGAGGATAGGGATTTAGATCCTCTCTTTGGGGATTTTGAGGAAGATGTTGGACCAGTCGAGGACCTTGAAGAGGTCCAACTTGACGAAAAAGACCCGACCAGAGTTGTAAAGGTCCGTAAAAATTTAGAAGCAACAACGAAGCACGCACTGGTGGAATTTTTGAGAAAGAACCAGGAAGTTTTTGCTTGGTCACATAAAGACATGGCTGGGATAGATCCTGCAGTTATCAGCCATGTCCTGAACGTTGACAAAAGTTTTCCACCCGTGCAACAGAAAAGAAGGCTGCTCGATAAGGATAGATCGAAATCCTTAAAAGAGGAAGTTGAAAGACTGAAGGAGAATGGGTTCATCAGGGTGGCATTTTATCCATCGTGGGTCTCTAATCCAGTACTGGTTCCCAAGTCTAATGGCAAATGGCAAACCTGTGTGGATTTCACAGACCTTAATAAAGCCTACCCAAAAGATTGCTTCCCACTCCCAAGGATCGACCAGCTAGTCGATGCAACTGCAAGACATGAGATCTCTCTTTCATGGATGAATACTCAGGATACAATCTGATCAGTATGCATCCCCCTGATGAGGATCACACTAGCTTTCAGACCGATACAGGGTTATACTATTATAAAGTAATGCCCTTCAGACTGAAAAATGTTGGTGCGACTTACCAGCGATTGGTTAACCACATGTTTAAGGAGTTGATCGAAATAAACATGGAGGTGTACATGAACGACATGCAGGTAAAGTCAAAGAAGGCAGAAGGACATGTGAAGGATTTTCAGGAGTGTTTCAATGTTTTGAACAAGTATCAAATGAAGCTAAATCCTCTCAAGTGTTCCTTCGGAGTAGTATCAAATTGTTAATTCAAGAGGAATCGAGGCCAACCCCAAAAAGATCAAAGCCTTGATCGACATGAAATCGCCGGTGAAAATCAAGGATGTGCAAAGTTTAACTGGAAGGATTGCCATACTCAGTAGATTCATTTCCAAGTCGACGAATAAATGCGTCCCTTTCTTTAATCTACTTAGAGGCAATAAGAAGTTCGAATGGACTCGAGACTGCGAACAGGCTTTCCAAGCCTTAAAAGCCCACATGGCACTGCCTCCTATTTTATCAAAACCTATAAATGGAGAAACTTTGTTCATTTACCTGGCGATCACCGAATTTGCTGCTAGTGTGGTGCTAGTACGAGAAGAAGATGGCGTACAAAAGGCAGTTTATTATGTTAGCAAGAGGTTAATCGGTGCCGAATTGAGGTATCCTCCCATAGAGAGATTAGCCTATTTCTTAATCTTGGCCTCAAGGAAGTTATGTCCTTACTTCCAAGCCCATCCCATCACAGTCTTAACTGACCAGCCCCTTCGGCAAGTTCTGCAAAAACCGGAAGCGGCTGGACGCTTGTTAAAATGGGAGGTCGAACTTGGGCAGTTCGATATCACATATTCACCGCGAGCAGCAGTAAAGGGACAAGTCTTTGCTGATCTTATTGCTAAATTCACTGAGCTACTAGATAACGAGCCGTGCGAAAAACCTAGTGCACCTGAGCCCCAAGTTGAAGCTCCTTCGTGGAAGTTATTCACAGACGGATTGTCCAACAAATCTCACACCGGAGTAGGAGTGATATTGATAACGCCAGAAGGGCATCGATTTCACTGCGCTATTAGGTTCAATTTCACCGCATCAAACAATGAGGCCGAATATGAAGCACTACTCGCTGGACTAAGGTTGGCCAAAGACATGAGTATAAAAGTGCTTCATATTTACAGTGATTCACAGCTGGTAGTGAATCAAGTCTTGGGGGAGTATCAAGCACGAGGCCTGAAGATGGTGGCCTATCTAAATAAAACCAAAGATCTGTTGGCGCAATTCGAGAAGTACACCCTCCAGCAAGTAACTTGGGATCAAAATTCAAACGCAGATGCCTTAGCCAAACCCGCGAGTGCAAAAGACACTGACACTTTAAATATAGTGCCAGTGGAGAGATTATGTGAGCCGAGCATACGAGCGGATGAAACCAATATGGAAATTCGGATAGAAGATACATGGATGGCACCGTACTTTGAGTATCTCACGAATGGTGTACTACCAGCAGATAGAAACAAAGCCACGACTCTTCAGAGATAGGCCGCTAAGTATATACTGGTATATGGTGTTCTTTATTGAAGAGGATACTCCATGCCACTGCTCAGATGTATTACACCAGAAAAGGATAAAGAGCTGATGAGGGAAGTACATGAAGGCTTCTGTGGGGATCACGCTGGGGGGCAGAGCTTGTCAAAAAAGGTTATGAGGTAGGGTTATTTCTGGCCGACTATGAATGAAGACTCAATGGAGTTTGTGCGAAAATGTGATAAGTGTCAGAGATTTTCCAAGATTCCACGCGTTGCTCCTAACGAGTTAAAACAGATGCAAAGTCCGTGGCCCTTCGCAGTATGGGGTATCGATTTAATTGGATCCTTGCCAACAGGAAAGGGTGGAGTAAAATACACAGCAGTCGACTACTTCACCAAATGGGTCGAAGCTGAGCCACTTGCTGCCATAACGACAAAGAAAGTTCTTGACTTTGTCATCAAGAACATTGTTTGCCGATATGGTTTGCCTCAAAAGATTGTCTCAGACAACGGCACCCAGTTTGACAGTGACCTATTCACAGACTTCTGCGAAAGGCATGGAATCATTAAAAGCTTTTCTTCGGTCGCGCATCCACAAGAAAATGGGCAAGTCGAAGCAGTGAATAAAACACTTAAGGATACCCTGAAGAAAAGGCTTGAAGAAGCTAAAGGAGCATGGCCAGAACAGCTGCCTGAAGTTCTCTGGTCATATAGAACTTCTCATCGAACAGCAACAGGTCATGCCCCGTTTTCCTTAGCATACGGGTATGAAGCAATGTTGCCAGTCGAGTTAGATTCGCCCTCACATCGAAGAATCACATACGACCAGGACCAGAATAGCCAACTGTTGATGGAGTCCCTAGACTTGCTTGAGGAGAAACGAGAAAAAGCCCAACTCCGAGTAGCTGCGTACCAGCAAAAAGTCACTCGGTATTTTAACTCAAAAGTGAAAGAAAGAAAGTTCAACTTCAGAGACCTAGTACTTCGACGAGTTTTCTTAAACACCCGCGACCCAGCTGCTGGAGTACTCGGACCAAACTGGGAAGGACCTTACCAGATTGAAGAAGTCCTTCATCAAGGCACATACAAACTTGCACGCTTAAATGGAGATCTCGTTCCACGCTATTGGAGCGGAGAACACCTGCGCAAGTATTATCAATAAACAATCCTTTTTAAAGGACATGTTTGTATTAATTTTTACTTTTAACAAGTTTTGGAAAAGGGTTAGCCATGTTATATGGATAATCACTTATAAGTGTAAGATCTTTTTAAGATCACTCGTAAAGACATGTTTAGTCCATTTTAATACGAGAATTATAAGGGACTGTGCGCAGCCAGTCATTCTTGCCAACCTTTGTAAATTTTTTTTCTACAAGTATTTGTTCATTACGTGTGTTATTTTGCGGTATTATAAGTGTTGCATTTCCTACCGAGCAGTGATGTTCGTACAGGTCGTGGTCAAGGCAAGTGACCAAGGACCTAAAGCTCCCCAGTCACTTGGGGGGCATATAAGGTACATCGATAGCAAAGCATACCAAGAGGTATGTAAACACATGAACAAAATAAGTGAAAGCATGCTACAGTACTTAGAGTATTTTTCAAAATTTATATTTTGTTAAATCAAGCCAAAGTACTATGCTAAGTTCGGTCATGCGAACAGATGTTATAATAAGCAGAAAAATTATAAAATCAAAAGGAATTCTTTTACACCGCAAGCAATACTGCTTGGATGTAATTGTTCAAAGTAAAAGGAAAATATGTTGCCCATGTAGCAAAATTAAAAAGAAAAAATTTAGTCTTTACATCACGACCCGTAGGTCATGTGATTAAAGAAAAGTAAAAGAACAAAAAATCCTAAGGAGCCTTAGGAGCAGAAGGATTCTCTGGAGCACTCTGGTCGACCACGTCCCCTCCATCTTCTCCTCCCTCCACTTCGGCGGCTGGCTGAATGCTTGGGGAGGCAAGGACCCTAGCTCTTTCTTCGGCAGCTAAACGAGCAGTGCAGCAGGCTAGCTCGGCCTTCCTAGCATCTTCTGGGAGGTAACTGAAGTCGGCACCTTGGTTGTGTTTCCAAAAATCGTAGAAACACTGAAGTGTCGTGTTCTTATACCTCTCCAGGTCCTTGGCATTAGTGAGCTTGAGCTGTTCCACCTGGCTTTTGAGAACAGCAATGGTCGCGTCCTTAGCGAGATGCTCCTCCCTAAGTTTCTTGACTTCACGCCAGTGGATTCGGCTGGACTCCAGGTAGTCATCCCTCAGCTTCCTCAGAGTTTCCTGAGAAGGTTGCTTCTCTGCCAGTTCTGCCACCGCAACATCCTTCTGCTGGGTAACCACCTCAAACTCCCCAGCATGCCTGGCCTCTGCGGCCTTAAGCTCCTCAACAACCTTCGCCCGGGACTGGTCGATGCTAGCGCTAGCGCGAGTACGAGCAGCGGTCATTGTTAGCATGGCCTGCAGTCAAAGAATAAAAGTTAGGCTATATTATAAGAAAGAAAGATAAAAGCCAAGAGAAAGAGTACTTACACTAGCCACTTCGTTAAGAGCCCTGTTGAGGATTTGATCGACCCCCATGTTCTCAGCCTCAGCCATTGCTTCCCTGCAACGGTCAGGCTTCAGGATGTGAGCAAGGCGATCTTTAGCTGATCGCAGGGAATGGCTCGAGAGTCTGGTCCCAGGAAGTTTGACTTTTGGGCCTGTTCTTTTTGAGCTGCAGGCGGAGGGTTTGAGCAGAAGGTTGGGCAGAGGGCGCATCCTTGGGAGGATCAGCTGCTCGACCCTTCTTGGCCGAGGGTGCTTGGCTAGATTCGCCATCGTGTCTCCTGGCCGATTTCTTCCGTTGGACCAGGGGGACCTCCTCTTCCTCTTGATTCTAGTATAAGTCGAAAACATTGGGGGAAGCCATCTCTGCAGAAAAAGATAAGCATGCAGACAGTAAGAAAAAAATAGATAAAAAAATCATGGAATATCAGAAAAGAGGTAAAGGAAATCACAAAGTTCAATACCCGAGCTACAACTACTTGTCGCTACACTACTGACACTATTATTCATACACTCACTCTCTGACACAAAGAAGTCTGGCCCTAGATTTGGAGTATACGTAAAATTGCCGTCCCCGTCAAACAAGTGACAGGGAATCAGCAAGCTATTTAAAAGAAAAATAACAGTACCGTTTTCGTCTGAAGACTCATCCAAGTATATGACAAACTCTGTTGCCTTTTGTTTCCCCTTCCCTTGGGGCGCAGAAGGCCTTTCTACTTGGGGGGTACCAGTTGGCTCCCTGATCGTAATCCCAGTCGGTCTCCTTCGAGGAGGAGATGATGGGGGTTGCTGCTCGGGATGCCCCTCGGCAGTAGCATCGGCCACCATGGGTTCCCTCGTTTCCTGACGAGGAGCCAGGAGGCCAGACAGCCTCAGGTTTTCATCAGTGACCAGAGACTTAACGCTTTTTTCAGCGTCAGCCATCCTGGCCAATGTGTTGGACCTCAACACCATGTCTGGTGTTGGGTTCGGGCATAACCATGGTCCTAAAAGACACAAGATACTTTAGAGAAGTGCAAAAGAATTTGTTAAGAAAAGTAATGACCAGTGGAAAAGGACATTTACCTCTTCGAGCGATGGCCAAGTTGTTCGTAGTCATGTCTGGCGTGAGGAAATACTCCTGATTATATTTCCCCACGTTTGTTTCCTGGTGACAAAAGTAAAAAAAGCCCATCCCGTACTGTTGAGGGTTTGACTTAAGGTCAAAAAGGAAGTTGAGCTCGTGGGGAGTGGGCTCTGGCCATTTTTTGAGTTTGTAAAGGACATAGAGTGCAGCGAGGATTCTATATCCGTTTGGGGTAATTTGAAAGGGGGCAACACCAAAGTAGTTTGCCACCGCCTAGTAAAATGGATGAAGAGGAAGGGTAGCCCCCGCCTCTATGTGGTATCTTGACCAAGCGCTGTAGACTCCCCTAGGCAGATTAGCCCTCTGGTCAGCAACAGGGATCTTGAGATTAACCCCGGTGAGAGGATACTTCCTAAGGTACTTGGCAAGCCTCCAGGGAGTCACTTGGCTGGTGGGAGAAAGATACCACTCGACATCCAGAAGGTTTGAATGTCGAGGGCGAGCCCTGACCTGAATGCGAGGGTCAGGGGCAATGTTTTCTCGACCACTGGTCGAGGGAACCCTAGCCTGCGAATCAGGCTGGGCAGGTGGATTTGAGTTGTTTTCAGCGTTTGGTTTCTTTTTGCCTGGAGACTTAGAGCGGGCCATTTGAGGTGGTGATGGTTGAGGTCTGGAAGAAGAAACTCTTGAAAATGGAATCTCGTGAATGCGATGGGCCGGCTGTTCTTCGCCTTCAAGTAGTTGTGCAAGAAGATCTTCGTCGATTGGCCGCTCACCTCCCCACAAATCTGGCATTAAAATCTGCGAACAGAAGAATGGGGAGGTGAGGATGAAGAGTCTAGAAAGCTTTTTAGAATAACGCTGGTCGTGTATATAAGTCAAACTTTTATACAATAGCATTCTAGCAAAAAACTAATTTGTTCACACGAACAGTTTTGAAAAGCAGATCAAATCAAATTTTTACTTCGGTTTTACGTCCTAAATTCATGATCTCGGCTATCAAACTAACTCGTAAATTCTAAATGGCAAAGAAACATCATCCTATCTACTATCACCCAATAAATCCCCGACCTTCATGCATCTCAACCCAGAAACACAGACAACACAAGGACTTAACAGTTAACTCACAGAGGCATGCACGACAAAGATAAAAAAGCATAAAGGTTCTGAAACTTACCAGAATCAAAGGTCGTGAAGATTTGGAAGAGCTTCAAGCGAAGACAAATGGATGGATGGTTCTTCAAATGCTGAAAGATGGTCTTCGGAGAGATTGAAGGTTTTGGTTTTAGGGTTTCTTGAAGGAGAAATAACTTGCATTAAAAGGAAAAGAAGACTATGAGAAGGCTATATATATTTTTTGTCCGTGGCATGAAAGAGGGAGTAATCATCAGTTTCCTCTTTTCGAAGCATGGGGAAGGGTGATAGCCGTCAATAGGTTACTTGGGAACCGAAAAGCCATGATTGGATAGGGGTAGGTTACTTTTCCCAAGGGTGCACGAACTCCTCTGACAGATCTAGTGGGGTAATCGAAGGGTCGTTTCCTTAAAGTTTATTTATTGTTGGTCATAATAAATAAACTTGGGGGGCAAATGTTATCCAAAAAACAAGCACGGGTGACGTGGCAGATATTTTTGAACACATGGATGACACCTGGTAGAGTTCTGTTAGAGTATCGACTAGTAAGACATTACAGGCGCGGCAATTGAGTTTTTATCACGACCAGCATGGTCGTATATTCTGAATATTTCAAGATAATTTTGTTGAGAGCATAATTAATTCCGAGATTATCTCCAATGATTCCTGATTATCCGATTAATTAGGAGAGAATATCTGTAACAAATTCATGTAATCCTCCTTGAGCCTATAAATAGAGAAAGATAGCTCAAGGGAGGGACTTTTGAGCTTTTGATCAATTGAGATTATAGACTTACGAGAGAATTAGAGCTATTACATTACGATATATTGTTTATTCCTCGGAGGTTGGTGAAACTCATAGAACCCTAGTTCTTTGATCACTCCTTTGAGTTCCGAAATCAATAATAGCTTAAGTGGACGTAGGTCATTACTAGTTTTTGGGGCCGAACCACTATAATTTCTTGTGTCCTTTACTATTTTTGTCATTATATTCATTCCAACACATCCATCCACATCAAGCATTTTGACTCCGTGTCAGTTGACTAAAATTAGGGTCAATAGTATGTAGCCCCGGCGTTTTTCAGCCCATATGGCATAAATTTATAGCAATATATGTTATGCTCAGTCATGAAACTGGTATGTTCTTGGTCTGTAGGGTTCATCGCGATCTGGTTATATCTAGAGTAAACGTCCATGAAAGACATGAGCTCTTGACCGGCTGTGGCATCTACCAACTGATCAATTCTTGGTAGAAGGAAATAGTCCTTGGGACAAGCCTTGTTAAGGACAGAGAAATCGATACAAGTTCTCCACTTCCCATTTGGCTTTGGGACCAGCATAGGGTTAGCAACCCAAATCCGGTATTTAGCTTCCCTGATAAACCCGCATTTTAGTAGGCGAGCTACTTCTTCTTCTAACACTCCGGCTTGTACTGTCCCCAAAAGCCTCGATTTTTGGGATTTTGCAGGCACACCCTTGTCCAAGTTTAAGGTATGCATTATTATACTCGGACTGATTCCCACCATATCCTCGTGCGACCAGGGGAAAACATCCAGGTTCTTCCATAGAAACTCGACCAACTCCTTCTTCCTTTCGACTTCAAGATTTTTCCCATTCTTTACAACTCTTGAAGGATTTTTCGAGTCGACGTTTACTTCCTGAAGCTTTTCTATTGCTTTCAACTCAGACCTATCTTTTCCTACCCATGGATCAATATCGTCCCGTTCGGTGACCTCACCATCTTCTTCTCGAGGTTCTTCAATCCCACAGGTGACTTCCACCCCTGGGACTCCTCACCTCCCTCATTTATGATAATTGCCTGCTACTCGAGTTATGATTTTCCCTTCAAAGAAATGCTATAACATTCTCTGGCAGCGATCTGTTCTCCTCTTTCGGTGCATATCCCCAAGGTTGAGGGGAATTTCATTGCCAGGTGTCGGATTGAAGTGATGGCTTTAAATATCGCATTATGTGCAGTTGCACAATCGAATACCACGAACACAAGTATTTTAGAGACAGTTCGTGAATCTTCTCCCAATATCACTACAAGTCTGATTATCCCTATGGTTGCTGCTCCCTCACCTGAAAACTCGTACAGAGTTGTTGAGGTCGCCCTCAAATTGGATATGGACAATCCCATCTTTTCCAGGGTGGACCTAAAAAGTAAATTTATGTAACTTCCGTTGTCCACCAATACTCTCCGTACCCTTCGATTAGCGAGCTACAAAATTACCACCAGCAGATCATTGTGTGGGAATTGGACATGGCTAGCATCCTCTTCTGTGAAAATGATTGGTTGTTTTTCCAAACGCTATTGTTTTGATAACCGCTACACCGGGACAAACTCCACACTGTTATGAGCTTTCAACTCATTGATATACCCCTTTTGGGCCCCGCTGCTCGTGCCCACCAAATGAGGTCCTCTGGAAATAATGGTTATATCCCCTCCTACTATTGGGGGAGGGTCGACCTGATTTGTCTAAGCTCCAGGTTGACCTATTGGAGCTTCTAGGACTGACTGGGGATTCTACCCGGCAGGTTGATTGGGAACTACCCGATTTTGGGCGTACTGGGCAAATGGTCCAACTCAAATGAGAGTCTCAATTTCATCCTTCAGTTATCGATAGTCATCAGTGTTATGAATAATGTCATTGTGGAATCGGCAAAACTTTGAAGGATCTCTCTTCGCCCACTGGTGCCTTAAAAGCTCTGGCTTTTTCCATGGGTGGTGATTAGAATTGACTAGAAAGATACGCGTTCGGGTGTTTGTTAGGTCGGTGTAAATGGGCATGAATTTCTCCACAGACTTGTTCTTCTTCGTCCCATTCTAGTCGCCCTCACCATTCCCCTTCCTCTTATTATTTCCCCCTTGGTTATTCTGGGTAACGGGTTGAGCCGTGGCTGCAACATCCATCACTGCTCAAGTGATTTATACGGTTTCTGTTGGACCTGCCTTCACGCTGGCTCTCTGTCCAGTAACTTCCATTTGATAAACTCACAGCTTGCGGTTGAGATCGAGGCCCTGGTTTCTCAGCATGCATCAGTGGGGCGTATGTATTTATAGATGGCGGAGGATTTCCCCTACTGTTTCCACGAGCTGGAGCATCACATTATGGGTGAGGTGGTGTTGGATGTCTTATCAGTGATGGAGTATGACTTATTGGCGAGGTTATCCTCGTTTCACCAGGACGAACTAAATTAGCCCGTCCCAACTCTCCAACGTCCCTTGTTCTCTATGCATATGGCTCTAACCATGGTACAGGGGGATTCACTAGAGAATTTGGCCTTCATGAGCTTGTCCCAGCCCCTCCCCGTGGGTTGTTATGGGCATTTATGAGAATCTGTGATGAAGGCACAGAGCTAGGGGTCACAGTCTTGACCGATCGACTGACATGCTGATGATGACCCCTATGATTACCAGTGGGCTGAGCACTTTGGTGGTTTCGCTCTAAAGGCATAGAACTCAGAGTGGAGGTTCTGATAGAATGACTCAATTTAGACCATTTATTCCTGTGGGACTTATGAGTGCCACTTTGCCTCTTTCTGACATTAACGTCGGTTGCAAGAGGGGTAACCAAGCTAAGACCTCTTCAATCTGCCTATTTTTCCCTAGCGAGATGGCTCCTTAATTGGGCGTTTTCCATCTCGACGGTAGTCAAGTATCCTGGATTAGGATTTGGCG
Source organism: Humulus lupulus (assembly GCF_963169125.1). Classification (NCBI taxonomy): domain Eukaryota; kingdom Viridiplantae; phylum Streptophyta; class Magnoliopsida; order Rosales; family Cannabaceae; genus Humulus; species Humulus lupulus. Next base: position 77,239,663 of record NC_084801.1, read on the forward strand.
GGAGTGACGCTAAACTTCCAGCATCGTCTTGACCCAACGGTTGTTTCCAAGGACGTTGTTGAACATCTGGGCACCTTTCATTTGGAACAGTGGTATGATAGGCCTCCTGCCCACCAGGCTGTTCCATCTCACTATCATGCATCGATTGAGTGAGCACCATAATGAATGTCGATTGAAACTTGTGAAGCACTAATTTCCCTCTCAATGAAAGCACTGAACTATTGACCCAATTTTTCGCCAACAGTGTATTAAGAAATTAAACATGTAGATTAGTGTTGAATTATAAATAGTAATGAAATAATAAACACTCTCTCAAACACGCACAACTTTACGTGGTTCAGTGGTTAAAATCCACCTAGTCCATGAGTCAATATTATTACTTTTCTCTCTCTATTTCTGCAGAGTTTTGGTAATACAAAAATTGTCGTCCCCTTCCCTGCCCATTATTCCTAGTATTTATAGGGGAATTTTATGGACGGGTTTGGGTAATTGTGTGAATAAATATGACATCTATTTAATATAGATTATTCCTATTTACATTGGGATATGATTTCATAACAAAATAGAATATACTCCTACTATCTCGGATATTAAATGATAGATATCTGATATAGCCTGGGCATTAATGAGCGTATAAAGAGCCTCTAAATCTCTTGGGATCCTTCAATCAGCATTCTGCCCAAGTTTCCATGAGCTGAATATCTCACCCGAGCTCGTGTATCATGTTGTCAAATCTCCAAACACGAGTTGTTCGCATCATTGTTAGCCAGATATTCTACTTGGCTATTTTTCTACATATTCATCTACTAGCTGTACTAGAACTAATGGAACTCGTGCTAATTTCAGGGTACAACAGTAAGTAAAAAAAATTGTTAAGGGCTGCGGCATGACCCTGTGGTGCCACGGCTAATCCCTTTACAAAAACAGAGGAATTTTGCTGGAATAGGCTGGCTGTGGCACATCTCGACAGGTCGGGGTGCTCAAACCCAGAAACTCTCTAAAAAAAAAGAGATGGGTTGCAACAAAGAATAAGGAGGGTTGTGGCCCCTAAAATCAAATTTCTCAGAAAAAGGAAGCGGGCCGCGGCACTGGAATAGGCAGGCCACGCCCCTGGGTTGCGCTGCTGGTTTAAAGAAGAACTAACCCTAATTTTTTTTTTTCACTTCTTCACTTTACATTTTTTCCCTCTTCTCTATACCTTTGAATCCACCTTCCCAAACACTACTTTCAGCCACCATTTTACTTTTTCCATTAAATCACCACCTCCAAGCTATTATCCATCCATATTTTCCCAAACTTACCTTCAAAACTTTTTTTTCTTCATCCAAAAGGCCCCAAATCCGAAAAATTCCCATCCAACACCTTGGGGTTTGGAATCTTGTGCTTCAAAAGAGAGAAGAAGGGTGGAATCAAGGGTATCTCACACAAGTAAGTCCAATTTCATCATTATTTGTGAAGTTTTTGTGTTAAGTTGGTAGTTGTTGATAAACTTTTGTGTGAGAATTTTTGTGGAGAAAATTTGTGGATTGATGTGAGTGAGATTGAATAATTGGTGATAAATTAGACTATTTGTGATAAATTTTGTGTGGGAATGTGAGAAAAAAAAGGGGAAGTTCTGCCCAAAACTTTCTAGGAGTTTTGGTGATTGAATTAGAGTTGTGTAAGATTGCTATGGGTCCGAAGAGAAATCCTCAACGCACTGCTCATTCCAATCAGGGCTCTAAGCCCTCATCCTCCCACAATGCGCCCCCACCACAACCACCACCACCCACTGATTTTAATACCAAAATTCAAAACTAAGGAGGTTGTGGAATTGTTTAAAAGAATCAATGGAAAATCGATTGTTTCGGAAAGGGGAGTGGAGTATCAAGTGGAACAATACCCGAATGACCCCCCATTCGAGACAATAAGAGCTTAAATTGCAAAAATAAAATGGGGTATGTGTTTGTAAGCCAATACAAGTGGATAGTTCTAATTACTCTCAACTGTATGAGTTTTATGAAAAATTCCCAAGTCAAGATGAAGAGCTAAAAGTTTTTTCTTGGGGAAAGGAGATGACATCAGACATTGATTCTTTCAACACTTTGCTCCACCTACCTACTCTTTCGGCAACTGATGATGAGCACTGGCAGTCGACACATTTTAGTGAGGTAGATTATGTAGAGGTAGCTGAGACATTGAGCATGCCAGGGGCTCGATTTAATTATCATGGTTGTGAGCCCAAGCATTTGTTTTAATAGCAATTGAATCACATTGCCCATGCATGGGCCTATTTTGTGAGTGCTCGTCTGCTGCCTAGTACTCATTTTTCCTCTATTGATCGGGAGAGGTGTATGTTGGTTTTTGTTATCATGACGGGGAAGACAGTAGATGTGGGACGCATGATCAGGTATAGCGTCAAAAACATCAGTAAGTTCAACACCACTGGTGATTTGGTGCATGGCTCGTTTATAACTCAATTCTGTGAAACTTATGAGGTGCTCGTGATTGAAGGAGACCTCATTTGGAAGCCCATGAAACAGATCACTATGTCCATGGTTCATGGTTTTCCTTCGGCCTCTCTTTAGCCCCCACAACCTAGCCAAGCCCCCAAACATCCACGGGTTGGAGAAGAAGAAGAGACTGAACCTGTTGGTATAGGTGGAGCAGATGATGTTGGACCAAGTGGTAGTACACCCTATTTGGCTATTGGTGGGCCCACTGATTATCATACTCAGTGCACACATAATCGGCTAGATTACACCATCCAACAAAATCAATATATGGTCCAGCTGCATCATGATCAAAACTAGCATTTGAATCAATATATGGAGCAGTGCAATGAGTATGAAGCACATCATTTGGATGCGCTCAATGCTTTGGTACAACAGTGGTCGATCAGTGAAGCCGAGCAGAATACCTTTATGTATCCCCTGCCGTACTAGCCCAACCACCCACTGCCTCCTCCACTGCCATACTAATGTGGGGAGTGTCCTATTTGGTAAGTTTTATATCCTTTTATTTTTATGTCACATTGGGGACAATGTGTCTTGGGGAGGAGATTTACTTTTATTTTGTATATATTGAATAGTTTGTTTTAGTTGTTTTTGTGTGTATTGTATCTAGTTAGTCTTTAATTTATAGTGTTGTTATGTTTAGAATGTTTAGAGTGTCGTGTTTGTTGAATCAAGTTGACAAGATGAGTTGATGAGAATAATTGAATGAATTACTCGTATAGTTGGACGGAAACAAAAGCCATTTAAATATGTGTGCTTGATTGGAATTTTTTCTCGGTTTACTTAGGTCCTCTTAAATATTTGAGAGCTTGATCATGATTTTTGAATACATTTTGTGCATTTGATGAATTTTATGCTTGCTAAATTGGTTGAGAGAAAAGATGTATGATTATCCTTAGAACTTGCTTGCTTGCTACTTGAGACGAAATCCTAGATGATGCATGTTTAGGAAGATGATGTAGGCAATTTTTGGAGCGATTGAACCTTTCAAGCCGACCTCGATTAATTTAATCCCTAGTTACCCTTTTCGAGCTGAAAGTGAATTTATTTGTTGTTGGCACCTATTTTGAGCCTACTTAATGTTAGGAAAATGTAATTTTCCTCAATGGAAATTGGTAAGAAAATACATCTCTAGACTAAATATTGCAAATAAATAATTATTGATTAAATAGTGTTACAACTCTTTAACAAAAGATACATGTAAATATATAAAGAGGTAGAAGAGACTAGAAACATAAAATACAACTCTATGACAAAAAGATACAAATAAATTAGAAGTAGTAGAATGAAAATTATAGATGAGATTACAACTCTAAAACAAAAGATACAAATAAAAGAGTAAGTAGAGAATAATAGAAGAAGATGAAAAGCAATAGAATAAAAGAACAAGAACAGGAGCAGGAACAGGAACAATGAATAAAGAACTCTCACTCACACAACCAAAGTGAAGAGTGTTGGGGATCACCAACTTGAACAAAGTTTGAAACCTTTGTCCAAAAGCTTATTTCCCCTTAACTCAAGCACTAAGGGATCTCTCATAGATTTTGGAAATGCTTTCGGGAATAATCAAGTCTCTAGGTGTTTTCTAGTCAAGTGCTCTAATGGATAGAAAAGTTATGTCTTAAAAGTGAGCAATAGGCTCCCATTTATAGAGTTTAGAGACACCCTTTGAATTTCGAATTCCACCAACCCCCATGGCTGTTACCAATGATTAATTGAATGTTTATGGAATTAAAAATGAGATTTGGGAGTTATTTGGGTTTTCAAATTCATTAAAAAAGGTTGGAAAAAACTAAAAAACTTGGTCAATTTTTTCCTGTGGTTGCAGCCAGGAACATCAGTGGCCGCAGCCACTGCTCTTTGTTCCCCAGGCTGCGGCCACTGACCAATTCAGCACACCAAATTTTGTTGTTTTTCCAAACGGTTCCACACCCTCCCAATTGATTTTGTAACCGCTAAAAAACATTATTTTGGTTAAACTCATATCTCTAACAGCCATTTCACATATGGCTTTAAGAAATTCATCTAAATATTGCGTAACAACCAATCTAGACAATAATGTGCAATATTTTGAAGTTACAAATTTGTGAATGAATTTGTAACATTAAATATGTTACACATTTGGATATTTCACATATATCTAAATATTGTAAATATCTATTATATTTTACAATATGTGACACTCTTTGTCACATTTATTTAATCTAAAACATTATATTATAAAATAATATAATATTACATTTTATTATAAAATAATATAACATTCCCCCACTAGATTTAATAATTATCTATTGTAACACTTATTTAATAAATCATTATATTTTAAAATATAACATGTCTCCCACTTGATTAAATAAGATCTCTCTCTTATAGGAGTCATTGCATTGGTGAATAAAATAAAGTATTTTTTAACTTGAACTTTACTATAGTGTAATTATCACAAAATTTGTCGAAAATTTGGTTGCACTAGGCATTGAACCATCTTTTCATGATAACAAATCGGTGATAACACACACACCTTTGCGATGTTCACTTGAGACCTCTATGTCTCGCTTTGCACAATTAATGGCCACTTGCACTTTCCATTCATGGACGTTATTGAGAAGACTCCCAATTCTCATGAGAGGCGGCACCACCCCTAGGTCCATATAGGTAGAATTATTACAGTATTTTGTTACCAAAAATACTTGTCTTCACTAGACTGAATTCTATTAAAAACCTCTTGGTTTTGGCCCTAAACTTGGTAACTCACTACTCAACATCTCAGATGGGACTTGTTTTGAGTACAACTAATATTCACTTGACTGACTTGTTGTTACCTATTGAACCTAACACTAGTTAAATAACTAGTGTTAAGATAGGTTACCATCAATGGTTAATCTCTTTAGGGAGTTTAAGACCCATCCCTCGAGATGATGTAGCCACTAAATCAACAGTCAGTGGCTTCGTGAAGGGATCCACCAGATTTTCACTCGATCTCACATAGGATACTGAGATGACTCCTGTAACGCCCTACTACCTTAGAGCCGTTACTAAGTGAGTTTAAAACAGAAATTGTGCATTTAATTGACTCAAAGTGGTTTCTAAAACCAAAAGTGTGATAAAACCAGAGTTTAAGGCTGTACTCTTTGAAAATGTTTAGCTTCATTGAAAACGGTAAGTATCAAACACCTGGGATCCCAAAAATAAGGTTTACAAAATATTTACAACTCAAAATAGATTTACAACAGGTTTGACTATCAAAAGAATGAGTTAATACAGCCATTTACAAAATGCCCCCAACCAAAGCAGTCGGGCAGGCCGAACATGTACGCGCCGCTCCCACGCTCTCCATACTCATGGCCGGTTGACTGACTCCTTGCTTTTACCTGCCACACGGAGCACCCGTGAGCCGAAGCCCAGCAAGAAAACCCAAATAGCACATAACATATGCAAATGATATCACTGGCATAAGTCACTGATAAATAGGAAAATCATCAATTTAAACAAGCACCGCCATGCCGCCCCAGAGGCCTTACCAAAGCTTGGGGTCTCGGTCATTACCGTAGGATAACTCATGTATCCCTTGGGTCCCACCCTCGCTATAGAATCCCATGTGCTGAGCGTTACTTCCGGCCCCACTGCCGTACCCGGCCTTCGCCGCTCTCGGCCTTGCCGTTCATTCCATTATAATCACACATATAATACATCATGAAATAACCATTCAAACATACAATAATTCACCTAAGATTACACATTTGCACATAATACAATCTAGGGCCATGCCCTGCAATCACACAGTGGGCCTATGCCCTATTCTCGGGTGTTACGGTTTTCTTACCTGTCTTCCGTGCTTTCCGATGCACCACGATCACGAGCACGGTCCTCTAGCACGAGCCTCTCCGAAATTCTAGTCACAACACACATAAAACACTTTTAATACTAACCAAACCCAAAACCACTTCCCGGGACCAATCCCGCACTCTCGGGACTCCCAAAATCCTAAAATAAGTCATTGGAAACATCCCCCGAACCCCTGGAGCAAAAGCTCAAAAATGGAAATTTTGGTGCCCTGAAAATGGCCTAGCGCCGCGGCTCAGCCCTACAGGGCCGTGACGCTTAACAAGTCAGAGGCCACACCCCCCTGGAACCAGCCTTGCGCCGCGGCGCCCAAGAACAGGGCCGCGGCACGCCCTTACGAACCCGAAATTCAGGGTTTTTCTCCTTCAATTCCTTCATCCCAAAATACCTCCAAACCAACCCAAACACATATCTCAACCCCAAAACTCAATTCCAAACTTGATATGAACAATCTAACAACCTATAGACACTAGAAACAAGATCAAAACATCAACACACCCAAGATCCACACCTTTGATCTCTAATTTCAGCAACTCAACCAAAACCTTGAAAATCTTAACTCAAGCATTAAATCCCTCAAATCAACACAGAAACCAAACTTAAGTGTGTGTAAAAACCATACCTCAAGTGAAGAATCCACCCAACAAGCTTCCTTGGACTCCTCCTAAGCTCCCACTTCAGCCCTTCTACCCTTCTTCTTCTTTCTTCTTCTTGCCCTAGCCTTTCTCTCCTCTTCTTTTCCTTCTCTTCTAGTTTTATCAAAACACCAAATGATCCAATGCCCAAACCGTATACCCCATATACCCAGCTGAAACTTGTCTATTTGCCTTACCAAAAGACTACTTTACCCCTTCCTAATAATCCCTCCTAACTAAACCTTCAAGGGCACTTAAGTCTTTACACTTCTATTTCAATTCTATCACTTTTTTTATCTTAAAACTTGTTACCTACAGCAGTTACAAACGGTTACCCAGGTTACTCAATTACCAATAACTAACCACTCATTCTCAACTCAACTTATAAGATTCCTGAAGTACCCCTAGGCTCCTCCCGAGCCTGGTACAACATCCCGTTGTGACTTTTAGACTAATTGGCTCACTAGGACCGTCTCGATGCGTGCATCCTGATAATGACACCACACTCTCATGGCACAATTCACATAGTACAATTATCACAGTTATGCCCTAACATGGCCAGATTACAATCATGTTCATTCTAAGACAATCAGGTCTACATGCATACTAATTCACATAGTCATGCATATCGAACAATTCAAATAGTCATATAACGTGCATTAAATCATCATCATGCATAAGACTCAATAAAGAAACACAGAATTCCATTATGCCCTCCTGGCACACTACTCTAGGCCCTTAAGCCTAACTGAATTTGGGTCATTACAACTCCTCTTTGAATCAATTCTCTTACATATCCATGTCTTAGATTGATGTGTCTAGACTTCCCATTATACACTCCGCTGTATGCTCTAGCCAATGTTGTTTGGCTATCACAATGTATCGATATATTGGATATATTCTCTTTGATTAGGGGTATCTCTATCAATAGATCCCTTAACCATTCGGCCTCTTTATCGGTAGCAGCTAGAGCTATAAACTCTGCTTCCATAGTGGAATGAGATATACTGGTTTGTTTCTTGGAACCCCAAGAAATTGCACCCCCACCAAGTGTAAATACCCAACCAGTTGTGGACAAGTTGTCCCCAAGATTTGATATCCAACTTGCATCTGTATATCATTCTAAGATTGAAGGAAATTTGGAGTAGTGAAGGCTTGGTCCTTTGGTTTTCTTGAGATAACCTAGGACTCTTCCAATAGCCTTCCAGTGATCCACACTTGGATTACTTGTAAACCTACTAAGTTTACTCACTGAAAATGCTATATCAGGTCTAGTACATTGGGCAGCATACATAAGACCCCCTATAACACTTGCGTACTCCAATTGAGTCACTGTTCTTCCTTCATTCTTCTCTAGTTTTACACTATGATCGAATGGAGTATTGGCATCTTTAACCTTGAGATGGTTAAATTTGTTCAATACTTTCTCAACATAGTGGGTTTTCCCTAACACAAAACCCCCCACTATGTTTCTTTATTTTGATACTAAGTATGGTGTCAACTTCTCCAAGATCTTTCATTTTGAAGGTTGATGATAGAAACCTCTTCATTTCTTCTATCCCTTTCATGCTATCACTTAGAATAAGTATGTCATCCACATATAAGCAAACAATGATTACATATCCCTTACATGTTTTGGAATACAAACACTTGTCTCCATTTTTATGTCTAAACCCATTAGACATGGTGGCTTGATCAAATTTCTCATGCCATTGCTTAGGAGCTTGTTTCAATCCATAAAAGGATTTTACAATTCTACATACATTATGTTCATATTTAGGTAGGAAAAACCGTTCGGGTTGTTCCATATAGACCTCCTAATTAAGGTCACCATTAGGGAATGTCGTTTTGACATCCATTTGATGAACATACAAGTTGTGTATAGAAGCCAAGGCGAACAAAATTCTTATAGAAGTTGTTCTTGCAACAGGCACATAGGTATCAAAATAATTGATACCCTCTTTTTTCCTAAACCCTTTAGCTACTAATCTAGCTTTAAAAGTTTGGATAGTGCCGTCAGTGTGGTATTTTCTCCTAAATACCCACTTACACCTACTTGGCTTAGACCCCGGTGGAAGTCTATCAATTCCCAAGTGTTGTTGGAAAGAATGGAATCCATCTCATCATTGATGGCTTCTTTCCAAAATGCACCATCTCTCGATTGCATAGCTTCTTTATAAGTCTTAGGATAATCCTCAACGAGAAGTACAATAGGAATTTTCCTAATGACTTCCTCTCTATTTTGTTCTACCATGTAGAATGAAATTTGTTGAGAATCTATCTCATCCACTACTATAATTTTCTCCTTTTTATGCCTTTGACTTCTTCTAAGTTCAAAGGGTTGCTTTACATTCTTTTGAGAATTCTCTTCTTGAGAATCATTTTTGGATGTAGAAGCTTGAGAATTGTTCTCATATAACAAATTGTCCTTTAAAAATGTTGAAGCTTGAGAATTTTTGTCACATAACATGTTCTCAAAAAATTCAAGTTCTCTAGATTCAATCACAACATTAGACTCTAAGTCTAATAGCGTATAAGCTTTACTATCGTTGGCATAACCAACAAAAGGACACTTTATGGCTCTTGAACCTAACTTTGTTCTATTAAGCTCATTTTTCTTGCAATATGCAAGATGCCCCCACACTTTGAAGTACCTTATGTTGGGTTTTCTTCCTTTCCATAACTCATATGGAGATATCTCATTTTTCTTCATCGACATTCGATTAAGAATGTGACAAGCGGTTAATAGCGCTTCATCCCATGAGTTGAAATTCAACTTAGAAAACCCCAACATAGAATTTATCATATCTAGATAAGTCATATTTTTCCTTTCGGAAACACCATTGTGTTGTGGTGTATAAGGTGCTGTGCACTCATGAATTATACCATTTTCTTCACAAAATGTATTGAATTCATTAGAGAAGTACTCTCCTCCTCTATCACTTCTTAGCACCTTAATCTTTTGATTTAGTTGATTTTCAACTTCTAATTTATATAATTTAAAAGCATCAAAAGTTTCATCTTTATGCTTTAAAAGAAACACATAGGTATATCTACTAAAATCATCTATAAAAGTAAGAAAATATCTTTTACCACCTCTAGTTAAAATGCCATTTAATTCACAAAGATCACTATGGATTAAATCTAGTAAATTAGATGATCTTTCTACACTAGAAAATGGTTTCTTAATCATTTTTTCCTTAACACATGTTTCACATTTACCATAGTTTTTAATATTGCATGAAATAATACTACATTTTACTACTCTTTTCATGGTTGAACAACCTATGTGAGATAGTCTAAGATGCCACAAAAATAAAGAATCATACTCAACTATATAGGTGGAATTAGCATTTTTATTGATAACATTGAAAGTTACATCATTGGTGCACAACTTAACCATACCCTCACTATAACGCCCTAAACTCCAGGGACCATTATGGTGTGCCTTGTAAACAGTGCCAAACTCGCTAATCGAGTCATTTGGCCAAAATCGTGTAACTAAGTATGATTAGCGGTTTAGGGATTAAAATTTTTGGTTAAGATATAACGTTTCATTAGAACGTTTAATATATACATTGGGATCCAAAAAATATAATTTAAAGGTCCATTACAGAAGATATTTACATCCAGCCGGTCTAAGCGGCAAAACAGGGTTTAACCCTAGCTCCTTCCCTTCAAACCTCGGCCATAGCGGTCGAGCAGCTGTATATGTACACATCGACACCTAAGCTCTCCAACTCGAGGATGGTCCAGGTTTCTTTTGCCTTTACCTACACCACATAGCACCCGTGAGCCGAAGCCCAGGAAGAAAACTCGATATGCTCATGAACAGTAATAACATGTCACCAAATCATCAGGCACACACCTTGCAGATATAGCCTTAACCAAGCAGGCAAACTGATTCACACATAATGATGGGTATCTAGGATAAAGAATCCTGCCCTCCTGAGTGGATGACTATCAAGTCAATCTCAATCAGACAAGTGATTTATCACTGGTGGTTCCGGTAACCATACTGGGCTGATAGCCCTGAATAGAGTAGTGACAGTGGTACCAGTCACTAAGGTGGGTTCCGTTCCCTTTATAAATAAGTGATCCTTTCACTAGCTTAAATAGGATAGGTGCATGATGATTAGTCACAAACATAACCTTCCTCATGACCCTAGAGTGACAACTATGGAACACTGTTCCCTAGCCACGTGACAAGCAGTCACCTAGGCCTTAGGCCCTGTCTCTGAGTATCTAGTCCTAGACTAGCCAAGCGCTTATAATTTTCATCGACCTTCAGGTTGGTCCAGCAATAATAACCCATATGAGTCATTCAATGCTGATATCGATTAGATCTAATCTTCATTCGGCCCTGCGTCCTCGACACTTATGTCGTTTCTGACTCTCAGGTCAGTAATACGCGGCCAGTGCCGATTCCGAACAGTTGGTGCCACACACACAAGTAAGCAATGCCACTAAACATATATCATATGTCAAATATCCGAATATAAGGCATTCAGCATGCTTAGTTAACACCTACTAGCATAATTAGGACTATGCATAAACACGGAGGCTCAAGCTCTGAACAATATCATACTCAGTATACATAGCATGTCCTATTCATATGTTTCTCGTGCATTACATTTTAACATCCAACATGCATCAATAATAGCCATGCATGTCACATATACACAGGGTGCAGTTTTCTTACCTCTGGTTTGAGCGAGAATTAGAACAAGAACGACCCTTGAGAACGATCGATCCTTAATCCTTTAGCGGTCACCTAGTCATAACCAAATACAATCTCCAATTAATGAAAATCATCAAAGATAGGGTCTTGACCTAAACCCCACACTCGGGACCTCGAAACATGCCCACCCGGTGAGTAGATTCGACCCCGGGCCTTAAGGATTGAAACCCTGAGCCAAAAACCCTTAAAAACACCCAAAACAGGGTTCTGAAGAAACAGGGTAGCGCTATAGCACCACCCTCCTAGCGCCCCAGCGCTCAAGACAGAACCAAACTGCCCTAGTCTCCTCTGCAGGTAGCGCTGTAGCGCCCTACACTGGGCACTGTAGCGCTACCTTTAGCCAACATCAGCCCAGAAATCTCCTCCTTCGATTCTACCATTTTCCAACCCAAATCAAAAGCTTCCAAACATCAAATTCAGTCCCAAATGAACCCAAATACCATCCTAACATGTCCCAAGCATCACAACCCCAAGAACCCTAGCCAAAACTCCAATCAATTCCCCATTTTCCAACCCAAAAACCAGTTGGAACTTAACTAAGAAAACAGAGCAAAAGCTAGAGTTCTAATGGCTAAAAACTCACCTCAATCTCAGCAACACACCCTCTTCAATGGTGGAGCATAACCCTAGCTTATCCCTGCTTACTTCCTTGGCTTGATTCCTCAAACAAAGCTTGAAAATCCAAAGAGAAAATGGAGGAAAAAGACCATCGGGAGAGAAGGAAGACAACACTCTGTTTTCCTCTTCTTTTTATAGTCTTAATGGTTATATCAATCTCTAAGGGTGAAAAGACCTAAATGCCCTTAGGTTTAAAATAAAACCTTAACAGCCACCAAGGGCAAAATCGTCCTTTCGCACCTATTTCATTTATCATAATTAACACCCTCCAATTCCCGCTATTCTCAATATTCTCAAACACCACTAAATCATATCCCATTACCCTTTAATTCCTGGTAATGCTCTAATCATTAAACTCACCCCGAGACTCACCACGAGCCTCAAACTTAAACCCGTTATGACTAGACTGAACACTTGCATATCATGATCGTCTCATGCCGAGAGGCTCGAAAAAATCCACATGTAATGTGGTACTAATCATAACTCACCCACATGCACGAAATTACGCAATTATGCCCCCCAACATGCCAAATTACCAAAATGCCCTTATAATTATAAATACACCCATATGCATGCATTCATCATCATATAATAATATAATTCACATAAACATGCATATGATCACTAAGTAGCATCATAAATCAATTATGGCCCTCCCGACCTCCTAATCAAGGTCCTAACCCTTAATAAGAAATTTGGGGCATTACAACTATCCCATCCTTACAGAAATTTCATCCTCGAAATTTATCTATACAGCCCGGAATAAGAATTCCGTACAACTGATTCCAATTTCTCAGGTTGCGTCCTTGACCTCACAGTCTCTATAGCTTTACCTAAACATAAGGTACACTCTGTTCCTCAGACCCTTATTACTTCTGCTATAATCTGAATTGGCTATTCCTTACTGGAATACTTAACCTTAACCTTCAGATTCTTATTACCAACTCATGAGTTCCTTTAACCCATGTCCACTGCATGGAAGTACATAACACACTGCATTCGACTGACAGTGCCAAAGATAAGGCTGATCCAAAGTCAACCTAACCAGTCCTATCTAGGATTCAACTACCGAGATAATCTAAAGCTTAGCTTGTCCTTAACTCCTCACCCCTTTCCATGGTGATAGTTTGAGGAAGATACATTCTCCTACTTGGAATCTCACATTCTTGATTTTCAATTCAGTAAAACTTTTCCATTTATTCTGAGTAGTAAGCATCCAAGCTCCAACCTCTAGCAATCTCATTCGTCCCCTGAACCACCTCAGAATCCAGATATATTTAACTCATTCATCTTATAAGATTTTCTTCCAATAATAATTGGGTAGCCCTCTCTCTCTGCACTACTAGAAATATAGGTTTTTACTTCGGTTTTTATAGTGAGCATACAAAAAAAGCGAAGTAAAAACGTTTTCAAACTCTTTTACTTCGCATTTCAAATTGGCGCTCTGAAAAAAATTACTTACTACTTCGCTTTTTTAAAAAAACGAAGTGAAAAATTCATAGTGGAGAGGGCCGTGTTTGTTTGCACAAGCCCTTGTATTATGTTTAGAGGTAATAAAAATGCAAAAAACTGGCCAAACCAAACGCGGCCCTTGTGCACTTTTAACTTCGGTTTTTTGGTAAAAACCGAAGTAGAAAGTGGACTTTCCACTTCGGTTTTTACCAAAAAACCGAAGTTAAAAGTCTCCAACGGGTATAACTTAAGGACCTTTAACTTCGGTTTTTTGGTAAAAACCGAAGTGGAAAGTCCACTTTCTACTTCGGTTTTTACCAAAAACTGAAGTTAAAAGTCCTTTATATGCCCATTCCCTAGACCCGAACGGTCATCTTCTCAAAACCCCTTTCCCTTCTGTGCAAAAAGAAACCCCCAAAACCTCCATTAACCACCGTGAGCCAACACCCATTTTGATTCTCCAAGCTTTTTTTTTTGTTTTTTCTTTATTTCTTGCAATATTTCTACCCTATAAACCGAAATATAGTCCAAAAATCTTTTTTTTTTTTGTTTTTTAGAGAAAAAAAGGCATTTGGCCGTGGGTTTTTTCTCCATTTGAAAGTGGTGTTTATTGTCGGATTTTGGCCGGATTTTTGACATTGCAAGGGGATTTTGAGCTTCAAAACAGGTATAGATTACTAAAATGTGGTTTTGATGATAATTTTTTAATTTTCCATGCTTTTTTTAATTTTTTTTATTATTCCGAATTTAAAATTAATATAATTAATATTTTATTAATTTTTATAATTATTTGTTTATTTTGTTAGTTTAAATAATGTGATAAAAATTAGGTTTATTATAAATATATATGCATATTAGTTAGTTTTAGAAATTTTTACAATAGATAAATTTGTTTTTTAAATATTTGAAAAAAAATAACTTGAAGATGATCAAAGTGTTGTTCATTAGTTTCATTAACTAGTTTGATTTTTTTTATTTATTGATTTGATAATTAATTATGTAGTTTACTAATTATGTAATGTTTTAGTAGGGTCGTTGATTGAGTGGTGAACTTTGTTGTTCATTTCGGGTGCATTGAAGATTAATATTGAAGGTTAGTTATTTTTTGTATTTATATTACTATAAGATTTATGTATAAAGATAAGACTAATGTAATCATGCATATTAGATTTAGTGAAAGTTATGTTTGAAAATTAGTGAAGTAGGCTCTGGGAAATTTGCGTGCTGTGGTGATATAAGGATGAATTGATTTATGCTTGATTATTTTGTTTGTTTGTATTGTTGTTATAGGAAATTTTGAAATTGCGGTATGCTATAGAAACAGAGGATACTCTGCCGAATTTTTAAAAAAATTTATAAGACTAGAAACTAATAATGATAGATTCATCTATGCTTGATTATTGTGTTTGTTTTAAATGGTTTTATAGGTAATTTTTAAATTACGGTATGCTATAGAAACAGAGGATACTCTGCCGAATTTTTTAAAAAATTTATAAGACTAGAACCTAATAATGATGGATTCATATATGCTTGATTATTGTGTTTGTTTGTATTGATTTTATAGGTAATTATGAAATTACGGTATGCTATAGAAACAGAGGATACTCTGCCGAATTTTTTAAAAAATTTATAAGACTAGAACCTAATATAAGTTTTTTTTCTAACTTATTAGGAATTGAATATTGTTATTAGTATGGATAAATCATGGATGCTTGAGAGGAGAGAAACATCACAATTTCAAGATGGATTCAACAAATTTTTAGAGTTTTGCCTAAAGAATTGTAGTGATCCACAAAAAATTCGTTGTCCTTGTATCGATTGTGGTAATGGAGTAAAGGGGAATATTACCATGATAAAGGATCATGTATTTTGTCGGGGATTTGATATGAGTTATAGTAAATGGTATTGGCATGGAGAATTATTAAATGATGACCCATATCCATTAGGTAGGCGAGGTGTAGATGATTTTGAGAGTAATGATTTTGATGATCATCCTATAGAATTGCTTGATGAAGCACAAGAAGAGTTTTTTCATAATCCAAAAAAATTTGATAGTATGGTTAGAGATGCAGACAGACAATTGTTCAGTGGTTGCAATAAACTAAGATTGCCCACAATGGTTAAATTTTATAACATAAAAGCAGAAAATGGAGTTAGTGATAAGTGTTTCAGTCAATTTTTAGCTGCTTTCAAGGAGATTTTGCCGCTAGAAAATTGTTTTCCGGAGTCTACATATGAAGTAAAGAAAACAGTAAGTTTGATAGGGTTGAAGTATGAGAAGATTCATGCATGTCCGAATGATTGTATTTTATATCGTAAGGAGTATGCAGACATGGACGCTTGCCCAGAATGTGGTTTATCACGGTACAAACCTAACAAAAGTAAAGAGATTAGGAAACTTATTCCTCAGAAAGTGCTATGGTACTTACCTTTGATTTCGCGGCTGAAGCGATTATATCGAAGTGCATAACACTCTAAGAACTTAATATGGCACGAGACTGGACGAGTGAAAGATGGTAAACTCCGGCATCCTGCAGATTCACAGGCCTGGAAGAAGGTAGATTATATCAATCCAGAATTCAAAAATGAACCAAGACATCTTCGTCTTGGTTTAGCTGCTGATGGAGTAAACCCGCATAGATCTCTTAGTAGTAGGCATAGTTCATGGCCTGTCTTCCTGGTTATGTACAATCTTCCTCCTTGGTTGGTGATGAAAAGGAAGTTCATGATGCTTTCATTAATGATTTCGGGCCCAAAACAACCAGGACATGATATCGATGTTTACTTGGCACCATTAATTGATGATTTGAAAGAGTTGTATGAAAATGGTGTTGAGGCATATGATGGTTTTAAAAAAGAAGTGTTTAATTTGAAAGCGGTGTTGTTATGGACTGTTAATGATTTTCCAGCATATGGTAACCTATCAGGTTTAAGCACAAAAGGTTACCAAGCTTGTCCAATTTGTTGCACCAACACAAGGGCCCGTCGCTTGTCAAATGGACGCAAAATGTGTTATATGGGTCATAGACGATATTTGCATTTAAGTCATCCTGACAGAAATAAAAAAAAAGCATTTGACGGTACTGTGGAACGAGACATTGCTCCTTTGCCATTGTCAGGTGAGCAAATTCTTAAGGAAGTAGAAAAAGTTGACTTTAGGTATGGGAAGAAGAATAAAAACAAAAAAGTCAATGGATGTTTTCAAAGAAAATCAATTTTCTTTCAACTTCCTTACTGGAAAGATTTACTCGTTAGACATTGCTTGGATGTCATGCACATAGAAAAAAATGTATGTGAAAGTATAATCGGTACATTACTTGATATCCCAGGTAAAACCAAAGATGGTTTGTCTAGTCGTTTAGATCTTGTTGAAATGGGTATAAGACACCGCTTGGCACCTGAAGAAAAGGGGGCTCGCACATATTTGCCTCCTGCTTGTTTTACATTGTCTAAAGAAGAGAAGCAAGCCGTATGTCAATCATTGGCAGGGATGAAAGTGCCTGATGGTTACTCATCGAATGTTCGAAACTTGGTGTCTATGGAAGATTTGAAGTTAATTGGAATGAAATCACATGATTGTCATATATTAATGCAACAATTACTTCCAATTGCCATTCGGTCAGTTTTACCAAAAAAAGTTAGAGATAGTGTGACAAGTGTGTGCATCTTCTTTAATCAACTATGCGGAAAAGAATTGGAAATGAAGAAGTTGAATGCATTGCATGATGAAAGAGTTGAAACCTTATGCAAGCTTGAAAAATATTTTCCTCCGTCATTTTTTGACATCATGATACATTTGATGGTCCATTTAGTAAGAGAAGCCAAGTTGTGTGGGCCAGTTTGGGCGAGATGGATGTATCCATTTGAAAGGAATATGAAGGTGTTGAAAGGATATGTACGTAATCACCATCGCCCTGAAGCTTGTATGGTTGAGTGTTATTTAGCTGAAGAAGCTGTGGAATTTTGTTCAGAGTACATGGTTGGAATCGACACAATCGGAATTAGCAAACCACGGAATAACTCGGATGGAGTTGATAGATGATTACGAGGGAAAGGAACAGTAGTGACCATATCTCGTGCAGAATTAGATCAAGCTCATTTAGTTGTGTTGGAAAACAATCCCGAAGTTCAACCCTATATAACGTAAGTTATAGATTTAATAAACATTATACTCATTTTTATGTATAATTGAAATTTTAATATGTTGTATTTTGTATTGTAGTGAGCACATGGAGTTATTACAATCAATGATTCCCAACAAGGTTAAAAATAAACAGAAATGGATTATAGATGAGCACAATAAAACATTTAGTCGATGGTTGAAAAATATTATTCTAGCAAGGTTGGGAGAAGAAAACCATGGAGTGTCGACAGAGTTAAAACGCATATCATTTGGACCAAGTGTTCATGTAATAAAGCACAATGCTTACATTGTTGGAGGAAAACGATTTCACACAAAGTCACGAGATGATGCTCGAATGGTTCAAAATAGTGGAGTAAGTATTGTGGCAGAAGCAGTGCATTTCGCTAGTGCAAAAGACAATAATCCAGTTGCTGGTACTATGGCATATTATGGTGTTGTTGAAGAAATATGGGAACTTGATTATTCCTTATTTCAAATTCCTCTGCTCAAGTGTTCTTGGGTGGACAACAATGTTGGGGTTATAATTGATGAACTTGGATTCCCTTTGGTTGATTTAAGTAAGAAAGGTCACAAGAATGATCCTTTCATCATGGCTACCCAAGCAAAACAAGTGTTTTACATAACTGATCCTGCTGATGATAAATGGTCAGTTGTTTTACGAACCCCAGAAAGGCAGTTTATAGAAGATGAAAATGACGAAGAAAACGATGATTTGTTCCATGACAATTTTATTGTTGGACAACCAATACATGAGCAAGTTGAGAAAATCCATGATTTCCATGAAGTTGATGATGATGGGGAATATATTAGAAATGATATTAGAGACGGAATATGGGTAGATTGTGGATCAACTAAGAAAAGAAAAAAGAAAAGAAAATGTGTCCAGTGAGTAATGCATTCATTTTTATGTTAAATATGTATTTATTTATGTCATAATTGTAACGTTAATTCTTGTTTATGTGCAGATGACAATTTCTGAAGGGGAGAACACACCAAATAGGCGAGGCCCAACAAAGAAGAACAATATCAATAATCAAAAAGCTAAGGGAATAAAGAGAAATATTCAGTTTAATGATAAAGGTCAACCTATAGGGAAAGCATATAGTGAGATGCAATCGTACCTTGGAGTTAAAACTAGGAGAACGGTCTCTCTCAATTATAAGGATTGGAGACAAGTCCAACAAGAATTGAAGAATAGAATATGGGAGGATGTATATGTAAGAAAATATTTTATGAATATTTTAATTACTTTAATATATTGATCATTTTCATGAATTACTTTGCATTTCATTAATCATTTTCTTTCTATTTCAGGGTGCCTTTAACATTCCAGAAAATTGGAAACCAGAATTAATGAAAAGTGCGGGAAGAATGATGAGAGATTTTAAGACCAACATCACTAGTGACTACATCTACCCTTTGGCAGAAGACGGTCTGATAGATGAACTCCAAATCCTTCCTAAGAAATATCCAGAACTTGACCTAGAAGATTGGAGGACATTTGTTAGCCACCGTTTATCTCCTGAGTTTATGGTACTATTGTGTATATCTATTATGTATATGATTTATTAGTTTTGAAATACTAATAATTGCTTAAAAACTTATTGTTACCTATTTAATGTAGGCTTTGCGGGAAGCACAACGTGAAAGATCTCTCAAATATACTTCGAGGCATCGTACATCTCGTAGAGGGCTTGCCAATGTTAGAGAGGACCTGGTAAGTAATTCGCATCACTATTTTATAACTGTCAACTTGTTTTGAAGAATATTGCACTCACCAACTTTAATTAATTGTTGTATGTTGTAGAAAACTGAACTAGGTGTGGCAGATGTAGAACGGTACCAAGTATGGATAAGAGCACGAGAAAAGAGGAAGGTTCTTGTTACAGATTTGGACAAACAAATTGAAGCAAGAATTGTAAGTGGTTTCAAGCAAGTATTTTAAAGTAATTTAGGAATGAAAAAGTTCTTATAAGTCACTAATATAAGTGACCACTGGTTTGTTCCACAGAATGAGCTGAAAGAAAAAGTTAGTAGTGGAGAAATCATTGCAAAGGGTCGGAATGACATATTAACGCAAGCTTTAGGGACACCTGAGCACCCAGGGCGTGTTAGAGCACTTGGGTATGATATTATTTTTTATTTGTTGCATTTAACTTAATTCTATAATATTTTAGTTTTAAAATAAATTTGGTTGATTATTGTAGGTCGTTTGCGAAGATTTCGTCCGTCTTTGGAAGAAAACCAAAAATAGCAACAGAAATGGCTGATGTTGTTAGTAAGAAAGATGCAGAAATTGCGAGGCTCAAAGCAGAACTTAAAGCTTTAGAGGAGGAAAAAGCTAAACAAGCAGGTGGGTTAGATGATATGGATGAACACGACAATGATGACGAGCAGAGCGACGAAGAATACCACACACCGCACATGCAGGATGACACACCGTACATGCAGGATGTGTTACTTTGTTCGGATAATATTCATAATGTGGTGGCAGAGGGTGTTATCATTGATGGGGTGGGTCCACTGACTATTCACGGTGTCCAACTGACAGACGAATATGCGAGGGTGCGAGTCACCAAAATGTTACAAGAGGATGCTGAAATCCCATGTTCTGTTGGGGAGATACAATATGTTCGAGATACTTATGACACATTTCTTCCTTGGCCAAAAGATTTAATTATGACTGACCAGGTATAAACGAATTCTTTAATTTGTTACCTATTAAAATATTTGTTGGTCCAGTATTTTAATATTATTTTAACTTGATGTTGTGTAGGGTCCTCTAAGAAAGAAACCTCCTATGTCAAAAAGTTCATCCAAGGATATGTCAAAACCTCCTATGACTAGCCCGCATCTGTCATCAGCTGGGTCTCACATCAATCCAGAAAACACTCTGACCGAAGGCCAACCATTTGCCGATCACATCATGAATCGCATCCATGTTAGCCTTCAGTTTATGGTGAGAGAATTTTGCAGAGTTAAGGGAATAAACTCAGTCGTCTCCATTCCAGTGGACCCAACATTCATGAATCGCGAGTCAATATTCCTAACTTCAGAGGATGTGGAACAAGTTGCTACCTTGCATATGATTGGAGGCTCAGCAATGATATTCGGATTAAGGTATCCCTTAAACTAATTCTTTGGAATGATAGGAATTTAGAATCAGTTATGAGTACTGCTCTGTGATCTGTTGAAAATTTTCATAGACATTGAATGTTTACAGGTTTGGGAAGTCCTATTTATAGGGGAAACTCTGCCGAAATTTTTCAAAATATTTAACACTAAAGAAAATTTTGCAGATGCATTTGGGAGTCTCTATTTCCAAATCAGCGTGTCTATTACAAGTTTTATGACATTGAACGTCTTAGCATTAATAATGTTAACGATGTAGAGCGATCAACCATTGACTTGGCGAATTGGTTGATGACCATGGATAGAGTTGGTCAACTTTACTTTATACCTTGGAACATACGGTAAGAAATAGTGTAAATTTTTTTTATTTGATTAGTCATATATTAAAAATTTAATTATTTTACTTAACATACGCTTCTTATTTTAGGGAACATTGGATGTTGGTGATTGCTATGCCAAAAGGAAAAATCGTGTTCTTAGATCCATTGAAATCACACAAACGTCCAGAAGAAATTGATTCAATGATAATGAGGTAAGTTTTAAATTTTTTAAAATATTTCATAATATGCAACAAATATTACATGTTACTACATTTTAATAACTTTTGTTAATAATTTTCTTTTTAAATAGTGCATATTATAGAGCTTCTTCCAATGCATTACTCGGCAATCCCACAAAGATATTCAATGTTACATGTCCAAGACAACCACAAAGTCATGAATGTGGTTTTTATGTCTTGAAGTACATTAGAGATCTTGTACGGGCATCAAATGCAATGACTACCCTAAAAGAAAAAGTAAGTTCATTTTTTATAATTTATTTGCTATCGATAATCTATGAAATTAATTTATATTTATTAATTTTACAGTTTGGTGGGAAGACGCAATATTGTGAGATTGCAGACCTCTTGCCAATCCAACACGAATGGTTAGCCAAATTGATACCATACATTTATCAGTAAGCCTATTTTTGTTTAGTTGTAAGTTTAGTATTTTGTAAATGTATTAATGTTAAGGCTATGTAAATGTATTAATGTTAAGGCTAGTTATCTTACTTAAGTACTTGTATTTTATATGTTTATGTACAACATTTTTAATTAATAAAAGTTATCATATATTTATTCAAAAAAATTTCTTAACCAATTTCAATTGTAAAAATATATATAATTGTAATATTATATAATTAAATTGTTGAAAAATAATTAGGCCAAAAAAAAATAAAATTAATTAGATCAATTAAATAAAATCAGGCCAAAATATATATATATTTATATAAAAATAGAAACCATCCATTTAAAAATAATTAGAAACATATATTAAATAAAAAATGCGGGCATTTTCTACTTCGGTTTTTAGGTAAAACCGAAGTAAAATGTACACTTTCTACTTCGGTTTTACCTAAGAACCGAAGTAGAAAGTCCCCTTTTACTTCGGTTCTTAGGTAAAACCGAAGTAGAAAGTGTACATTTTACTTCGGTTTTACCTAAAAACCGAAGTAGAATCCCCACTTTCTACTTCGGTTTTACCTAAAAACCGAAGTACAAAGTGCCCAGGATGCTAGCGTATATACACTTTCTACTTTGGTTATTAAGTAAAAACCGAAGTAGAAAGTGGGGATTCTACTTCGGTTTTTAGCTAGTTTTTACTTCGCTCCGAACTACTTCGGTTGCGAATTTTAGCGAAAACCGAAGTAAATCAAGCTTAAAAACCAAAGTAAAAGCCCTTTTTCCTTGTTGTGCTGATTTACCATCAGTCTGAGAGTAATAAACTGTACTGAATTCCATCCACGTTCTCATTGCCTTCTCTCACCCTTCCATAACCTGGAAGTCGCACTAGAGTCTTCATATAATAAGATAGACCTTGAGTTCTCAAGAAGGCACTCTATCTCTTTTCGCACACAGGGATCTGAATACTAATTAGTTGCATAACTTATCCTTTTTGACAAAATAAACTTACTTAAAAAAAACTGGTCCATAATGACCCAATGCCAACTCATACTGACCCACTATCCTGGGCAGCCCCACCACGAAACCCATCACGGTGCTTTCCTTATTTCCACTATAAAATACTCAAAGGTTACCATGGCCTCACCAATTGCTGACACTCTGATCCGACTTGATAATAGGCTAAGAACCTTACCACGCATCCATTACATCCCTCTCCATCTCAGGCCATCACTACAAAACTTTCATATCTTGTTACATTTCCAGGATGCCTGAATGAAGAGAAAAAGAGAATAGCATGAGATTCATCCAGAATCTCCCAACTAACCTCAGATTCTAAACCCGACCCCTATACCACAATAAATTTATATCTGACACTACACGACTTTTAGCTAATCCAGCTAAGACTTTCCATTCAATATTTCTTATCTATGGCTCACTTAACCATCTTTCCTTTTTACCTTCTCCAAAATGATAATCTTAAACATAAATCTGGCCACCTGGCCCACCAGAAACTCTACCCTAGTTTTGGTCAGATCCTTTAATCAATACATTGCATAGGCAATCACTTTTCTCTGGAACTGAGGTGTCACAACAACCTCCAAACTAATTTTGATCTATAAGAAGACTCAGAATCAATTCCCAAGGCACCTGAAATATTTTTACCACCCAAACACACTCCTGCCCCTATGGTTGTAGAGTCCAAGAACTTTACTTAGCTAAGTTAGATAGTTGTATAATAGTAATAATAGTATTATCTTTATGACTGTGGATTTTTGGTTCAGACCGGGATTTATTTGGACACTCATAGTAGTACTTGTAGATTTTCTAAGTTTAACCTATAGTTTAGGAATATTAATTTTAACCAAAGGTTTGATTAATATGAATGATATTGAGGATAATATTTATTATACTATAAGGTTTAAATAAGAACCAATTAGATAATAGCACATGTTATGTATGGGTTTATTAATGATTAAGTATTTTGAGGATTTAATTTATTAAGGTTAAAATTTGAATACTCTAAGGTCAGTCAGCAGCTTTGAAAACATTAGAGGGCTTAGTCAAGGCTGTTTACTCAATTTAAATTAAGCTAAAAATGTGTAATTTCGTGTTTAAATAATCAGCGTATGCCGATATATCGTAGCTATAGGGGGCGATATATCCCAGCCATTTATTCATCTATTACTCTAAGTTCAGAGGCTGCAAGTTGCTAGGTGAGTGTGAGAGTGTAAACACTTGGGTTGGGAATTATAAACTTGATCACTATAAGCTTATCAAACACTTGGGGAAGTAAGGTTATTCACATTTCGATTCAAGGTTTAGATTGGTCATATAAGTCTTCAAGGTATTTCCAAACTCTAGTCCATTTCTGTATTATGTTCTTTAAAAATTCTCATAGTCTTCTACTCATTCTAACCTTATTCCTATTCTTGGTTAGGAAATCCAAGTTCTTAAGCACAAGGTTTTTGGTAAGTATATTTTGATAGCATAGTCCCTTTTTCACTTTCATCCCTTTTCTTCAATATACTCACCATATTATAAATGGTTTTTAGGAGTGTTCCAAGGTCCCAAATCAGTTCCCATATCCCGGTTATTTTGGTAAGGAAAATAGGATAGGATTTATGTGTTATATGCTTTTATATGTTATCTTATGATTTTATGTTATGTAATATGTTATGTTAAGTATGATTGTAGACTTGGGCATATGAGCTATATGACTAACAAGCCCCAAATAGATTATGGGCATATGACTTGCTTAGCTAGCAAGACCCCACTAATCTAATGGGCATATGACTTGCTTAGTTTTTGGGACCCCAAGTAATAATGGCCATTATAGTATGGATGTGACATAAGTGTTATAGTATGTTTTATGTTGCATTATGAATTTTTATGTATATGGCTATATGTTAGATTTTCCTTGCTGGGCATTAGGCTCATTCCTTTTATGTTTATTTGTGCAGGAAAATAGCTATAGTGGCGGAAGAGTTCATGGATGCTTGAGGAATGTGTATTGAGGCGGAATGGATTCAAGGAGTCGAGAGTTTCGATTTTGAGGATGTAGTTTTTTGTTTCTTATGGTTTTTATATGTATTTTTCTGCATTTTATTATGTAATCTCTTTTTAAATTATCATTATGTCATGTTTTGGTTTTAAAACAATGGGATCCCATATCCTACTTTAAATTTTATGTAAGTTTAACATTTGTTTTTACAAGTTTTAATAAAGTTATGATCTCTTCACTTGTAAGTTTTGTTAAAGATTAGTGTCTATGTATAGTTTTCGTTAATGGTCCAAGGTCTAGAGTAGTTGGGTCATTAAAATGGTGTTCTTTAATCTTGGCAAATCTCCGCAGAGAAAATACTACTATACCATCGTCCAAGACGATCACGATTCCATTCAAATAAACCTTAGAATGCTCCAAGACACTATTGTTTAGTGCGGTATTATGCTTGTTTTTGTTTGTTTTTAGGTTTTAGCTTATAAATAAAGGAAAAGAACAATTGGAGCAAATTGGCAGAAAAATGATGAAAAAGTGGCTTGTTAGTGTGGATTCCATGAAAAGATGAATTCTCAAGCAATTTTATGGCTACAGTGATTTTTTGGGACCAAAAAAGCAAAAAAATTGAAATTTTTTTTAAGGGTCGTGGCGCTACGATGTTGAGCCACGACCAGGTCCAAGGCAGAAACACTGTTTTTTTAGGATAGACACGGGTCGCGGCTGTAGCGTCTCAAATTTGTTAATAAGGCTTAGTGCCTTGATTAGCGTGCTGGGAGGGCAATAATTGATTTAATTATGTTATTACGTGGATTAAATGATTATGTGATTAGAAATGCATGTTTATGTTAATTAAATATGCATTTTTAGGGGCATATTAGTAATTTTGGACCGTTGAGGGCATAAATGTAAATTATATGTATGTTGTGCATGAGACCACAAGAATATGGAGATTTATTTATGATGTGTGATCCAAGATGGTCCTAGGGAGCAGATTAGCGAAGTAGTCACAACGGGGTCGAATACCTGGCTCGAGGTAAGCCTAGGGGTATTTTGGGACTATAGTACATGTTTGGGATTACCAGGTAACGCGTAGTAACTTAGCGATTATTTGGGTATGTCGCGATTAAATGGAGATTTATAGGAACAGTCGAGGAATCAGCGGGATGAGGAAAATGACGTGATTGCCCTCTAAGGAATTTAAGTGACTAAGGTTAGTATAGGGGTAATTTAGTCATTTGGAGGCTAAGGGGGTGGACCTAGACTAGGCTTGGAACTCCTGAACTCACCAGAAATAAAAACACTACTCTCACCCTTATCTCTCTCTCTCTCTCTCTCTCTTTCTCTCTCTCTTTGGTGTGCTTGGAGCTTTGGTGAATTCTTGGAGGAATTGGCTGAGAATTGAGGCTAAGGACTTAGCAAAACAAGCTAGAAGTGTTGGGGAATTAGCTCACGGTCGAATCATCAATTGAAGTAAGGATTCAGGTACTTAATTTTTATCTTTTAGTTGTGATTTTGTTAAGTTTTTCTTAGGTTCAAGCTTTGGTCTGATTTTAAGGTTTTGATTAGATTATGAGATGGATTTTGGAGTGTTTATGTTGACTATATTGCCTAGATACGAATTCTAGGTCTAATTCTTGGTATCGGGGTTGAATTAGGTATGAATTGGAAGGTTTAGCTAAGAAAAAAAACATAGTGGAAATGCATGGATTTCTGGGTTTGGGGGTTCGAGCCGCGACCCTGTTCTTCAGGTGACGCGGCCTATATGAATCCAGGAGGCTTGGGAGCCCTTGATTTTGGCTAGATGTCGCGGCGCAGGCTGAGGAGCTCCGCGGTCCGTATTCCCTTGGCGAGAGCCGAAGGCTCTCTGCCTGGTGGCACACCGCGACCCTAATGGGTTGGGTCGCGCCTCAAATAAGGAATTATGGCCAATGTGGGGTTTTACGCTTGGGAACCCAAATTTAAGGGCTTGTGAAGGATTCTACTACCCGGTTTGGTAGAATTCGAGGTACTGAAGGCTAGCATATTAATATGAAATTCTTTATTGATTAGGGCTTGATGAATGCCCATTTATTGATGATTTTTTACTAGGTTTTACGTCAAGGGATGGGTTTAGAGGATCGTGCTTAGGATCGCAATAAGCAATCAGCTCGGGACACAAGTAAGAAAGCTGTTTGTGCCCGTAGAGCAGAGCATGGCCCTATTATTATTTTTTTAATATGTGTGTGAATACCTATAAATGATAGCCATTGTTGTTCATGATTGTAAATGAACAGCGAAGGCCGAGAACAGCGAAGGCTGAGAACGGCGAATTCTGGGGACGGCAAAGGCCTGGATCAACATTAAACATGCTGAATGCAAGCTGCTAAGGTGAGACCCTCTAAGGGTGTTGTACTCACCCACTCAGTGAAGACTGTGAACCCAGTGCCTGGTGATTAGGGGTAAAAAATGCACATTTATGGATTTTAATTATCAAAATAAATTAAATTTTAATTAATATTTTCATGGAATTAATGTGATATATTTTATAAATGAAAATAGTTAATTTGGATTTAATTTATTTTTATTTTGTAGGAAAATGATACAATTTTTGTTGAATAAAATAAAGCAAAAAGAAATGGAAATAAAAGTGGAAGAAAATGAAGAAATTTGGTGTTTACCCGAAAAAGGAATACCCGATGACGTGACATAATTAGCCTACATGTGGGATACACGTGACTGTTTAAGTGAGTATGATTTGGTCGACCATCGACCAGAAAAGAATTGGCTCATTAGACATCATATTTATGGGCGACCACTCTGGTCATATCTTTTCATTTATTTCCTTCAGATATGTAATCTTATAATTACATATTAATTGCGATTTCCATTATTATTTAGATACGCCTGTATTAAATGTAATTAAGGCCCATCGGCCCATGTAAAACTCCTTGAGCCTATAAATAAGAATCAAGGAGCGCAAGAGAGGGGACTTTTTGGGAACTGAGGAATTCTAAGAGAGAAATATAGTGTTTTTATCCACCATAATTGTATTCATCCAAAAGCTTGTTAAACCCGTGAACCTTAGTTCATTGATCACAATTCTTGGAATTGCACATGAATAAGAACACTAAGTGGACGTAGGTTGTTACCATTTTATTGGGGTCGAACCACTATAAATCTTTTTGTGTCGTTTATCTTTTGGTCTTGATTTCATCTCATTTCCATCATTTTGGATGACTCTGGGTCGTTGACCAATTTGAGGGTCAACATTTTGGTGCTTTCATTAAGAGCGATACTCAACACCTCCAAAAAGATCAAATGGCAAAAATGGCTAGAAAGACTAGACAAACCTCTGGTTCCGCACCAACCCAACCTCCTCCACAAAATGTGGCCGAGGATGAGCTAGAAGTGGAGTTTGAAGAGGAGGAAATGGATTCTGAAACCTTGAGGACGACACTGATTGTGTTGCAAGAGGAATTAGCCAATCTGAGGGCTAATCAGGAAAATGTGGCTGAAACGATGGCATTGCAACAGAGAGAAATTGATAGGCAAAGCTAAGAATTGAATGAGCGGCAGGACGATATGGACTGCCGGCAGAGAGACGCCACCGCTGCTCTGGAGGCAACCATTCAGTTGGCCAAAGGACAACCTGCACCAGCCTCCCAACCAAATTAGCCACCCAGTGTACCACCACAACCAGATTCACATTCAGGTCATCCATAACATCACCACATTCTGCCTCAAATGGCAAATCCTCAGAGGCCGGAGCAACCCCCTGCTGCTCAACAGGATATTCCATTTCAGGATCCTGAGCAATAGCCACCTTATTGCGCTGGTCGAGGCAATCCCCAGCAGCAAAGGCAGAATAGGGCTGGGTAACCTCCCCAAAGCCCTAGACGCCAGACTGTTGAGGAGCCAAACCCACAGAGCAAGGCACAATGTCCTTCAGCTAGCAGAAGGCAGGTTGAATCCGGCTCTGTAGATAGGGCCCCCCCACGACATAATAATGCCCGGGGACATACCGACCAACGCAGGCCTTCACTTGACGGTTGAGAATTTTCAGCAAGAGGAGGGGGAAATAGTGCGATCACAGGTCGTACCATAGTCGGTCACACTTTAGGGATGGCCATGACTACAATGAAGCGGATTCTGGCTGAGGAAATGTTGGTCGAAGGTAAGGAGATAAGGGTGAAGAGCGGAAACCCCCACCAAGAGAAAACTGACCGACGAGCCAGAATGTTGGGGGGTAGCCTAGGCAACCTAACGTCTTTGATCGATTAGGCGCTAGTGAACAAAGGCATAGAGATGAGAATTTGAGGGATGTTCTCAATGACAGACGAGAAAGACACGACGAGAATTCCCCTCCAGCACTGGTCACCCAAAAAATACCAGACGCTGTACAGGCCCAGCTCGATGCATTGAATCAGGCCATCCAACAGCTAGTGGGGAGTCAGACATCCCACATTGAATACGATCGGAGAAGAGGCACTCCGTTTGTACAAAGAATAGCGATGGTCTAGACCCTAAGAAAATTTAAGATGTCGGTCTTGCCCAATTTGAGCTAGTATCTCACGTAAATAAATTCGAGATACAAATGGACATCCAGAAGGTGTCAGATGATGCTCGATCAAGAATCTTCCCAGTCACCTTGTTCGATACTGCTCAGGAGTGGTTTTTCAAATTCCCCCCTTCTAGCATAGTGTCTTGGGAAATGTTCATGAAAGAATTGTATGGACAATTTTATGGTGCTCGTGTACATCCTACTGAGGCTAACCAATTGGTCGAGATACGCCAGAAGGAAGGAGAAACCCTGAAGGGGTATGTCCAATGTTTTATGTGAGTCGTTGCTGTGGCTAAAATAGTTGGTGATTAAGGAAGATGATGGCACTTACTGCTGGAGTATGGCGCCATTCATCACTCTGGCACAGTTTGCGGAAGAATGGGGTGAAGAGCACCCAAGAATTTCTGGACCAAGTGGACCAGTACATCAAGCTCAAAGAGGCCATTACCAATGAAGGGAAGGCGCCTGCAGATGACCAGGGGCCGAAAGAAGATCCCACAAAAGCCGCCAGTGGGTCTGGGAAGCCCAATGGCAATGACAAAAATAATGGGAAAACGGAGGAAAAAGGGCGAACCACGAGCCGTCAACATCTGAGAACAAGTGCCCAAAAAGTAACATATATGAATCAAGGTTCACCAATTACACGACCCTAGTTGATAGCAGAGTAGAAGTGTATCAGGCCACTAACACAACTGAACCCTTCAGGTTACCAGCCTCAATCAGAAAAGATATCTCCAAGAGAGATACAATTTCATAACGATTATGGTCATGACACCAATGAGTGCAACTAGCTTAAAGATGAGATAGAGTTCCTTATCAGACAAGGAAATTTAAGAAGATATGTACGAGCCCCAAGAGGTTCTCAACGAGAGGCTCAAGGAAGCAACGAGAAGGCACCTGTACGCCAACGCTCGCCCCCTTTACAACCAGCTCTAGTTGCTAGTACATTGCTGACCATTTGCTGTAACGACCCAAATTAGCTAATAAGGCTTAAGGGCCTTGATTTGTGTGCCTGGAGGGCAGGTTGGGATTTATGCGTGATTTTATGAGTTAAATGCATGGTTATGATTTAAAGCATGTTATTTGGCTATGTGTTTATCTGAGATGCATGACTATGTATACTAGTATGCATGTAGGCCCGGATCGTGTTAGAAGGGCGTAATTGTAATTTTGGCCATGTTGGGCATAACTGTATTGATATGTGATTATTGTATTCTGTGAATTGTACCACGTGAGTGTGGTTTTATTATTGTGATGCACGTGCCGAGACGGTCCTAGAGAGCTAGTTAACTCAAGAGTCGCAACAGGATTTCTATACCCGGCTCGGGAGGAGCCTAGGGGTACTTTGGGAATTTTATGGTTAAGTTGAGATTTAGCGGGTAATGGTTATTGGTGATTTAGTAACCTGGGTAACCATTAGTTACTGCTGAGAGTAACAAGTTTTAGAAAGAAAATGGTAGATATGAAATAGAAATGAAAGGACTTAAGTGCCCTTGAGGTTTAGGCAAGGAGGGGCAAAATGGTCATTTGGTTGGGAATTAGATAAATGGCAGCTGGGTTATATGGGGTACACGGTTTGGGGCTTAGTCATTTTGGTCTTGATAGAGTTTGAAGAGAAGAAAAGCTAAAGAAAAGCTAGAAGAAGAAGAAGAAGAAGAAGAAGAAGAAGAAGAGGGGAATGAGCTGGATTTGGAGAGGGCTCAAAGTTGAATTCTTGATTGAGGTAAGAGTTTTAAGCATCCTTGGGTTTTCTTTTCTGTTGTGGTTTAAGATTTTGGAGCCATGGTTTAGGATTTTCAAGCTTGGGTTGTGTTTTTGACCTTTGGGTTTGAGTTTTCTGAAAGTTGAAATCAAATGGGTGATTTTGAGTGTGATTGTGTTATTGAGTTGGGTTATGATGTTTATGGGTTGATGTATGGTCTATATGAAGTTTGGATTTGATTTTTGGGGTTTAGGTATTGGTTTGGGGTGATTTGGAGAGGTTGAAGCTCGGGAAAACGCGAAGGAGAAACCCAGAATTCTGGGTCTGCGAAGGCGTGCCGCGACACAGGTTTTTCGTGCCGCAGCGAGGGAGCCCTGACTGATGGGTGCCGCGGCACAATAAAGTTGTGCCGCGGCACAAGGAAAATTTCAGGTTGACATTTTGGCAATTTTAGGCCTTTGCTCTGGGGGTTCGGGGGATGTCTCCGGGGTGTTGTTTTAAGGTTTTAAAGGTCCCGAGAGTGCGGGATTGGTCCCGGGAAGTGGTTTTGGGTTGATTAGTATTGAGGGATGTTTCTTGTGTGTTGTGACTAGGTTGTTGGTGAGGCTCGTGCTAGAGGACCGTGCTCGCGGCTTTAGTGCATCAGGAGGCTCGGAATACAGGTAAGAAAACTATAACACCCGTAGGATAGGGCGTGGGCCCATAGTGTGATTGCCGGGCATGGCCCTATATTGCATGTTGCATGATGAGATGATTGCCGGGCATGGCCCTATATTGCATTACATGTTAGGGTGCAGTTTATATAAATTGGCATTTGTTTGAATGTTGCTTGATTTATGCTATATATGATTATAATGAAATGAACGGCAAGGGCCGAGTGCGGCGTAGGCCGGGTACGGCAGCGGAGCCGGAAGTAACACTAAGCACATGGGATGCTTATGGTCAGGGCAGGGCCCGGGACCCAGAGGATATGTGTGAGATCCTTGCGGTGAGGATCGAGACCCCAGGCTTCGGTAAGGCTTCGGGGGTGGCATGGCCGTGTTTGCTTAGTCTAATGGTTGACTTGTTTGTATGTGGATTATCTGTTATGATAAACTGTATGAATTGCATATGTTATGTTATGCATGAGTTTTCTTGCTGGGCTTTGGCTTACGGGTGCTCCGTGTTGCAGGTAGGGCAATGGCTGAGTCAACCAACCATGAGTACGGAGAGCGTGAAGCGACGCGTACATGTTTGGCCTGCCCGACTGCTTTGGTTGGGGGTTTATTTGAAAATGGCTGTAATAATCTATGATTTTGTAACTGATCAACTGTAAACTTATTTCAAGATGTAAATAGTTTTCAAACCTTATTTTTGGGATCCCAATTGTTTAATACTAGAAGTTTTTATTGAGTCAACGCATTTTCAAAGATTACAGCCTTAACTTTTATTAGTCACACTTTTGCTTCGAAACCTCGGTTAGCGAGTTCATTGCACTGTTTTGTCTTAAAACTCACTTAGTAACGGCTCTAAGGAAGTAGGGCGTTACAACTTGGTATCAGAGCGAGCCAAGGTTTATGGGTTCTGGAGATCGACCGAACATGTACGCTCGCTGTCAGTGACAAGCTCGACTCAGGGTTGGTTGGTATGAGTGATTGACATGTCTAAATATATGTTTGAATGCCATGTTTGCCTGCTTATTTATATGGAGCATGAGGAATGAAATGACATATGCATGAGATACTGATAGGGCCTGGCCCTTGACTATTGCATGTTGAGATTGATGCATGCTGAATAATACTATTATGCATATGGATGAATATTGGCATAATGGTTCGCATATTGAGTGTATGTGGTTAATTTTCTGGATTTTATTCATAAGTTATATCTGTATATTGGCTTGTATGAAGCATGATGAGTATGGTTATACTTAGTGATGATAGAATCTGGTAGCTAAATGTATATTATTGTGGATTTGACCTAGTATATGCTTGTGTGTGCATTATACCTGGGGATATTTGGATCTAGTTGTGGTTTGGTTCAGGGTATGAACCACAGAGTTCAAGGGTTTGGTCGGTTTGACGGGTGAACTCGTGTTGGTTGTTCCTAGAAGGGTTTCGTGGACCTGATATTGTGTTAAAGAGGGGGATTCTAGATATAAGTTGGAGTTGAGATCTCCGGTTATCCCTGAAAGCAGCAGCTAAGGGTCACTAGTGTGTGAGTTAGCTGTGGGGTTTGTTAGTTGTGATGGGATAGAAGAACAATGGATTTCTCTGGGGAAATAACTGATTTTGATGTTTTAACAGTAAACGTGACCAGCGTTGGTTTACTGTGAGGGTATGGACAGATAAGGGTATTACATGAAAGGTTTAAAGGGTGCTATCCTCGGGTTTTGAGGAGAGTTCGAGCTAACAAGGAATTTACCAATAGGTGAGCAGAGTTAATTCCACCCTTGGTTATGAGGATGAGAGATCCTGGTTAGAGGGTTGTTTTAAATGTTGAGGCAGGGAGATGCCTGGAATCGGTACTCGGGCTGAGGTACTGGCTTAATGGGTTGGAAAGAACCTAGATGATGAATGGTTAGAAGAGATTTTAAAGACATGATTAGAACCGTGGAGACGGGCAAATGTATAAGTCTGGTTTGGACTGTTAGGGGTAACAACAGTGTAGATCAATGGGTTTGATGAATTGGATAATTCTTTTTGGAAATTTATACTGACGGATGTATCCGGAATTGGTTGGCGACCCATTTAAGGATATGAGATCTGGGATAGTCTAGGGAATTTGGGCCGCCCTGATATAAGGAATTATTGTATGTATGTGGATGGCGGAGAGGGCCATGATGTCGAGGAACTGATGGTTGATGATTAGAGCATGAGTGCTAGAGCCGCAAGGGCAGTGCTTCCTTTGATGGAATTAGTAAAGATAGACTCGTGATAATCAAGTTAAAAGAACCCCGGATAGGGTTGTGGCTTCTGGAATTGCCAAGAAAGGGGAAAGGTCTGGTTGATAAGATGGTAGTTGTGTTGATAGAACGCAGCGAGGTCGGATTCTCAATTTTGAGGAAAAAGGACTCCAGACAGTGCTTGGGCACCTAGATTGAGATTGGAAAGAAGCCTGATCGAAAAGGTAGTTATCGAGATGGCGACAGGAACCAGGAGGTTAATTGGTATGCACATGAGGAAGAAGATGCCACCTACGAGGAGGTCAGGTGAAGGCATGACTTCTACGTAGAATGACTCGAGATGTTAGGATGGATTTCCCATGGTGCAGGAACCGGAGAACTGGAATGCATCGATACATTCGAGGTCCGAGGCTGAGTCCTCAAGGATGAGTATTTAACTGACGAGCTTATGCTTTGGACATGTAACGAACTGGAAGGGCTCGGTGTTGGGAATGCTCCGAGAGGGAGATGGACATAGAGAGGTTGCCTCAAAGGTGCCATTTGAGAGGCCGAGGACAGTAATACTTATTGAGAAGGAATTAGAAACTCTGGCAGATGGATTGTTGAGGATATCATCTGGAGTAAGTGAATGAGACTGAATGGGAGCTGAGCGGACCAGTGGGAAAAGTAGGTGAGTATGTAAAGAAAGATTTAGGGGATACTTCAAGGTCAGACTACAGATAGGACTGGTATAAGGAATGTTGTAGAAGACGGTTTTGGCCGACAGAAAGTCTAGTGGAGCAATCGAAGGAATCTGAGCCTGGTGTAGCCAGTGTGCTATACTGCGGGGATTGTTGGCATCGTCGGGTTAGAACAAAAGTTTAATGTTGGATACAAGATGGGACGATGTCCCCAAGAGTTGATCTACGACCTGGTTATTACCAGTTGGAAACCAAGGATAAAGACTTTTCGTGAATTGATTAAGTTGCACCGGGTAGGGTGTGAGGAATTGGTAACAAGGATTCTGGAACGGTTCAAGCTGCAGCAGCACAAGTTCTTTAGGCGGAGAATGCGTGAACAGTATGGGCAAGTCCCCTTCAAGCTCACGAGCAGTGCATGTGGATTACTCCCAGACGGAAATGGTGAGCAACTGATAATTATGCTGAAGATGTTAGTACCCAGAAGGCAGAGTCTCAGGTAAGGTTCTACGGAGTGTTAGTTGGGTGTCGTCAGGAGTTCTCAGATTACAGCTGCAAGAAGAAAGGACAGGTAAGAGAAGAATTGATCTGAAGCCGCAAAGAAGCTAATGGAGAGCGTCTGAAGAATTGAAAGCATAACAAGACTGGTAAGCGCGTCATCTATTACACAAGCACCTCCGGAGACGACTACATCAGAGATGAGGAGAACAGTAAAACTCGAAGTTAGACGGACTGAGTGGTGTCAAATCAGAAAGAAATTCAGAAGCAAGGTAAGATTGTTTAGCATCTGGAATTTGTGTATGTTATGGTTAAGTAGAGAGTGATTGCATAAAGGACCTGATCAATGGTAAGGTTATGGAAATGGGGGAGTGTATCACGATTTGGGCACGCCCAGGAATGAATTGACGCGAGGATGGATTGAACCTTGCGGGAGACGAAAGAATGAACATGGTTGATATCCTTGGAAAGTTAAGTTGACAGCTATGCATATCATAAAGTGCTTGAGTACTGGGTATTAGTAAGAAAGATAGCGTTGAGACACAGAGGTGGTGAAAAGTAACGGACAGATGATCAGTGTTTGAAATACTCGATTGAGTGAGGGGAGTTATAATTGGAGACGGAACTCCTAGCTGTGAGGCGTGTGTTAGTCAGGGGATAGAGCCATAGACTGTAATAGAGTGGACAAGGCAATGACTGAGATCTGCGTAGCGTTAGCAGGTATGATTAGCTGGTGAGTGTCACTGAGCTATGGAATCCGAAGTGTCGGCTTTGGTTGAAGTAGGGAAGGACCCTGCTAAGGTGGTACAAGTTGGGATACCAGGAATGGATGAAGGATCCAATTAGATTTGGTTTATGAACGATAATTCTGAATGGATATCATTCCACCTCCTAGGGTACGTCGTACCGGGAGGGTCGAGCGGGTGATGGAATCTAGTGTTTTCCTTTGGACCCTGAGGGGTTAGGTGATGTGGTAGTGTATCACGGGAATAGACCACTTTGGACCTTGAGTAAAGTGATTGGACATGAAAAGTTTTAACTCGGTGGTTTGAGTTAATGTAGTTGGTTCAGGTGAACTGGTAGCAGGGTAAAACGTCGATGATACGGAATTGAGACCCAAGAGTATTTTAAATTTTGGAATGGGTCTAGAGAACGAAAAAGAACACAGTGGGAACCTGGAATTATCAGTTGATTGCAAGTGGAATGGCAGCCTGAAAGTTTGTCGGATATCTAAAGAATTGAGCGCTGAGTAGGCGAATAATTGAAGTATTAAGGGAAGTGTAATCCCTGGCAAGTTAGTCGTGGTGGCAGTTGCTGGTGTCTTGTTAATGTAACGCGACATAGGGCTTGATAAGAGGCGAAGCATAGTGAATACTACAGTTTGGCTTTAGTTCAGAGTGAAAGCCAAAGAGGTCGTTGAAACTTCTTAAGGCAGGAGTGTCTGCCTATTTGAAAGAGTAAAGAGCTGGTAAATTGCTAAGTTATGACGAAATAAAGTTCCGGAAGGAAAGAGTTGCATCTCTGCGTAATTACAGACGAGGACATGTAAGGTGTTCAGAGAGCGAAGGGAGAGTTCTGACTCTTAATTCAACATAAATTCTGAAGTTGTACTAAGGGTTAGGCCAGCGTGGCCTACAAGCTGATCCCACCTAGTAGAGGTGATGATTTTGAGTATCTCTGGAATCAAAAATAAGACAATGAATTGGTCATTGTAATCTAGGCAGACCCTGAGGCTTCAGCAGGGTTGCGGTGTAAGCGAGAGGCTATCGAGAGTATGGCCGTTAGACAAGGTCTTGTGGGGCAAGATTGATGTGCCTGTAAGAGTGTTGTTGGAAACTAAAGTAAGGGCGGAGGGCCTTGGAGGTTATGGTCAGAGCAGCGGGTTTACTAACTGATGTATTTGGATAAATTTCGAGGACGAAATTTTTATGAGGAGCGGATAGTTGTAACGACCTAAATTAGCTAATAAGGCTTAAGGGCCTTGATTAGTGTGCCTGGAGGGCAGGTTGGGATTTATGCGTGATTTTATGAGTTAAATGCATGGTTATGATTTAAAGCATGTTATTTGGCTATGTGTTTATCTGAGATGCATGACTATGTATACTAGTATGCATGTAGGCCCGGATCGTGTTAGAAGGGCGTAATTGTAATTTTGGCCATGTTGGGCATAACTGTATTGATATGTGATAATTATATTATGTGAATTGTAACACGTGAGTGTGGTTTTATTATTGTGATGCACGTGCCGAGACGGTCCTAGAGAGCTAGTTAACTCAAGAGTCGCAACAGGATTTCTATACCCAGCTCGGGAGGAGCCTAGGGGTACTTTGGGAATTTTATGGTTAAGTTGAGATTTAGCGGGTAATGGTTATTGGAGATTTAGTAACCTGGGTAACCATTAGTTACTGCTGAGAGTAACAAGTTTTAGAAAGAAAATGGTAGATATGAAATAGAAATGAAAGGACTTAAGTGCCCTTGAGGTTTAGGTAGGAAAGGTTAGGCAAGGAGGGACGAAATGGTCATTTGGTTGGGAATTAGATAAATGGCAGCTGGGTTATATGGGGTACACGGTTTGGGGCTTAGTCATTTTGGTCTTGATAGAGTTTGAAGAGAAGAAAAGCTAAAGAAAAGCTAGAAGAAGAAGAAGAAGAAGAAGAAGAAGAAGAAGAAGAAGAAAAGGGGAAGGAGCTGGATTTGGAGAGGGCTCAAAGTTGAATTCTTGATTGAGGTAAGAGTTTTAAGCATCCTTGGGTTTTCTTTTCTGTTGTGGTTTAAGATTTTGGAGCCATGGTTTAGGATTTTCAAGCTTGGGTTGTGTTTTTGACCTTTGGGTTTGAGTTTTCTGAAAGTTGAAATCAAATGGGTGATTTTGAGTGTGATTGTGTTATTGAGTTGGGTTATGATGTTTATGGGTTGATGTATGGTCTATATGAAGTTTGGATTTGAGTTTTGGGGTTTAGGTATTGGTTTGGGGTGATTTGGAGAGGTTGAAGCTCGGGAAAACGCGAAGGAGAAACCCAGAATTCTGGGTCTGCGAAGGCGTGCCGCGACACAGGTTTTTCGTGCCGCAGCGAGGGAGCCCCTGACTGATGGGTGCCGCGGCACAAGGAAAATTTCAGGTTGACATTTTGGCAATTTTAGGCCTTTGCTCCGGGGGTTCGGGGGATGTCTCCGGGGTGTTGTTTTAAGGTTTTAAAGGTCCCGAGAGTGCGGGATTGGTCCCGGGAAGTGGTTTTTGGTTGATTAGTATTGAGGGATGTTTCTTGTGTGTTGTGACTAGGTTGTTGGTGAGGCTCGTGCTAGAGGACCGTGCTCGCGGCTTTAGTGCATCAGGAGGCTCGGAATACAGGTAAGAAAACTATAACACCCGTAGGATAGGGCGTGGGCCCATAGTGTGATTGCCGGGCATGGCCCTATATTGCATGTTGCATGATGAGATGATTGCCGGGCATGGCCCTATATTGCATTACATGTGAGGGTGCAGATTTAAATAAATTGGCATTTGTTTGAATGTTGCTTGATTTATGCTATATATGATTATAATGAAATGAACGGCAAGGGCCGAGTGCGGCGTAGGCCGGGTACGGCAGCGGAGCCGGAAGTAACACTAAGCACATGGGATGCTTATGGTCAGGGCAGGGCCCGGGACCCAGAGGATATGTGTGAGATCCTTGCGGTGAGGACCGAGACCCCAGGCTTCGGTAAGGCTTCGGGTGCGGCATGGCCGTGTTTGCTTAGTCTAATGGTTGACTTGTTTGTATGTGGATTATCTGTTATGATAAACTGTATGAATTGCATATGTTATGTTATGCATGAGTTTTCTTGCTGGGCTTCGGCTCACGGGTGCTCCGTGTTGCAGGTAGGGCAATGGCTGAGTCAACCAACCATGAGTACGGAGAGCGTGAAGCGACGCGTACATGTTTGGCCTGCCCGACTGCTTTGGTTGGGGGTTTATTTGAAAATGGCTGTAATAATCTATGATTTTGTAACTGATCAACTGTAAACTTATTTCAAGATGTAAATAGTTTTCAAACCTTATTTTTGGGATCCCAATTGTTTAATACTAGAAGTTTTTATTGAGTCAACGCATTTTCAAAGATTACAGCCTTAACTTTTATTAGTCACACTTTTGCTTCGAAACCTCAGTTAGCGAGTTCATTGCACTGTTTTGTCTTAAAACTCACTTAGTAACGGCTCTAAGGAAGTAGGGCGTTGCAATTTGCGGTGGCCCACACCCGGCAGAAGATAGTGGGAAGGTGAGGGAAAGATATGCCCGAACCTTACATCACGAGAAGGACATTGAAATGTTGAATGTAGAGGAGCGAACTCCCAAAAAAGCTCGAACAGAGGAAGAATCGATAACTTTCTCTGAGCTTGACGCTCAGCATGTCTGATTCCCCCTTTCGGATCCTCTGGTCGTAGATGTCTAGATCACTAATATGATAGTTAAGTGAGTATTGGTGGATCATGGAGCTGAATGAACATTCTGCACAAATCTTCGCTAGAAAGAATGAAGTTATCAGTGCAAGATTTGGAGCCGTGCAACCAAACCATTTATGGTTTTTCTGGTGAAGTACTCGCGCCAACAGGGTCGATCAAGCTTCCAGTTACAGCAGGAACTACACCAGCGAACAGGAAATTACTCACTACTTTTATAGTAGTTGATTGTCCTTCTGCATATAATGCTGTAATTGAGAGGCCTATCCTAGTCGACCTACGAGCTGTTACCTCAGTCTGACACCTAGCCATGAAATTCCCAACCAACACAGGGGTAGGATATGTGTTGGGAAACCAATGAGAAGCATGGTAATGTTACAATTCCTCGATCACCAAGGAAAAAAGGGGTGGATCAGGGGGAAAAGCTGAGAAAAGGATGTTGTTGGTAAACGAAGCACAAGCCCAATCAGGTGAACAAGTCACCAAATAGGGTGTTGCCCAAAGTGAGGATAGAGATTTAGATCCTCGCTTTGGGGATTTTGAAGATGATGTTTGACTAGTGGAGGACCTCAAGGAGGTCCAACTTGATGAGGCAGATCCGACCAGGGTTGTGAAAGTCGGTAAAAAC
Source organism: Humulus lupulus (assembly GCF_963169125.1). Taxonomy (NCBI): domain Eukaryota; kingdom Viridiplantae; phylum Streptophyta; class Magnoliopsida; order Rosales; family Cannabaceae; genus Humulus; species Humulus lupulus. The sequence continues at coordinate 77,280,030 of NC_084801.1, forward strand.
TTAGAGACAACAACAAAGAAAAAAATGGTGGAATTTTTAAAGGAGAACCAGGAGGTGTTTGCCTGGTCGCATAAAGATATTGTTGGGAGTGACCCAGGAGTTATCAGTCATGTCTTGAATATAGATAAAAGTTCTCCACCAGTACAACAAAAAAGGTGGATGCTCGACAAAGATAGATCAAAGGCATTAAAAGAAGAAGTCGAGAAGCTAAATGAGAGTGGATTCATCAAGGTAGCATTTTATCCATCTTGGGTCTCTAATCTTGTATTGGTTCCCAAGCTAAATGGCAAGTTGAGGACGTGCATGGATTTCACAGACTTCAATAAATCCTCCCCGAAGGATTGTTTCCCACTCCCAAGGATCGACCAGCTGGTCGATGCCACATCAGAGCATGAGATCTTATCATTCATGGACGCATACTCTGGGTACAATCAAATTAGTATGCATTCACCAGATGAGAATCACACTAGCTTTTGAACTAGGGCTTTACTGTTACAAAGTAATGCCTTTTCGTTTAAAAAATGCTAGTGCGACTTACCAGCGACTAGTCAACCACATGTTCAAAGAGCTGGTTGGTGTTAACATGGAGGTATATGTTGATGACATGCTGGTCAAGTCGAAGAAGGCAGGAGAACACATCGGGGACTTGCAAGAATGCTTTAGCGTCTTCAACAAATATCAGATGAAGCTAAATCCCCTCAAGTGTTCATTCAGAGTTGGATCGGGAAATTTTTTGGGATTCATAGTAAACTTACGAGGTATCGAAGCTAATCTCGAAAAGATCAAGGCCCTGATCGAGATGAAGTCGCCTGCCAAAATTAAAGATGTTCAAAGTCTAACCGGGAGGATTGCCGCTTTGAGTAGATTTATTTCTAAATTAATAGACAAGTGCGTTCCATTTTTTAATCTACTCAGGGGCAACAAGAAGTTCGAGTGGAGGGAAGAGTGCGAGTAGGCTTTTCAGGAGTTAAAGTCTCATATGTCGCAACCACCAATTTTATCCAAGCCTGTCAAGATAGAAACTTTGTTCATCTATTTGGCAGTCACCGAGTATGCTACTAGCATTGTCCTGATCAGAGAGGAGGAACATGTTCAAAAAGTTGTGTATTATATAAACAAGAGGCTAGTAGGAGCAGAGTTGCAGTATCCACCCATTGAGAAATTAGCCTATTGCTTAATTTTGGCCTCCAGAAAGTTGCGACCATACTTCCAAGCTCACCCCATCGTAGTACTCACCGACCAACCACTATGGCAAGTTTCGTAAAAACCAGAAGCCACCAGTCGATTGTTGAAATGGGCAGTCGAACTTGGGCAGTTTGATATTTCCTATTCGCCACAAGCAGCTGTGAAGGGATAGGCTCTAGCACACTTTGTCGCAGAATTTACTGGGATCCTGGATACCAATCCGATAGAAGAGCCTGAGCTTCAAAGTTAAGCTCCTTCTTGGAAGTTGTTCGTAGATGGCTCTTCCAACGAGCACAATACCGAGGTAGGTTTGATCTTAGTCACACCCGAAGGACATCGATTCCACTGTGCAATCAGATTTGACTTCACAGCGTCCAATAACAAAGTCGAATACGAAGCTCTGCTCGCAGGACTAAGGTTAGCCAAGGACATGGATATAAAGTCAATTGAGATATACAGTGACTCCCAGTTAGTGGTTAATCAAATTATTGGATTATATCAAGCCCGGGGTATTAAGATGGTTTCTTATTTGAACAAAGCAAAGGACTTATTGGCACAGTTCAAAAAGTATAATCTCCAGAAGTTACCTCGCGACCAGAACTCAAATGTCGATGCTGACACCTTAAACATAGTACCAGTTGAGAATTTGTCTGCACCAAGCATTCAAGCAGAAAAGTCTTCCCTGGTAATTCAAGCAACAGACACATGGATGACGCCCTTCATTGAATACCTAGAGCAAGGAGTGCTGCCGGCGGATAGAAACAAAGAAAGAGCCCTCTTGAGGCAGCGACTCGATTCATTCTGGTCGATGGAGTTTTATATAGGATAGGGTACTCAATGCCACTTTTAAGGTGTGTTTAAAAAGAAAAGGCCAAGGAACTAATGCGAGAAATCCATGAGGATTTCTGCGGAGATCATGCTGGGGGGAAAATTTTATCAAAAAAGATTCTAAGGCAAGGATACTTCTGGCCTACCAAGAATGAGGACTTTGTGGATTTTGTTCGGAAATGCGACAAGTGCCAAAGGTTCTCCAAGATACCGCGAACAACCCCTAATGAGCTCAAACAAATGCAAAGCCCATGGCCATTCACAGTGTGGGGGATAGATTTGATCGAGACTTTACCCACAGGAAAAGGCAATGTCAAGATTGCAGTAGTTGTTGTTGACTACTTTACAAAGTGGGCCGAAGCTGAACCACTTGCAACAATAACGACCAAGAAGGTGCTAGATTTTGTGGTAAAAAATATTGTGTGTCACTATGGATTGGGAAGAAGATTGTCTCAGATAATGGCACACAATTTGATAGTGATCTGTTCACAGATTTTTGTGAAAGGCACATGATTATCAAGAGTTTTTCTTCAGTAGCTCATCCGCAAGAAAATGGGCAGGTTGAAGCGGTCAACAAAACCTTGATGGATACCCTGAAGAAAAGACTTGAAAAAGCGAAGGGGGCATGGCCTGAACAGTTACCAGAATTCCTTTGGTCGTATAGAACGTCCCATCGAACAACAACGGGCCATATTCCATTTTCTTTGGCCTATGGATATGAAGCCATGTTGCCTGTTGAATTAGACCCACCATCACATCAAAGGTTGGCATACGATCAAAGTGTTAATAGTCAGTTAGTGATGGAATCTTCGGATTTGGTCGATGAAAGACGCGAGCAAGCTCAACTTCGAGTAATAGCTTACCAGCAAAAGGTCGCTTGGTATTTCAACTCTAAAGTACGTGAAAGAAAATTTAACGTGGGAGATTTGGTACTTATAAGAGTTTTTCTTAACACCCGCGATCAAGCTACCGTAGTGCTTGGACCTAACTGGGAGGGTCCATATCAAATTGAAGAAGTCCTCCAGCCAGGCACTTATAAATTTGCTCAATTGAATTTAAATCTCATTCCTCACTATTGGAATGGAGAACACATGCACAAGTATTTTCAATAAAACAGTTCTTTTTAAAGAATTGGCTTGTATTAATTTCACTTTTTACACGTTTATGAACAAGGGTTAGTCAGTCATATGACTAGTCGCTTAGAAGTGTAAGATCAATTTTTGATCACTCGTACAGACACAATTTTCCATTTATTATGAGAAATAAAGGAACTCTGCGCAGCTAGTTATTCTTGGCAAGTATTGTATTTATTACAAGTATTTGCTCATTACATGTGTTGTTTTGCTATATTATCATATTTTTATAAGTATTTATTACGAGCAGTAATGTTCGAACAAGTCTTGGTCATGGCATGTGACTAAGTACCTTAAGCTCCTCAATCACTTGGGAGGCATATAAAGTACTAAGCAAGCAAAGCATATCAACAGGCATATGTAAACACACGAGCAAAATGAGTGAAAGCATACTACGGTACTTAGAGTATTTTTCTAAATTTTGTTTAAATTTTATCAAATCAAAACAAAGTGCTATGCTAAGTTTGATCATGTGAACAGATGTTATAATAAATTGTAAATATTATAATATCAAATTAGAAATGTGTTACACCATGAGCATTTTCTGCTTGGATGTAACTACTAATTAAAAGAAAAGCTGCCCTACGCAGCGAAAAATTGTCTTGACATTACGAACCATGGTTCGTATGTCTTAGCTACAAATAAATAAACAATGTAAAGAAAGTTATTGAGTGGCAGGAGCAGAAGGAGGATCTTGCATGGGCTGCTGGGCGACTGTGGTCTCAGCATCCTCTTCGATGCCTTCAATACCTGCCGCCAAAGAGATCTCGGGGGATCCTTGAGCCTTCGCCTCTTCCTCCAGGCGAGCAATGCACTTAGCCAAATTAGTTTGCTTCATATGTTCTGGTAGATAATCAAAGTTTGCCTCGAGGTTGCTTTTCCAAAACATATAGAAGCAGCTGAACGCCGCTCCCTTGAACCTCTCCAGATCACTAGCGCTGGTTTTTTCAAGCAATGTGACTCATTCCTCCCACTTAGCAGTTTCTTTCATGCTGATCGCCAGTTCATCTTGGAGTTTGGAGGCCTCTTTGAAGTTCAAGACCGAAGCCTCCTTGTACCTCTCTTTGGCCTCAATGACTTTGACCAAGGCCTTCTTATGCTGCTTTAGTTCCTCTCTGTAACGACCCAAATTCAGTGTTAAGGCTTAAGGGCCTGGAGTAGTGTGCCAGGAGGGCATAATGGAATTCTGTGTGTGTCTTTAATGAGTTTTATGCATGATTATGACTTATTGCACGTTATATGACTATTTGATTATTTGAGATGCATGACTATGTGAATTAGTATGCATGTAGACCTGATTGTCTTAGAATGAGCATGATTGTAATTTGGCCATTTTAGAGCACGACTGTGATAATTGTATTATGTGATCGTGCCATGTGAGTGTGATGTTATTATCAGGATGCACGCACCGAGACGGTCGTAGTGAGCCAATTAGTCTAAAAGTCACAACGGGATGTTGTACCCGGCTCGGGAGGAGCCTAGGGGTACTTCGGGAATCTTATAAGTTGAGTTGAGAATGAGTGGTTAGTTATTGGTATTTTGGTAACCATTTGTAACTGCTGTGAGTAACAAGTTTTAGATAGAAAATGGTAGAATTGAAATAGAAGTGTAATGACTTAAGTGCCCTTGAAGGTTTAGTTAGGAGGGATTATTAGGAAGGGGGTAAATTGGTCTTTTGGCAAGGCAAATAGACAAGTTTAAGCTGGGTATATGGGGTGTACGGTTTGGGCATTGGATCATTTAGTGTTTTGATAAAATTAGAAGAGAAGGAAAAGGAGAGGAGAGAAAGGCTAGGGCAAGAAGAAGAAGAGAAGGAGAAGTGGGAGCTTAGGAGGAGATCAAGGAAACTTTTAGGGTGGATTCTACTCTTGAGGTAAGGATCTTGTGCATATTTAAGTTTGTTTTTTGTGTTGATTGATGAGTTTAATGCTTGAGTTAAGATTTTCATGGGTTTTGGTTTGAGTTGCTAAATTTGAGATCAAAGGTGTGGATCTTGGGTGTGTTGATGTGTTGATCTTGATCCTAGTGTTTATAGGGTGTTAGATTGTTCATATGAAGTTTGGATTTGAGTTTTGGGGTTTAGGTATTGGTTTGGGTTGATTTGGAGAGGTTGAAGCTTGGGAAAACGCAAAGGAAAAACCCAGAATTCTGGGCTGCGAAGGCGTGCCGCGGCACGGGTTTTGTGTGCCGCGGCGTGGAGTCCCTGACTGCTGGGTGCCGCGGCACAAGAAAGTCGTGCCGCGGCACAAGGCCATTTTCAGGATGTCTTTTTAGCAATTTTAGGCCTTTGCTCCGGGGGTTCGGGGGATGTCTCCGGGGTGTTGTTTTAAGGTTTTAGAGGTCCCGGGAGTACGGGATTAGTATCGGGAAGTGGTTTTGGGCTTGGTTAGTATTAAAAGTGTTTTTTTGTGTGTTGTGACTAGGATTTCGGAGAGGCTCGTGCTAGTGGACCGTGCTCGTGACCGTGGTGCATCGGAAAGCACGGAATACAGGTAAGAAAACCGTAACACCCGAGAATAGGGCATAGGCCCACTGTGTGATTGCAGGGCACGGCCCTAGATTGTATTGTGTGCGAATGTGTAATCCTAGATAAATTATTGTATGTTTGAATGGTTATTTCTGAATGTATTATATGTGTGATTGTAATGGAATGAACGGCTAAGGCCGAGAGCGGCGTAGGCCGGGTATGACAGCGGGGCCGGAAGTAACGCTCAGCACATGGGATGCTATAGCCAGGGTGGGACCCAAGGGATTCATGGGATATCCTACGGTAATGACCGAGACCCCAAGCTTTGGTAAGGCCTCTGGGGCGGCATGGCCGTGTTTGTTTAATTGATGATTTCCTATTTATCAGTGAATTATGTCAGTGATATTATTTGCATATGTTATGTGCTATTTGGGTTTTCTTGCTGGGCTTCGGCTCACGGGTGCTTCGTGTGGCAGGTAAAAGCAAGGAGTCAGTCAACCGGCCATGAGTATGGAGAGCGTGGGAGCGGCGCGTACATGTTCGGCCTGCCTGACTGCTTTGGTTGGGGGCATTTTGTAAATGGCTGTATTAATCTATTCTTTTGAAAGATAACCTGGTGTAAATCTATTTTTTTGAGTTGTAAACATTTTGTAAACCTTATTTTTGGATCCTAGATGTTCTATACTTAACGCTTTTAATGAAGTTAAACATTTTTAAAAGAGTACAGCCTTAAACTCTGGTTTAATCACACTTTTGGTTTTAGAAACCACTTTGAGTCAATTAAATGCACAACTTCTGTTTTAAACTCACTTAGTAACGACTCTAAGGTAGTAGGGCGTTACACTCTCCTACCTTGGCAAGTTGCTCAGCCTGTTTAGCCTCGGCCACCTTGAGTTGCTTGCTGAGTCTTTCCTCGACAGTCTTAATCTCTTCAGCATGCTGGGCAACATCTCCTCTAAGCGACGCCAACTGGTACTCATGGTCAAAACTCCCTGCAATTAGAGAAAAAGTAAAGTTGTTAGTATGAATAAAAGGGCAAGATAGTACAACTAAAGAACAACAAAAATGGTAACTTACACTAAGTACCTCATTCAGCGAGCGACTGATAATTTGTTCAACCTTCATGGAGGAGACGTTGCTGAAGGCTTCCTGACTGCGCCAGTGTTTTGACAGTTTCTTTAGCCTGTCGTTGGCCGAGGTGCAAGCTGTGAGGATAGCCTCGACATGAGTTTTCCCTGGCTGAGCAGGAGGACTTGGGTTACGAGGAGCAGGAGGAGTCAAGTCAATGGGAGCTGGAGGAGTAGGGTCGATGGGAGCTGGAGGAGGAGTTGTTTCCTTGGAAGGTAGTGGTGTAGAAGGATCCTCAATTCGAGCCCTTTTCTTCGAAGGGTCGATACTGCTTTCCCCAGGGTGCCGCCTGCTCATTTTCTTCCTACTCGTAGGAGTTATGGCATTGGGGTTGCTGTACAAGTTGAACGCTTCAGCATAAGGCATAACTGCAGGATGGAAACAAACGATCAAACAATATCAATTAAGTTACTTGAAAAAGCAAGGGAATAAGAATAAGAAAAATTCTAAGTAGTATGCCTTAGCTATTATTACTGGTCGATACATTATTTATGGTACTACTGCTACACTCACTCTATACCTCAAAGAAGTCTGAATTTAAACTATTTATCGTATATTTAAAGTTTCCATCCCCGTCGAACTGATGACAGGGAATGGGCAAATTGTCTAAAAGTGAGAAGCTAGTACCATTCTCATCAGAAGACTCGAGTATGGGCACTGGGTATTCTGGAATTTTCTGCTTTCCCTTCCCGTGTTGGGTCGGAGCAGCAACAACTCATGGGATGCTGGAGGGTTCCCTGATGGTCACTCCTCTTGCCCACCTTCTTGGGGGCTATGACACATCTTGTTGCTGCTTAGGGATCTCTCCTCCAGTGGCACTCCCTGCTGTAGACTCCCTCACATCTTGGTGAGGTGCCAGAAGGCCGACTAGCCTTAAGTTGCTTTCAGTCACAAGCTCTTTGACGCTCTTCTCGATGTTCGTCATGGTGGCCAAGGATGATGCCCTTATCTCCATCTCTGGAGTAGGGTCTGGTCGGTACCATGGACCTAAACAACACCAAAGTTCTAAAGACGGTATAGAAAAGCTAGAAGAAATTGAACGACCAGTGAGTAAAAGAGTCACCTCCTCGGGTGGAGGCCATGTTATCAGCAACTAGGTCCGTTGTAAGAAAGTACTCCTGGAAGTACTTCCCTACATTGGATTTGTAGGTGATGTCGCTTAGGAAGGTACGAGCGGACTCTTGGTGGTATAAGTGGAAGAACCCCGTGTTGTTGTGGTTGGGGTTGGATTTTAGATCGAACAGGTAGTTGATCTCGTGTGGTGTAGGTACATGCCACTTCTTATGATTATAAAGGATATAGAGTGCATATTGTACTCTATATCCATTGGGGGTAATTTGGAATGGGGCGACCTCAAAATAATTGGTCACCCCTTGAAAGAATTCACGCAGAGGAAAGATAGTCCCTGCCTCGATATGGTACCTCAAACAGGCACTGAAGGCGCCCCCAGGCACGTTTGCTGTAACGCCCTACTACCTTAGAGCCGTTACTAAGTGAGTTTAATATAGAAATCGTGCTTTTGACTGACTCTAAGTGGTTTCTAAAACCAAAAGTGTGGATAAATCAGAATTTAAGGCTGTACTCTTTAAAATGTTTAACTTCATTGAAAACGTAAGTATAAAACATCTGGGATCCCAAAATAAGGTTTACAAAATATTTACAACTCAAAAATAGATTTACATCAGGTTAACTATCAAAAGAATGGATCAATACAGCCATTTACAAAAAAGCCCCCAACCAAAGCAGTCGGGCAGGCCGAACATGTACGCGCCGCCCCCACGCTCTCCATACTCATGGCCGGTTGACAGGCTCCTTGCTTTTACCTGCCACACGGAGCACCCGTGAGCCGAAGCCCAGCAAGAAAACCCAAATAGCACATAACATATGCAATAATAATATCATTGGCATAATTCACTGATAAATAGGAAAATCATCGATTTAAACAAGCACGGCCATGCCGCCCCAGAGGCCTTACCAAAGCTTGGGGTCTCGGTCATTACCGTAGGATAACTCATGTATCCCTTGGGTCCCTCGCTATAGCATCCCATGTGCTGAGCGTTGCTTCCGGCCCCACTGCCGTACCCGGCCCTTGCCATTCTCGGCCTTGCCGTTCATTCAATTACAATCACACATATCATACATTATGAAATAACCATTCAAACATACAATAGTTTATCTAAGATTACACATTTGCACACAATACAAGCTAGGGTCGTGCCCTACAATCACACAGTGGGCCCATGCCCTAATCTCAGGTGTTACGGTTTTCCTACCTTTAGATTCGGTAGCCTTGATCACCTGACTCCTTGAGCACGATCCTACCCGAGCCCTAGCGCTTACCTAAGCAAAATTCACAAGTCAAAGTCATCACCAATCCTCAAGTTCGAAACCTAGCCTCGGGACTAATCCCGAGCCCCCGGGAAGTCCTAGATCCCCAAAACAAAGTGGCGGAATCAAGCCCCGAACCCTAGGTCAAAATCCCTTCACAAAAGCCCAAAAATCCCCTCTGTGAACAGTGCAGCGCTACAGCGCTCAAAAGAGGGCGCTGTAGCGCTACAAGCAGAACCACCCTCACCAGAAAGGGACTAGCGCTACAGCGCCCCCTGCCTAGCACTGTAGCGCTAGTTGCAGCAGACCAAAACCAAAAATCGCATCTTGCGATTTTCTTCCCCCATTTCGACCCCAAACTTGTCCAACTCTTTCTCAAGCCCAAAATCAAACTTATACACACCACACACTCATCCCAAGCACCCCATGAACTCAATCCCAAGCTCAAGCAACCCACAATTCAAAATCTAACCCAATGAACCCAAAAACCAGAAAATCACTCAAACAACAAGGATAGGGTCTTAGAAATCATACCGTGGGTGAAATTTCGACCTTGAACTGAACCCTAGACCTCCTTGGCTTGCACCTTCACAACCTTGACCTGTTTTCCCCAAAAACCCCATCCATTTAGCTCAAAAACACGGCTCAAAACCAGCAAAACCCTGAAACCGAAAACCTCAAGAACTTACCTCAAATCTCTGATGTGATCTTGCTAATCCCCAAGCCTAGCTTAGGATCCTTGATGCTCAGCTAACCCTAGCTTTCCACTGAACTTAACCTCAAGAAAAAAATCAAGGGAAAAGGTTGGGAGAGCCACAAATCGAACCTTCAAAGCCAAACCCTTCAGCTTCCCTCTCTTTTCTTTTCTCTTCTTTCTTTCTTCCTTTTCAGCCTATAACTTTTCTTTACTAAATCCACTAAGTATAAAGACCTTCTTTAATTTATCTCTTGCAAGCCTAATGACCAAAATACCCTCCCTTACTAATTCTAAACCTTTAAGTCCATAAAGGGCATTTTAGTCATATTACCCAAATTCCCACTAATTCCTCAAGTGTTCCTAATAATTCCCACTCGCTACCCAATACCGGATTAATCATCAAATATATTCCCAGATTCTCAATTAAACTCCCCAGGCGTAACCCAAGCCTGGTACAGGTTCTCGCTTTGACTTTCCGCTAACCCGCTCATTCTAGGATCGTCTTGAGTCATAGATCACAGGTATCAACATAGTCATGCCCAACATGGCCAAATTACAAATATGCTCAATCAGGTCTACATGCATACTAATTCACATAGTCATGCATCACAATCAATCACATAATCATATAACGTGCATTAAATCATAATCATGCATAAAACTCATTAAAGACACACACAGAATTCCATTATGCCCTCCAGGCACACTATCCCAGGACCTAAGCCTTAATACCGAATTTGGGGTCGTTACATTTGCACACTGGTCGGGTTATTATTATAATATGTGAATTTGATGAGTATGTGATTAGAAATGCATGTTTAGGTGAATTAAATATGCATGTGGGCCCCGTCTGGTTATTAGGGGCATGTTTGCAATTTTAGCCTGTTGAGGGTATAAATGTAATATTTGTGACATATCTGAGATGCGCGATTCGAGACAGTCCTATAGAGTGGTTTAGCTAGGAAGTCACAACGAGGTCGAATACCCGGCTTGGGAGGAGCCTAGAGGTATTTAGGGAATGTAAAATGAGATCGGGATTTATGGAGTAACAAGTGGTAGTTTGGTAATGAATTTGACATGTCGGGATTGATGGGGATTTATAAGAGTATTCGGGCACATAACTCGGGATGACAAATGACTAAATTGTCCTTGGGTTACCTAAGGGGTTAGGATGAGTTTAGGGGGCAATTGGGTCTTTTGTTTAAGGATGTGCTTGGGTTTATTTGATTGTTAAAGGCTTTAGAAGAGGTTAGAAGGCGTTAGAAGGAAAGGAAAACAAACAGAAGGGAATACTTAGTTTAAGCTCTTTCTCTTTCTCTCCATCGATTCTCTCTCTCTCTCCCTTTTGTGCCTTTGAATTTTGAAGAATTTGGAGGTCTTGAGTTGAAGAATTGGGGGCTTGAAGTGTGTAGGGACTGCTCAGGCTGAAATTAATACAGAGGTAAGGTTTCTTTCAAGTTTTTTCGAGGATAAATTCTGCTTAAATTGAGTTTAGTTGAGTTTTGAGTTTAAGGTTGAGGTTGGTATGAATAGGGATAGGTTAGTTAGTTTTTGGGATTCTAGAGCTGCTTGAAGTGTATTAGACTGGTTATGGGACTCAATTTTAGTGTTGGGGTGCATTTGGAATGATTTTTAAGGAAGTAAGCTTGTAGAAGTTGCATGGAATTTCTGGGTTTCGGGGTTGAGCCGCAGCCCTGTTCATCAGCGTTGCGGCCCGCTTGAGTTTATAAGCTAGAGGAGCTTCGAGGAATTTCCCAGGTGCCACGGCGCAAGGTTTGAGCATCGCGGCCCTAGGCTGTCAAATGATGCAATTTCGTCTCTGCTTTGGGGCATGCCGCGACGCTTAAGGAAGGCTGGGTCGCGGTCCAAAAGTGGATTTTGGGCATAATGAGGGTGTTTAGCTCGAGAACTTGATCGTTAAGGCTCGGGAAGGTTTCTACTACCTAGTTTGGTAGAAATCAAGGTCTTGGTGGTTAGAGTTATGTCTCAAAACCATTTAATGAGTTGGAGCTTGATAGTAGATTTTATTTATGCGTTGTGACTAGGGTTTCTCTTCAAGGCTCGAGTTAAAGGATTTTGCTCGTGATCGCAGTGCTCAGGTAGCTTTGGACACAGGTAACAAAACTGTTGTGCCCGTAGAGCAGGGCGAGCCCTATATTTTGTGTTGCAGGGCCCTGCCCTATATAATTGTATTGCATGGCGTAGCCCCATTAAATATGTTTATACATGTTTAAGTGCTTGTTTAATTATGCTTTGTGTGCATATATGTTAATGAATGGTAAGAGTCGAGAACAGCGAAGGCTGAGAATGGCAAGGCCGAGTACAGTAGGGGCTGGGAGCATCGTTTAGCATGCGGAGTGTGAGTTGCCAGGGTGAGACCCTATAGGATACCTGGGATATCCTCACGGTGTAGACCGCAAACCCAGGGCTTGGTAAAGCACTTGGGACGGCATGGCCGTATGTGTTTAGCCTGTTCGTGGCTTGAATATATATTAAATGATAAATGTGCATATGTTATTTGCTTGTGTGAGTTTTCTTGCTGGGCTTCGGCTCACGGGTGCTCTATGGTGTAGGTAAGGGCAAGGGGAAGGTCGACTAACCTTGACTACAGAGAGCGTGAAGCGATGCGTACATGTTTGGCCTGCCTGGCTGCCATGGCCAGGGGTATTTTTGGGAGATGTTTGTATTAAACCTGATTATGTTGTCTCGTCATCTTTAATTATATTTTTGAGTTGTAAATATTTGTAAACAGTATTTTGGGATCCCGAATGTTAAATGCTTTATAATATACAATGAATGGGTATATTTTCAAATTATTTGACTTTTTTATGGTTTAGCTACACTTTTGTCTTAAAACCTCGATTAGCGAGTTAATTGCACGTTTATAACCAACTTAGTAACGACTCTAAGGAACTAGGGCGTTACAACTTGGTATCAGAGCGAGCCAAGGTTTATGGTTCCTGGAGATTGACCAAACATGTACGCTCGCTTTCAGTGACAAGCTCGACTTAGGGTTGGTTTGTAATGATTGACTTATATTCTTGAATATGTGCTTAGCTGCCCTGCTTGCCTGCTTATCTTATATAGAGCATGATGACTGAGTTATCATATGCATGATGTGAAGGCATGGCCTATTGAGTGTTATATGTTATTTTTATGTTTGTGGATTGCTGTTACGGTTGGCTAATGTGATTGGGAGGTGGTTTTGGATGTTGTTGTCATACCTGATGAGTGGCCTCATTGATTGCTGGCATATTGCTGAGATGCCTTGACAATCATCGAGACTCCACGGCAGTAGAGCCGAGGATGACATCCAGGGTCAGGACCCTCCACCTGCCCCACAGAATTGGCAATATATGCTTGTCAAAATGGAAGCGAGACTATAACGAACTGAGGAAGAACTTCAATAGTTGAGGCAGCAGGCCCCTCCTCAGGCCACTGGGTTGCCACTCCAGCAGGCTATGGCGTCAGTGCCGGTTCAACCTGTTATGGAGAACAGGTGGGAACCTTTGTATGAGAGGTTCAGGAAGCAGCATCCTCCCACGATTGAGGGTGGACTAGACCCACTGTGGGCAGAGCAGTGGAAAAATATGATTTCCTCCATCCTGGATTTTATGAGGGTGGTAGGGAACGAGAGGGTAGCTTGCGCCAGTTACATGTTCAGAGAAGATGCCCGCATCTGGTGGGATGTAGTGACTCAATGGAAGAATGTGGCAGTTATGACTTGGGAAGAGTTCAGAAATACTTTCAATGAGAAATACTACAGTGTTGCGGTCCGAGCTACGAAGGTCGACAAGTTCATCAACCTAACTCAGAACTGGTTGACTATGACTGAGTATGCTCTTAGATTTGACCGGTTGGTGAAGTTTGTGCCAGATTTAGTGCCGATTGATGCGGCAAGAAGGGATAGGTTTGTACGAGGATTGAATGTTATGATCACTCGTGATGTGAAGATTACATTGGATCCAGAGACTTCTACTTATGCCTAGGTGGTGGACAAGGCCCTTACAGCAAAGGGGGCCGAGGATCAAATATGGTGAGAGAGCGTTGTTACACGTGATGCCAGGAGGGCGGTGCCTCCTTTTGTTGGATCCAGCTGGGGTAGTGGCTCCAGTGAGTAGAAGAGAAAGGCCCCAGATTCTTTTGTGCCTCCTAGTTCGGATAGGAGGGTACGGGGTTCTTTTAGTGGGCGTTAGGGTGGAGGTGACAACTGGAGGAGTTTTCCATTGTGTCCTCGGTGCAGACAACGACATCAGGGTGCAGGATCAAGGCCTACTTTATGTGTGGGAGTGCCAATCATCTGAAGAAGGACTGCCTATAAGCCAGGAAAGAGGAGCTGAAGCGGGGCGATAGTCTCGCTCCTGCTAGAGTGTTCACCTTGACTCAGACTGAGGCGGAGGCTAGCCCCTCAGTTATGATATGTCAGATTTCTAGTGCTGGTTCTTCTTATACTGCATTGATTGATTCGGGAGCTACTCATTCATTTGTGTCTGCTAGAGTGATAGATTAGCTGTGTAGACCTAGTGTTTTGTATGCTAGGGGTTTTTAGACTTTGTTGCCAACTGGGGAACTGGTAGTCCATAGGAGATGGATTAGAGCATTTCTAGTAGAGATAGATGGTAGGGAGTTGTCTGTTGATCTGATTGAACTAGTGATGGATGACTTCGATGTGATCCTAGGGATGGATTGGCTATCAAAGTATGGAGTGAAGATTGACTGCAAGCGCAAGATGGTAATTTTTGAACTAGAAGGGGAGGTACCCTTTGTATTTGTGGGGACAGGTAGTGGACCGCGAGTACCTATGATTTCAGTATTGAAGGCTAGAGACCTGATGCAGGAAGGTTGCATAGGATTCCTAGCGAACATTGTGGATACCTCTAGAGTTGTGTCGGTTGGACCGGGTGAGACCAGGTTGGTATGTGAGTTTCCAGATTCGTTTCCAGCAGACCAACCAGGGTTGCCACCGCAATGGAAGATTGAGTTTGTTATAGGGTTGGGGCCTGGGGCAGAGCCAATATCTAGGACACCTTATAGAATGGCTCTGGCGAAGTTGAAGGAGTTTAAGATTCAGTTGCAGGAGTTATTGGATTTGGGGTTCATCAGACCGAGTTTCTCACTATGGGGTGCTGCAGTGTTGTTCTTCAAGAAGAAGGATGGATCTTTTAGGATGTGTATTGACTACAAGGAGCTGAACATGTTCACCATTAAGAATAAGTATCCACTACCTAAGATCGACGATTTATTTGATCAGCTATAGGGAAAGACAATGTTTTCCAAGATTGATCTTCGGTCAGGTTGACCCCTGATTTGGCCAATGTCACGGAGTCAAATATATGACAGGAAATGAGACGACACTTAAGAATTCAATCTAATGGAAAAGAAGAAAACACCAATGATTTATAGTGGTTCGACCCCAAAGAATGGTAATGACCTAAGTCTACTTAACACTATTATTAATAATGAATCTCAAAGCCGTGATCAAAGAACTAGGGTTCTTGAGTTTCACAAACCTTGGGAGAATTACAATGAAATTATGGATAATCGCACTATAGCTCTCTCTCAATATTCAGAAAAAGATTCAAAAATCCAAAACTCCCTTCCTTGAGCTATTTCAAGCATATTTATAGGCTCAAGGAGGCTTACATGGGCCAATGGTCCTTTAACTTTCCTTAATAACCGTGTTTCATGGTAATAAAGAGGAAATATTCAATGCAATTATTATAGGATAACAATCTTAGAAGTAAATAAATTAAATTATACGACCAGCCTGGTCGTATCTAATAGTTATGCTTGACGAAGTGATGTGCCTCTGGTCGATAGTCGAACAACACTTCTGCCACGTGTCAACCACGTGTGAGAAATCCTTGCCACATCATCAGCAACCATTTTTTGGGTAAACATTTGCCCCCAAGTTTATTTATTGCGACCAGCAATAAGTAAACTTAGGAAACCGACCTTTCGCTTACTCCACGAAACCTGTCAGAGTCGCCCATGCCCTCTTGGAAAAAGCAATTAATCATGTCTAATCAATCCCTTTCAGTTTCCCAAAAACTTGTCTGACGGCTATTACACTTCCCCATACTCAGAAAAAAGTAATTCATGATTACCTCTTTTATCGTGTCACTGTCACTATATATAATACCCCAAATCCATATTTTTACTTTTTACTTTTCACTCGCCATCTTCTTGTCAAGAACTCCTTAGAACCTCGACTTTCAGAGCCCAAAAAATTTGAGGAGCTTCCATCGTTGTTCTAAGGATCCACCATTCGGACGCTCAAAGCTCTTGTTTCAGACCCCTCTTTTCATCCAAGTAAGTTTTACGAACCTCTTGGACGTTTGAGATTCCATGCAAAACAGTTTTTTATGTATTGAAACCTGTGTTCTTGACTGAAACTGTTTTGGGGTAATGGTCATATTGATCGATGCTTGATTGGGAAGTGAAATAGTGTTATATAGGAGTTAAGAGCCAGTTTGATAGTCGATACCGTAGACTTAGGGCGTAAAATCGAAGCGAAAATTTGATTTTTAGGCTAGTTCAAAAACTGGGTTTTTCCCACCCTCTCGGAGTTGAAAAAGTATTTTCTGAAAAACTTTTTACTTTCGCTTTTCAATCTGTTTCTCAAAATCTCGTATAAAACTTAGTGTTTTTGCTAGAATGCTTCTGGCCGTATAAAAGCTTAACTTTTATATGCGAGCAACGTTATATTAACTCTCAACATAGATTTTTAGGCTTTACGTTCTCATCTCCCCCTTTCTCTGTTCGTAGATTTTCATGCAAGATCCGTGGGGAGGTGAGAGACCCATCGACGATGACTTGCTAGCTCAATTTCTCGAGGACGACGAGCAACCGTCGTTACTAATACCTGAAATTTCCTTTTCTCGTGCTACTTCAAACACTCCATTGATCCTCATCCAAAATATGGGTCGAGCAAAAACTAAAGCCCAGAAAAGGAAACCTTCCATTCCTTCAAATTAGCCTGCTCCTCGGGCTGAAATTCCCTCGACCAGTGGTCGAGAAAGAAATATTCACGACCCTAGAATCCAAACTCACGATCAACTTCGAAATGCCATTCATCCAGATGTTGAATGGTATGTAGCCCCTTCTACCCGAGTAACAATTAGGATGATTGTGAATCATATAAATAAATACAGACTTCTTGGGGTAACCTTAGTCCAACCCACCAAAGACCAAAGGGAAAACTTGCCTGGAGGCGCTTTCAGCGCCTGGTGGAGGTATCACATCGAGGCAGGAGCTATCTTGCCTCTTCACCCTTTCTTCCAAGGAGTGGCCAACTATTTCGGGGTCGCTCCTTTTCAAATAACCCGTAATGGATATAGAATGCTCTCGGCACTCTATATCCTCTATAGCCATAAGATATGGCCTGTCCCCACACCACACGAGGTCAACTATCTGTTCGACCTCAAATCCAACCCCAACTTGGAAAACATGGGGTTCTTCAACTTCTGTCAACAAGAAATGTCCCGTACTTTCCTGTGTGACATAACTTTTATTTCCAATGTGGGGAGGTACCACCTTGAGAACTTCCTGAATACGGACATGGTTGCCAACAATCTGGCCTTCACCCAAGCAGGTAATACTTTAACACCCCTGGTAGTTTATTTTTCTTTAATTTTTCCTGCACTTTCCTTAGATTTTTAGCGCCTTTCAGGCCCATGGTTGCAACCAGACCCTACTCCAAACATGGAGGTTCGATCAGCCCTCTTGGCCAGTATGACCGACGTGGAGAAAAGCGTCAAGCATTTGGTCACAGAGGCTAACCTTAGGCTGGTCGGGCTTTTGGCTCCTTACCAGGATGTGAGGGAGTCAACAGCGGGAAGTGCCACTGGCGAGGAGATTCCCGAGCAGCACCCAGACGTATCACAACCTCAAAGGAGGAGGACGGCTGGAGTGATGATCAGGGAACCTTTTAGCATCCCGCGAGCTTCCACTCCCTCCGCCCCACTGGGAAAGGGAAAAAGGAAAGCCACCTAACCTCCCGCTCCCATCGACGAGTCTTCAGATGAGAACGGTACTGATCTCTCACTCTAGATAGTTTTCCAATTCCCTGTCACTTATTTGACGGGGATGACAACTTTAAGTATACTCCAAACTTAATTTCAGATTTCTTCCAGGAAGTAAGTAGTTCAGTAAGTAATGTAGCAACCAGTAGGTGTAGCACGGGTAATTTACTTATAATCTCTTTACTTTCATTTTTATTTCCACCTATATATCTTGTCTTACTGCTTGTGTTGTTTCTCTTTGTGCAGATATGTCATTTGAAGACGTGTTCAAGCATTACAAAGCTGCCGCTGCATCTTCAGGCAGGAAGAAAGACATCAAAAGGACTTGGGGGGAGAGCAGTAAAACCGCCTCAAAGAAAGCCCGAGCTGAGGGCCCTTTAGCCACTGTCCCTTCGAAGGAGAACACGCCACCTCCATCGCCACTCGAGCAGCCAGCCTCAACTTCTTCGGTCGACCAGGACGCTACTCCTTCAACACCTGTCGACCAACACCCCACACCTAATGACCCTACCAGCCGAACACACTGCACTTAGCCTTCTCAGCCTGAAGGCTCTCTGTCCAACTCAGCCAGAGAGAGGATATATAAGCTCTCCAAACATAAACGCAGTCAAGAGGCCATTGACGGAACTATTTCCATGGAGCCCAACCAAATACTCAACCAGGGGCTGAATGAGATAGTTAGCGTAAGTTATTTCCTGATGCTGAATAATTTGCTTTAGATATTCTGCCTTCGCCTTACCCTTTTCATCTGATTGTAGGGATTGCTGACCATGAACGCGGGCTGGCGCCGTACGGGTGCAATGGTGTCCAAGACCAAAAATTTTGACACCAGGCTTGTTGAGGCTAAGAAAGCGCTTGAAGAGAAAAATGCTGACCTGCTCGAGAAGAACAATGAGCTACCCAAGCAGAATGATGAGTTGCTTGAGAAAAGTGCGGAGTTGTCTAAGCATAATGAGGGACTGCTCGAGCAAAAATCCACTCTGATCGAGGAGCTGCTGGAGATTCGGGATGCCCTGAAGAAATCCAATGAAGACAAGGAAAAATTCAGGGAAAACGCCAAACTCAATTACCAACAATCCAAACAGCTTGAGATTGATTTAAATGCTAGTAGGCAGGAGACGGAGGAGCTGGAAAAGCGCGTGAAGGAGCTTGAGGAACTTGAAGTCAAGAATTTGGAGAAGTACAAGGAAGCCACTCATCTTTGCTTCTATGAGTTTTGGAAGCACAATTGGAAGGCTAACTTTAGCTACCTGTAAGATCGCTTGAGGCAGACTCTAATGTCTCAGTGTGCCATTCGCTTGGAGGAAGAAGAGAGGGCTAAAGTTCCTACTTCCCCAAAAATCTCCCTGGCAACAGGGATAGATGGTGTAGATAATGAAGCTGGCATAGCTGTCGACTAGGGCGCTCCTCAAGACCCTCCAGCCTCTTAGTCTTTTTCCTTTCTATCTTTTAGTCTTTCAATTACACGACCTACGGGTCGTGATGTAAAGACACTTTAATTTTCCAGTTAAAATTTTATTGCTGCGTGGGCCGCTTTTACTTTTAATTGAACAATTACATCCGAGCAGTAAGTACTCATGGTGTAAAAGGCTTTCTTACGATATTATAATATTTGCCTTTTATTATAACATCTGTTCGCATGACCGAACTTAGCATAGTACTTTGGTTTGATTTAACAAAATACTCTAAGTACCCTAGCATGCTTTCACTTATTTTGCTCATGTGTTTACATACCTCTCGATATGCCTTGCTTACTAGATGCCTTATATGCCCCCCAAGTGATTGAGGAGCTTTAGGTCCTTAGTTAGTTGCCTTGACCAAAACCTATTCGAACATTACTGGTCGGAGCAAATAATTAAAAATACAGCAAAACAGCACACGTAATGAGCAAATACTTGTAATAAATACAATAATTGGCAAGAATGACTGGCTGCGCACAATCCCTTATATTTCTCGTAATAAATGGACAAAACGTGTCTGTACGAGTGATTAATAAGATCTTACACTTATAAGCGATTAGTCACATAAAATGACCCTTTTTCATAACTTGTAAAAAGTAAAATTAATACAAGGCAACTCTTTAATAAGAATTGTTTATTGATAGTACTTGCGCAGGTGTTCTCCATTCCAATAGCGACGAATGAGATCTCCATTTAAGCGAGCAAGTTTGTAGGTGCCTGGATGGAGGAATTCTTCAATCTAGTATGGTCCTTCCCAATTAGGTCCGAGTACTCTAGTAGCCTGGTCACGGGTATTTAGGAAAACTCTTCGAAGTATTAAATCTCCGACGTTGAACTTTCTTTCACGTACTTTAGAGTTGAAATACTGGGCGACTTTTTGCTGGTACGCAGCTACTCGGAGTTAGG
Organism: Humulus lupulus; assembly: GCF_963169125.1. Classification (NCBI taxonomy): domain Eukaryota; kingdom Viridiplantae; phylum Streptophyta; class Magnoliopsida; order Rosales; family Cannabaceae; genus Humulus; species Humulus lupulus. The sequence continues at coordinate 77,300,186 of NC_084801.1, forward strand.
CTTGTTCACGTTTCTCATCAATAAATTTCAGGGATTCCATCAATAGTTGACTGTTAGAGCCTTGATCTTACGTTATCCTGCAATGCGAGGGTGGATCTAACTCAACAGGCAACATAGCCTCATACCCATAAGCCAAAGAGAATGGAGGGTGGATATATTTGTGATATATTTGAGACGCACGATCTGAGACAACCCCAGAGAGTGGTTTAGCTAGGAAGTCACAACGAGGTCGAATACCTGGCTCGGGAGGAGCCTAGGGGTATTTTGGGAACGTAAAATGAGTTCGGGATTTATGGAGTAACGGGTAGTAGTTTGGTAATGAATTGGAGATGTTAGGATTGATGGGGATTCATAAGAGTATTGAAGGACATAACGGGGGATGAAAAATCCTTGGGTTACCTAAGGGGTTAGGATGAGTTTAGGGGGAAATTGGGTCTTTTGTTTAAGGATGTGCTTGGGTTTATTTGACTGTTAAAGGCTCTAGAAGAGGTTAGAAGGGGTTACAAGGAAAGGAAAACAAACAAAAGGGAATAGTTAGTTTAAGCTCTTTCTCTCTCTCTCCACCGATTCTCTCTCTCCCCCTTTGGTGTCTTGGAATTTTGAATAATTTGGAGGTCATGAGTTGAAGAATTGGGGGCTTGAAGTGTGTAGGGATTGCTCTGGCCAAAATTAATATAGAGGTAAGGTTTCTTTCAAGTTTTTTTTAGGATAAATTCTGCTTAAATTGAGTTTAAGGTTGAGGTTGGTGTGAATTGGGATGGGTTAGTTAGTTTTCAGGATTCTAGAGCTGTTTGAAGTGTATTAGACTGGTTATGGGACTCAATTCTATTTTTGGGGTGTGTTTGGAATGATTTTCAGGTAAGTTAGCTTGTAGAAGTTGCATGGAATTTCTGGGTTTCAAGGTTGAGTCGCGGCCTAGTTTATCAGCATTACGACCCGCTTGAGTTTATAGGCTAAAGGGGCTTCAAGGAGTTTCCCTAGCATCATGGCGCAGGGTTTGGGCGCTGCAGCCCTAGGCTGTCAGATGTGAGGCAATTTTGCCTCTGATTTGGGGCGCGCCACGGAGCTTAAGGGAGGCTCGACCATGGCCCAAAATTGGATTTTTGGCAATATGAGGGTTTTAGCTCGGGAACTTGATCGTTAAGCCTTGGGAAGGTTTCTACTACCCAGTTTGGTAGAAACCAAGGTCCCGGAGGTTAGAGTTATGTCTCAAAACCATTTAATGAGTTTGAACTCGATAGTTGATTTTATTTATGCGCTGTGACTAGGGTTCCTCTTCAAGGCTTGGGTTACAGAAGTGTGCTCGTGATCGCGGTGTTCATGTAGCTTGGGACATAGGTAAGAAAAATGTTGTACCCGTAGAGCAGGGCGAGGCCCTATATTTTGTGCTGCAGGGCCCGACCCTATAAGATTGTATTGCAGAGCTTGGCCTATTGAATATGTTTATACATGTTTAAGTACTTGTTTAATTATGCTATGTGTGCATATATGTGAATGAACGACAAGAGCTGGGAACGGTGAAGGCCGAGAACGGCGAACGCCGTGAATGGCAAGGCCGGGTACGGAAAGGGGAAGGGAGCAGGGTTTAGCACACGGAGTGTGAGTTGCCAGGGCGAGACCCTATAGGATTCCTGGGATATCCTCACGATGTAGACCGCAAACCCAGGGCCTGGTAAAGCACCTGGGACGGCATGGCCGTATGTGTTTAGCCTGTTGGCGGCTTGAATATATGTTGAATGATAAATGCGCATAAGTTATTTGCTTGTGTGAGTTTTCTTGCTGGGCTTCGGCTCATGGGTGCTCTATGGTGCAGGTAAGGGCAAGGGGAAGGTCGACTAACCTTGACTACGGAGAGCGTAAAGCGATGCGTACATGTTTGGCCTGCCTGGCTACCACGACCAAGGGTATTTTTGGAAGATGTTTGTATTAAACCTGATTTTTTCGTCTAGTCGACTTTAATTATATTTTTGAGTTGTGAATATTTGTAAACAGTATTTTGGGATCCTGAATGTTGAACGCTTTATAATATTCAATGAATGGGTATATATTTCAAATTATGTGATTTTTTTTATGGTTTAGCTACACTTTTGTCTTAAAACCTCAATTAGCAAGTTAATTGCACGTTTATAACCCACTTAGTAATGACTCTAAGAAAGTAGGGCGTTACACTACGTACCATTCAACCTCTGGCCTAAGGCCATCGCGAGGTCGGGCTTTAGGTTGGATTTCTGGGGGTACAAAATTTACAGGCTGGGGATTTGTAGAAGGATCCTCGGTGTGAGGAACAGGCTGGTTAGAAGGAGAGTTTGCTATTTTCTTCTTTCTATGAGTAGTATACTTCACACGACCCATGTTCGGTTGACTGGTCTGAGGTCTAGTCGCTGGGTTTTCCTAAGATAGTGGGACTTTTAGAAATAGCAGTGACGGTTGTTCTTGATCCTCGAACAGTAATGCGAGTAGATCGTTGTTGATCGGCCTCTCACCTCCCCAAGGATCATGCATGAAAATCTAGGAATAGAAAAGGGGACATGAGCATCTACGACCAATAGATAGAAGATGTGGAAACATTGGTGTTATCCCCATTTCCTGCCAGGCGCCCAGGTCCGCGCTTCAAGCCCATGGGCTGGCCAAATGAGTTTGGGCTCAGCCCAGGCCCATTTGGAAAGAAATATAATAGATATCGACACCCCAATTCTGGGCGAGGCCCGAAAGGCATCCGGGGAGTATTGTCCGGGACGGTCATCCAGGAGATGGTGTGTTTGGCTTCCAGATAATAGTCGGAATCGATGAGGATGATCCCGAAGCCTGGTAAACGGTCCGGGCTCCTGGTAAATGATCCGAGCCCATGGTAAACGGTACAGGACCTCGACGATTGGAGAGGGACATGGGTGAACGAACTCGGGTCGGTTCTCCAAGGTTGGCAGGATAAAGCATCCATGACCCTGACTTCTTCCCATGAAGCGTGGGAGTTGTCCCCATGTTTCACCTGCAAAGAAAGCCACCTCGGGATTGTACGCAGTTGGTACAGACCTGCGCCGCCACTACTCTGACCGATCTTGTCCCCTGAATCTGCCTCGTAACTCGAGATGCCCAAACCAAAGCTCCAATTTGTCGGATGATAGATATGGTTTGGGCTGGCCCAGTGGGCACAGATTAATGTATTTCTCTTATGTTTCAATCCTTTGTATTGGGCTTCCGATAGAGAAGCCAGCAGTATTTATACCTTTATTGGGCCTGGGTCCGCCCAGCTTAAGCCCAGTGCACCTGTGAACCTATAAATACATGTAACAGAGCACTGGAGAAAGGATCTCTTTTTGGGGTGTATACAGATACTGTGCTGAAACTGATAAAAAACTCCATTGTTATAGATTCTCTAAGCTCTAATACAACTATCTCGTGGACTAAGGCTCATTAACGCCCCAACCACGTAAAAATCTGGCTTACAACTTCTAAATTCTTTCTCTTTAGTCTCTCTTATCTCTTACTATTGTAGTTTTTGAAAAACTCGGTAAACATTTTCGTGCTTTCATTGAGAGCCTGAGAAAACTAGTGTTGACATCAAACCTTTGCAACAATGGTGAACACAAGACACACCACTTTCAACCCTACTAACTTAGAACAAGGCAATGGAGAGCCACTGTCCACCCAACCTCTTCCTCAAAGTCCACCTGAGGACACTCCCTATCAAATGTACCAGCCTGACGAGGAGGACTACTACGAGGAAGAGGAGGAAAATGAGGGGGAATACCACGACGAAACTGAGGATCCCGAGATCCCAGGAGTGCACCCCAACCAGGAGGATCAGGAGGTGACTAGACTGAGGCAGCAGGTCCTGGACCAAGAATCCAGGATTGCTGAGCAGGCGGAGGCTTCTCGCCGGATGCAAGAGTCCTTCCAAGCCTTGAAAGCTTTCATAGTCGCCCAGGGTCCGGCGACTAGTCCCCTGGCTGGCTCGCCTCCGAGAGCACAACCGCTAGCTCAGCAGGCCAGAACTGGCATCCCTGAGGATGCGGTCTCGACCCCTCCTCCGGGACAGGCTCCTAAGCAAGGCCCAGTGTAACGCCCTACTACCTTAGAGCCGTTACTAAGTGAGTTTTAAGACGAAACAGTGTGCAATGAACTCGCTAACCGAGGTTTTGAAACAAAAGTGTGACTAATTAAAAGTTAATGCTGTAATCTTAGAAAAACGCGTTGTTTCAATAAAACTTCTAGTATTAAACATTTGGGATCCCAAAATAAGGTTCGAAAACTATTTACTTCTTAAAATAAGTTTACAATTGATCAGTTATAAAAAAATCATAGATTATTACAGCCATTTTCAAATAAACCCCCAACCAAAGCAGTCGGGCAGGCCAAACATGTACGCGTCGCTTCACGCTCTCCATACTCATGGTTGGTTGACTCAGTCATTGCCCTTACCTGCAACACAAAGCACCCGTGAGCCGAAGCCCAGCAAGAAAACTCATGCAGAACATAACATATGCAATTTATACAGTTTATCATATCAGATAATCCACAGATAAACAAGTCAACCATTAGACTAAACAAACACGGCCATGCCGCCCCAGAAGCCTTACCGAAGCCTGGGGTATGTGTTACTTCCGGGCCCTGCCCTGACTATAGCATCCCATGTGCTAAGTGTTACTTCCGGCCCCGCTGCCGCACCCGGCCTACGCCGCTCTCGGCCCTTGCCGTTCATTTTATTATAATCACACATATAGTATAACACAACAACATTCAAACAAATATTAATTCATTTAAGTCTGCATCCTAACATGTGATGCAATATAGGGTCGTGCCCTGCAATCATCTCATCATGCAACGTGCAACATAGGGCCGCGCCCCGCAATCATACTATGGGCCCATGCCCTATCCTATGGGTGTTATAGTTTTCTTACCTGTATCCCGAGCTTCACAATGCACCAAAGTCACGAGCACGGTCCTCTAGCACGAGCCTCTCCAATAGGCTAGTCACAACACACATAAAACATCCTTTAATACTAATCAACCCAAAACCACTTCCCGGGACGAATCCAACACTCTCGGGACCTCTAATTCCCTAAAACGATACATTGGAACCATCCCCCGAGTCCCCGGGCAAAAGCCCTAAAAACCAGAATTTTGCCTGCCAAAATGGCCTAGGGCCGCGGCACTCCCCTCATGGGCCGCAGCGCCTTGCAGCTTGGCCCCCATCCTGAAGCATCCTCGCGCCGCGGCGCCCAAGAACAGGGCAGCGGCGCTCATACGCGAACCCAGATTTCTGGGTTTTCTCTTGCGTTTTCTCCGAGCTAAAACCTCTCCTAATCATACCAAACCAATACCCAAACCCCAAAATCAATTCAAAACCCCACATAGACCATTTAACAACTCAGAACATCATTAAAGAAACCCAAACACACAATCAAATCCCCAAAATCCACATCTTTGATTTTCAACTTCAGAAAATATAAAACCCAAAACTCAAACTTAAACCATGCTTAAATTCCTCAAACCATAATAGAAACAAGCTTTAAATTACATAAAATCCTTACCTTGAATGAAGAATCCAACCCTATGCATCCTTGATTCATCTCCTAAGTCTCAAATTTCAGCTCCTTCACTCCTCTTCTTCTCCTTCTTCTTCTTCTTGCCCTAGGTCTCCTTCAAGCTTTCCTTTTCTTAATTTTTAAACAAAACCACCAAAATAGATAAGTGCCAAACCGTTCACCCCATATAACCCAGCTGCAATTTGTCTAAACCCCTTGCCAAATGACCATCTTACCCCTCCTTGCCTATCCTTTCCTAACTAAACCTCAAGGGCTTACTTGTCATTTCCTATCCATTACAATTCTACCATTTTACCATCAAAACCTGTTACTCTCTATGGTTACTAATCAGTTACACAAGTTACCAAATTACCAGTCACCAAAATCTCTCAAGAACTAAGTTACAAAGTCCCCGAATTACCCCTAGGCTCCTCCCGAGCCGGGTATAGAAATCTCGTTGTGACTCTTCAGTTAACTTGCTCTCTAGGACCGTCTCGGCACGTGCATCACAACAATAACACCACACTCACGTGGTGCAATTCACAGAATACAATTATCACATATATGCCCTCAGCGGGCTAAAATTTCCAGTTTACCCGAATCATGCAAACGGGGTCCACATGCATATTATTTCACCTAACATGCATACTAACCACGTAGTCATGCACCTCGAATGTTCAATTAGTCATATAACATGCTTTAAATCATAATCATGCATTTAACTCATCAAATCACACATAAATCCCAACATGCCCTCCTGGCACACTAATCAAGGCCCTTAAGCCTTATTAGCGATTTTGGGTCGTTACAACTATCCCCTCCTCATAAAGATTTCGTCCTCGAAATTTATCCAACATATCAGTCAGTAAACCCGCAACTCTGACCATAATTTCCAAGGCCCACCGCCTTTACTTTACTTTTCAATGACCCTCTCACAAGAGTAACAATCTTGCCCCTCAAGATTTTGTCTAATAGCCATGCTCTCGATAGCTCCTCATTTACCCCGCAACCCTGCTGAAGCCTCAGGGTCTGCCTAAATTACAATGGCCAATTCTTTGTCTTATTCCTGATTCCAGAGATACTCAAAAATCATCACCTCTACTAGGTGGGATCAGCTTGTAGGCCCCGCTGGCCTAACCCTTAGTACAACTTCAGTTTATGTTGAATTAAGAGTCAGAACTCTCCCTTCTTTCTCTGAACACCTTACAGATCCTCGTCTGTTACCACGCAGAGATGCAACTCTTTCTTCCTGGAACTTTATTTCCTCATAACTTAGCAATTAACCAGCTCTTTATTCTTTCAAATAGGCAGACACTCCTGCCTTAAGAAGTTTTAACGACCTTCTTGGCTTTCTCTCTGAGCTAAAGCCAAACTGTAGTATTCACTATCCTTCGCCTCTTACCAAGCCCTATGTCGCGTTACATTAACAAGACACCAGCAACTGCCACCACGACTAACTTACCAGGGATCATACTTCCCTTAATGCCTTAAGTATTCGCCTACTCAGCGCTTAATTCTTTAAGATCTTTGATAAACTTTCAGACTGCCATTCCACTTGCAATCAACTGATAATTCCAGGTTCCCACTCTGTTCTTTTCGTCCTCTAAATCCATTCCAACAATTTAAAATACTATAGGGTCTTAATTCCGTATCATCGACGTTTTACCCTGAAACCAGTTCACTTGATCCAACACGTTAACTCAAACAACCAAGTTAAAACTTTTCATGTCCAAACGCCTTACTTAAGGTCTATTGTGGTCCATTCCCATGATACACTACCACATCACCTAACCCCTCAGGGTCCAAAGGAAAACACTAGATTCTGTCACTCGCTCGACCCTCCCGGTACGACGTACCCTAGGAGGTGGAATGATATCCATTCAGAATTCTTATTCATAAACCAAATCTAATTGGATCCTTCATCCATTCCTGGTATCCCAACTTGTACCACCTTAGCAGGGTCCTTCCCTGCTTCAACCAAAGCCGACACTTCAGATTCCATAGCTCAGTGACACTCACCAGCTAACCATACCTACTAGCGTTACACCAATCTCAGTCGTCGCCTTGTCCGCTCTATTACAGTCTATGGCGCTATCCCCTGACTGACACATGCCTCACAGCTAGGAGTTCCGCCTCCAATTATATCTCCCCTCGCTCAATCGAGGATTTCAAACACTGATCATCCGTCTGTTTCTATTCCCCACCTTTGTGTCTCAACGCTATCTTTCTTACTAATACCCAATACTTAAGTACCTTATGCCATGCACAACAGTCGACTTAACGTTCTAAGTGTATCAACCGTGATCCATTCAGTCGTCTCCCGCAAGGTTCAATCCAGGCTCGCGTCAATTATACCTGGGTGTGCCCAAATCGGGGTACACTACCCCATTTCCATAACCTTACCATAGTTCCGGTCCTTTATGCAATCACTCTTTACTTAACCTTAACACACATATATTCCAGCATCACCAGATATCAATCAATTCTTACCTTGTCTTCTGAATTTCCTTCTGATGTGACACCACTCAGTCCGTCTAACCTCAAGTTTTACTGTTCTCCTCGTCTCTGATGTAGTTGTCCCCGGAGATGCTTGTGCAATAGATGACGCGCTTACCAATCTTGTTATGCCTTCAATTCTTCAGACGCTCTTCATTAGCTTCTTTGCGGCTTCAGATCAATTCTTCTCTTACCTGTCCATTCTTCTTGTAGCTGTAATCTGAGAACTCCTGACGACACCCAATTAACACTCCGTAGAACCTTACCTGAGACTCTGCCTTCTGGGTACTAACGTCTTCATCATAATTAGTTGCTCACCATTTCCGTCTGGGAGTAATCCACATGCACTGCTCGTGAGCTTGAAGGGGACTTGCCCAAACCGTTCACGCATTCTCTGCCTAAAGAACTTACCTGTGCTGCTGCAGCTTGAACCATTCTAGAGTCTTTGTTACCAGCTCCTCACACCCTACCCGGTGTAAACTAGACAATTTCCCGAAATGTTTCTATCCTTGGTTTCCAGCCTGTAATAACCGGGTCATAGATCAATTCTCGGGGATGTCGTCCCATCTTGTATCCAACATTGTACTTTTCGTTCTAACCCGACGATGCTAACGATCTCTGCAGTGTAGCACACTGGCTACACCAGGGTCAAAATCCTTCGATTGCTTCAATAGACTTTCTGTCAACCAAAACCATCTTTTACCACATTCTTTATACCAATCCTATCTGTAGTCTAACCTTGAAATACTCCTGAGTTTTCCTTTTCATACCCACATAATTTTCCACTGGTCAGCTCAGTTCCCACTCAGTCTCCTTTACATACTCCAGATGATATCCTCTACAATCCATCTGCCAGAGTTTCTTATTCTTCTCAATAAGTATTACTATCATCAGCCTCTCGAATAGCACCTTTGAGGCTTCCTCTCTATATCCATCTCCCTCTCGGAACATTCTCAACACCGAGTTCTTCCAGTTCGTTACATGCCCAAAGCATGAGCTCGTCAGTTAAATACTCATCCTTGAGGACTCAGCCTCGAACTTTGAATGTACCAATGCATTCTAGTTCTCTGTTTCCCTCACCATGGGGAATCTATTTTTAACATATCGAGTCATCCTGCGTAGAAGTCATGCCCTCACCTGACCTCCTCTCAGGTGGCATCCTTTCCCTCTTGAGCATACCAAATAACCTCCCTGGTTCCTGTCACCATCTTGATAACTACCTTTCCAATCAAGCTTCTTCCAATCTCAAATTAGGTGCCCAAGCACTGTCTGGGGTCCTTTTTCCTCAAAATTGAGAATCCGACCTCGCTGCATTCTATCAACAAAAGTACCATCTTATCGATCAGACTTTTCCCCTTTCTTGGCAAAACCAGAAGCCACAGAACTAATCGGGGTTCTTTCAACTTGATTATCAGGAATCTATCTTTACTAATTCCATCAAAGGAAGCACTGCCAATGCAATTCTGGTACTTGGGCTCTATTCATCTTTCATCAGTTCCTCGAACGACATGGCCCTCTCCGCCATCCACATACAGACGATCATTTCTTACATCAGGGCCGCCCAAATACCTTAGACTATTCCAGATCTCATATCCTTAAATGGGTCGCCATCAATTCCAGATACATCCACCAGTAAAAATTCCTAAAATGAATTATCCAATTCACCAAACCCATTGATTTACACTGTTGTTACCCCCAACAGTCCAAACCAAACTTGTAAGCCCACCAGTCTCCACGATTCAAATCATGTCTTTAAAATCTCTTCTAACCATTCATCATCTAGGTCCTTCCCAACCCATTAAGCCAGTACCTCAGCCCGAGTACCATTTCCAGGCATCTCCCTGCCTCAACATTTAACACAACCCTCTAATCAGGATCTCTCATCCTCTTAACCAAGGGTGGAATTAACTCTGCCCGTCTATTGATAATTTCCTTGTCAGTCCGAACTCTCCTCAAAACCCGAGGATAACACCCTTTAAGCCTTTCATTTAATACCCTTTTCTGTCCATACCTCACAGTAAACCATCACCGGTAACCTTACTATTAAAACATCTAAATCAGCCATCTCCCCAGAGAATCCGCTGTTCTTCTATCCCATCTCAACTAACAAACTCCACAGCTTACTCACCCACTAGTGACCCTTTGCTGCTGCTTTCAGGGATAACTGGAGATCTCAACTCCAACTTATATCTAAAAAACCCCCTTTCAACACAATATCAGGTCCCCAAACCCTTCTAGGAACCAACAACACGAGTTCACCTGTCAAAACTGACCCAACTCCTGAACTCTGGGGTTCCTACTCTGAACCAAACCACCACTAGGTCCAAATATCCACAGGTATAATGCACACACAAGCATATACTAGGTCAAGTCCACAATGATATACATTTAGCTACCAAATTTTTATCACCACTAAGTGTATCCACACTCATCATGCTTCATACAAGCCAATAAACAGATATAACATATGAATTTAATTCAGAAAATTAACCACATACGCTCAATATGCGAACCATTATGCCAATATTCATCCACATGCATAATAATGTTATTCAGCACACATTAATCTCAACATCCAACAGTCAAGGGCCAGGCCCTATCAGTATCTCATGCATATGTCATCTCATTCCTCATGCTCCATATAAATAAGCAGCAAACAGGGCATTCAAACATATATTCAAACATATCAATCATTCATACCAACCAACCCTGAGTCGAGCTTGTCACTGACAGCGAGCGTACATGTTCGGTCGATCTCCAGAACCAATAAACCTTGGCTCGCTCTGATACCAAGTTGTAACGCCCTACTACCTTAGAGCCGTTACTAAGTGAGTTTTAAGACGAAACAGTGTGCAATGAACTCGCTAACCGAGGTTTTGAAACAAAAGTGTGACTAATTAAAAGTTAAGGCTGTAATCTTAGAAAAACGCGTTGTTTCAATAAAACTTCTAGTATTAAACATTTGGAATCCCAAAATAAGGTTCGAAAACTATTTACTTCATAAAATAAGTTTACAATTGATCAGTTATAAAAAAATCATAGATTATTACAGCCATTTTCAAATAAACCCCCAACCAAAGCAGTCGGGCAGGCCAAACATGTACGCGTCGCTTCACGCTCTCCGTACTCATGGTTGGTTGACTCAGTCATTGCCCTTACCTGCAAAACAAAGCACCCGTGAGCCGAAGCCCAGCAAGAAAACTCATGCAGAACATAACATATGCAATTTATACAGTTTATCATATCAAATAATCCACAGATAAACAAGTCAACCATTAGACTAAACAAACACGGCCATGCCGCCCCAGAAGCCTTACCGAAGCCTGGGGTATCGGTTCTCACCGTAAGGATAACACATGTATCCACCGGGCCCTGCCCTGACTATAGCATTCCCTGTGCTAAGTGTTACTTCCGGCCCCGCTGCCGCAACCGGCCTACGCCGCTCTCGGCCCTTGCCGTTCATTTTATTATAATCACACATATAGTATAACACAACAACATTCAAACAAATATTAATTCATTTAAGTCTGCATCCTAACATGTGATGCAATATAGGGTCGTGCCCTGCAATCATCTCATCATGCAACGTGCAACATAGGGCCGCGCCCGGCAATCATACTATGGGCCCATGCCCTATCCTACGGGTGTTATAGTTTTCTTACCTGTATCCTAAGCTTCACAATGCACCAAAGTCACGAGCACGGTCCTCTAGCACGAGCCTCTCCAATAGGCTAGTCACAACACACATAAAACATCCTTTAATACTAATCAACCGAAAACCACTTCCCGGGACCAATCCAACACGCTCGGGACCACTAATTCCCTAAAACGATACATTGGAACCATCCCCCAAGTCCCCGGGAAAAAGCCCTAAAAACTAGAATTCTGCCTGCCAAAATGGCCTAGGGCCGCGGCACTCCCCTCAAGGGCCACAGCGCCCAGCAGCTTGGCCCCCATCCTGAAGCATCCTCGCGCTGCGGCGCCATAGAACAGGGTCGCGGCGCTCATACGCGAACCCAGATTTCTGGGTTTTCTCTTGCGTTTTCTCCGAGCTAAAACCTCTCCTAATCATACCAAACCAATACCCAAACCCCAAAATCAATTCAAAACCCCACATAGACCATTTAACAACTCAGAACATCATTAAAGAAACCCAAACACACAATCAAATCCCCAAAATCCACATCTTTGATTTTCAACTTCAGAAAATATAAAACCCAAAACTCAAACTTAAACCATGCTTAAATTCCTCAAACCATAATAGAAACAAGCTTTAAATTACATAAAATCCTTACCTTGAATGAAGAATCCAACCCTATGCATCCTTGATTCATCTCCTAAGTCTCAAATTTTAGCTCCTTCACTCCTCTTCTTCTCCTTCTTCTTCTTCTTGCCCTAGGTCTCCTTCAAGCTTTCCTTTTCTTAATTTTTAAACAAAACCACCAAAATAGATAAGTGCGAAACCGTTCACCCCATATAACCCAGCTGCAATTTGTCTAAACCCCTTGCCAAATGACCATCTTACCCCTCCTTGCCTATCCTTTCCTAACTAAACCTCAAGGGCTTACTTGTCATTTCCTATCCATTACAATTCTACCATTTTACCATCAAAACCTGTTACTCTCTATGGTTACTAATCAGTTACACAAGTTACCAAATTACTAGTCACCAAAATCTCTCAAGAACTAAGTTACAAAATCCCCGAATTACCCCTAGGCTCCTCCCGAGCCGGGTATAGAAATCCCGTTGTGACTCTTAAGTTAACTTGCTCTCTAGGACCGTCTCGGCACGTGCATCACAACAATAACACCACACTCACGTGGTGCAATTCACAGAATACAATTATCACATATATGCCCTCAGCGGGCTAAAATTTCCAGTTTACCCGAATCATGCAAACGGGGTCCACATGCATATTATTTCACCTAACATGCATACTAACCACGTAGTCATGCACCTCGAATGTTCAATTAGTCATATAACATGCTTTAAATCATAATCATGCATTTAACTCATCAAATCACACATAAATCCCAACATGCCCTCCTGGCACACTAATTAAGGCCCTTAAGCCTTATTAGCGATTTTGGGTCGTTACACCCAGGAAACCCGGACTGAGAGAAAAAGAAAGCCAGGGCAAGCACCCATAGGAAAAACCCTCCCATCCAGAGAGCCAGGACTCATCCCCAGGCGCTCCCTAGGAAAGAGAATGTGGGCCCCATCCCAGGACAGGGCCACCCGACCAATCCTCAAGGCACGCGGCCACATGGTACTAGGCCCCGGTATGCCCTAGGGCAAGCCGGATGGGAGAGGTCTTTTTGTCCCAGCGCTTCAGAGAACAAAAGCCCCCGGGAGCGCTCGCGTAATGATGAGCATCATGCCCTCAGCTCTGGGGACGATACGTCTGGAGTAGACCTGCGCGATGGGCTGAATGCTTTGAAGGAACGGGCCTGCAAGGAAAAGATCTGCCCCCGAGATGGCGACCTTAGGAACAACATCAACAATAGGAGGAACAAGAGGGTTCCCCTAGAAGATGGCATGGCCAGGCAGCTCATGGAACAGTTGGCCGCCTCGAAAAAGGTCACGGACTACTTGGTCCACAAACAGGAAGGAGCGGACACCAATTCTAATGTGGAGGACAAAGAGCCCTCTACGAGGCACATTCAGGGCGCCCTGCTCCCCAAGGGATTCAAGATACCGAGCCTAACTGCCTACACCGGGAACATTGACCCTAGGGATCATCTATCCCGGTATAACCGACTAATGACCGTGGCCCATGTTAGCGATGACGGAAAGTGCCTCTATTTTTCGATCACTCTAGGCGGCCCCGCAGAAGAATGGTAGAAGAGACTCAAACAAGGATCCATCCAATCCTGGTCAGGACTACAGTCGGTGTTTCACAAACAGTTTGTGGCTGCCATGAGAATGGACATGCAAATCAGTGCCCTCGCCAACATTAAACAGCTCCGTGCGGAGACACTGAGAGCCTACATCCAACGTTTCACCGAAGAGGCCTCCAAGACCAAGGTGGATGATGGTCAACGTCTGGTGGCGCTGCAGTCCGGAATCCGGGCCGAGTCCCCCTCAGTATAATGGCCAAACGTTTCCAGGATACGGGGTGCAGTTTCCGACGCAGCAACTCCTCGCTCCCTCGCTTGCCCCAGGATTGGTGGCCGCGCTTGGGATGACCTTCACCACGCCCACGGTGTACGGTCCTGCCTCTCCAAGATATGCCCCGGTCCAGTCCGCCCCTTTGTCCGGATATGGAGCCACACCGGTTGGGTACAGCACTGCCTCCGTCGGAGCCCAGCCATCCCAGGCAGGGGGAACTGAGGCGAGTGTAAACCCCTCCCGGGGGAAGAGATCAGGCAAGGGCCAAAACTGGTCTGAGCCGAATAAGAAAGGCAAGAGGGGCTACGAGCCCCAGTATTCGGATTACACCAACTTGGTGGACACCAGGGAGAACATCTTCCTAGCCACAGAAAGGGCGGTTCATTACCAGAAGCCTACCCCCATGTTTAAAGGAGGAAGGAATCCGAGAGATACCAACAAACGGTGCGCTTACCATAAGGATGTGGGCCACACGATTGAAGAGTACCGACAACTCAAGGATGAGATCAAGAATTTGATAAAGTTGGGACATCTCCACCAGTGGGTCAGGATGCCCGTGGGAGTCGTGAGCCTGTCAACAGTCCCTGGACAATCCACGGTCCCAGGTGCATTTGGAGCATATCTCCCTCAGGAAGAATAAGCAAAGATTCTGGAAGCACAGGCCCCTCAGGGGGTCCCCGCTGTGCAAGCACCGGGACCTGGAATGCCTTATCCATCAGGGATAGCACCCCCCCGAGTGGATGGCCATGTGGCCACCATCTCGGGCGGGCCTCATCTAGGAGGGTCATCCAAGAATGATAAAAAATGGTACATTAGCAACCTCGACCACGATCAGGAGGTGTGCGCTCTGGTCCAGGCCCTGGCTTAGTGCCCGAGGCTGATGAACCTCCCTATCACCTTCATGGAAGACAACGCCCGTAATATCAATATCCCGCATCATGACCCTCTGGTCATAGACGCCCAAATCGCCAATAAACTGGTGTCCCGGGTGCTGGTGGACAACGGAAGCTCCATCAATATTCTGTTCAAGCCCACCTTTGCTGCGATTGGCTTGACCGAAGAGGATCTGGCATCATGCCCAACCCAGATCTACGGCTTCGATGGGGATGCGATACTCCCTATGGGAAAATCCAGTTGCCTGTAACGTTGGGGAGTGAGTTGCAGTGCTCATTCACGTTATGCACATTCGTAGTAGTAGACTACCCCACTGCTTACAATGTCGTTTTCGGTCGGCCCGCATTGGTCGAGTTTGGGGCTATCACCTCCATTCGTCATATTTGCATGAAGTTCCCTTGCGATAACGGAGGGGTGGGAACAGTCCAAGGAGATCAGAAGAGCACTCAAAAATGTTACCACATGTCCGCCTAACCAATCTACATGGTCTGGAAGGAACCCTTTGAGGGAGTCACCGGCCCAGTTCCACCTCCTCCAACTGGAAGAATTTCTCGAGAGGAGGACGAGCTGGACCCGAGGATAGGAGACGACCGCGTCCTAGAGCCCATGGAAGAGATTGAGGAGGTGTGCATTAGTGACACCGACCTGACCAGGGTAATCCAAGTTGGGAAAAATCTGCCAGCAGACGTCCGGGCTGCCATTGTCGCCAAATAAAGGAGAACCAGGATATCCTAGCCTAGTCTCATTCGGATATGACGGGGATCGACCGTAACATCATTTGCCATGCCTTGAACATCGACAAAGATGCGACCTTGGTCCAGCAAAAACGAAGGCCCTTGAGAAGGAAGAGGGCCGAGGCACTCAAGCTGGAGATCAAAATGCTATCGTCGATCAACTTCATCCGCGAAGCTATATTCCCCATATGGCTAGCCAACCCAGTTCTGGTACCAAAGCCGAATGGGACCTGGAGGACATGCATCGATTTCACGGATCTCAACAAGGCTTGCCCTAAAGACTGTTTCCTGCTTCCCCAGATCGATTAGATGGTGGATGCGACGTCCGGGTACGAGATCTTGAGTTTCATGGACGCTTACTCCGTCTACAATCAGATCTCTATTCATGTAGCAGACTAGGAGCATACCAGTTTCCAAACCGACAAAGGGGTATACTGCTACCTCATCATGCCTTTCGGGCTCAAAAATGTCAGAGCCACTTATCAGAGGCTCGTCAACCGAATGTTCCGGGCCCAGCTGGAGCGGAACATGGAAGTCTACATTGACGACATGCTGGTCAAATCCAAAACCTCCGGCAAACATTTTGATGACTTGGTGGAAGCCTTCGCGGTCATCCGAAAGTATGGGATGAAACTGAATCCCAAAAAATGCACTTTCGGTGTGGCTTCCGGGAAGTTCTTGGGTTTCATAGTGAGTTTCCGAGGAATAGAAGCCAATCCGGACAAGATCAAGGAACTGATTGAAATGCCCTCTCCCCGAAAGCATAAAGACGTCCATAGTCTGACCGGGCAGGTAGCCGCCTTAAGCTGTTTCGTCTCAAAGGCCACGGACAAGTGCATCCCGTTCTTTAATGGTCTTTGGGGAAGCCAACGTTTTGAATGGTCAGTCAAGTGCAAAGAAGCTTTTGAAAAGTTGAAAGAGCACCTAGTCCAAGCATCGATATTGGCAAAACTGGTGGATGGAGAGCCTCTATATCTCTATTTGGCCGTAACTTAACACGCGATCAGCGCCACACTTGTGTGGGAGGACGAGAAAACCCAACTCCCGGTGTACTACGTGAGCAAGAGGTTATTGAGGGTGGAGTCAAGGTATCCGTTGATTGAAAAGTTGACATTTTGTCTACTGGTGGCGTCCCGGAAACTCCAGCCTTACTTACAGGCCCACACCATAAAAGTTTTGACCAACCACCCTTTGCGCAAGTGTTGCAAAAACCTGAGTCATCGGGGAGACTCTTGAAGTGGGCCATGGAACTGAGTCAATTCGATATAGCTTACGTTCCTAGACTCTAAGTCAAGGGGCAAGCCATAGCTGACTTCATCGTGGAATGCTCTGGGATCACCAAAGGGGATGATCTCGTGGAGCCCATGGCGCCCGTGTGGAAGGTGTTCGTGGATGAAGCCTCGAATGAAAATGGAGCAGGGGTCGAAATCATCCTAGTGTCACCACAAGGGCACCAGTTGCAAAATGCCCTGCACTTCCACTTCAAGGCGTTGAACAACAAGGCTGAGCACGAGGCCATGCTGGTCGAGTTGCGTTTGGCCTAAGAGGTGGGGGCCGAAAACCTGGGGATCTATATCGATTCCTAGCTGGTTGTCAGGCAAGTCTCAGGAGAATACCAAACCAAAGGGGAAAATATGGCGGCTTACTTGACTCAGACAAGAGAAATGCTGCAAAAGTTCAAGAGGCACTCCATCCAGCAGATCCTCAGGGAACAAAATGTGCTCGCAGACACACTGGCAAAACTGGCCACCGATGTCGAGGCGGAGCTGTCTGGACTGGTCCCCATCAACCATCTCCCCATCCCAAGCATTCAAGTCTCCGTGATCAACGCCATTGACCACTCCACATCCTGGATGGGACCCCTTATCCACTATTTGACAACCGGCGGGTTGCCAACGGACAGGGCCACAGCCAGGAAGCTTCAGTACCAGGTCCACAGATATGTCATGATGGAAGGAAAGCTCTACCGCAGAGTGTTTTCCATGCCATACCTCAGATGTGTATTCGAGACCGAACTATGCGCAATCATGTATGAAGTCCACGGAGGCTTCTGCGGAGACCATTCAGCCGGACTCAGTCTGTCCAAAAAGATCCTGTGCCAAGGATATTTCTGGCCAACCATGAAGAAAGACTGTATTGATTACGTTCGCAAGTACGAGCAGTGCTGAAGGTACGCGAAGGTCTCGCAAGCCCCTCCAACATAAATAACTCTGATGACAAGCCCATGGCCTTTCGCGGTGTGGGGAATCGATCTGGTAGGATCGCTCCCAACTGGGAAGGGATGGGTAAAGTACGCCATCGTGGCTGTCGACTACTATACCAAGTGGACTGAAGCGGAACCCATGAATACAATCACCTCGAAGAAGGCCCTGGATTTTGTCATCAACAACATTGTGTGTCGGTATGGGCTCCCCTAAAATATTTTATCGGACAACGGAAAGCAGTTGGACAACATCCACTTCACGGATTTCTGTGAAAGACATGGTATCATCAAAAACTTCTCCGCAGTCGCCAGGTGTCAAGCGAATGGGCAAGCAGAGGCCGTCAACAAAATCTTGAAAGGAACATTAAAGAAAAAGCTCCAAGCCTGCAAGAGCAAGTGGCCTGAAGAGTTGCCCCGCGTGTTATGGGCTTACCGGACCACCGAAAGGATGTCTACCGGGCACACTCCCTACTCCATGGTGTACGGGTGCGAAGCCGTCATCCCCATTGAGACGGCCATCCCATACCACAGAAGAGACACGTACGATCCAGCCCAGAACCACGCCTTACTCTAGGAGTCCATGGATCTCATCGAGGAGATCCGAGAAGATTCACAAGTTCAGTTGAAGATGTACCAAGGAAAGATCACTCGGCATTTTAACTCGAAAGTAAAAAGCCGGAGGTTCGAAATCGGCGATCTGGTCCTGCGAAGAGTCTTCCCTGCAATCCAAGATCCGGGAGTAGGGGTTCTGGACCTGAATTGGGAAGGGCCATACGAAATCGAGCACGAAGTGTGCCCCGGAACACACCATCTAAAACGGCTCGATGGCACAGAAGTCCCAAGAGCCTATAACACGAAGCATCTCCGTAAGTACTATCAGTAATCAGGAGAGCATGTTCCAGTTTTATATTTTCGTTGTAAACAATGTACGCCTCAGGGAGATTCCTTGAATAATAAAAATGGTGTGTACAAAATGTCATAAAGAAATATTATCAGACAATGAAAATTCCAATCTACTTCCCTAATCAAGTGACCCAAGACCAGTCTTCGCTCACTTAGGGGTATCTTCAGTATGAACAAATACCACATGGGACACAAGGCTCAGTCCCAGTCCCAGCCCAGACCGGCAAGGTCTGGGGGTATAAACCCCGTTGCACACAAGGCTCAGGCCTGGTGCCCCAGACAAACATTGTCCGAGGGAACGATAAAAAGGACCAAGGCTCAGGCCTGGTCCCGCCCTGGACAAACGCTGTCCGGGGGTACGATAAAAAGGACCAAGGCTCGGGCCTGGTCTCGCCCCGGACAAACATTATCCGGGGGTATGATAAAAAGGATCAAGGCTCAGGCATGGTTCCACCCCGGACGAACGCTGTCCGGGGGGTAAAAATATCCAGTAGGACGTATGGGCTAGCCAATATCCTAACTATCAGTCGACCATGCACGGCCCCAAACAACCGAGTACCCGTCCGCGTAGCTTACACAATAACTCATGATTATTAGGGTGCGGGTCCCAGGTGTAAACGACCCAGGCCGTGGGAACCTAGTCTAGGTCTCAAAATAAGTTAATCGACTAAATCCCGATGGTCCAGACCGTCATATTAGAAAAGTTAGGGATTGGACAAGTAGATTCAGTGATAATTATCAACTCCCTAATGGCCCAGGCCGTTGGATCCTGAGCAACAGGATTAAAGTGAGTTGATAAATTAAAGTCAGGAATAATCTAGTCCAGGCCGTTGGAACCGGGACCAAACACTCGGCTCATTCATGTACGGTGGTGAAACACTTAGTGAAAGCTTAGCGAGTGGAAAGGGGAAAGCAATTAGCAAAAAATAAAGTGGATAAAACACTAAGAATTATCTTAGACGCATGCGCGTCCGTAAAAATATTGCAAAATTATAAACAAAAAGAAGGTCTGGGTCTAGACTTTGCCAGGTCCTAATGCCTCCAGGATGACTCCATCTGTCTCTTCATCATCCAGGGGCTCCGCGTCAGCTTTCTCATTGGCCTCAAATTCAGCTCTCTTCACGGCACGGTCAGGATAGAGCAGGAGGTTCATGTTCTTGTCCTGGACCCAGGCCATATAGATGGCCTCATTGAAGGTGACGCCCAGCATGTCGTCCGCCTGCTCTTTTTCGTGGCGGATCTCCTTGTGCGCCTTCACCTCCTTGTAAAGCAAGCCATCCAACTCATGGATCCGGGCCTCCAGACCTTTGACCCCCTCTCGGTCCTGGATGGACTGAGTCACAGCTGCCTCCTGGGAAGCCTTTACTCGAAGAAGCTCCTCCTCCAGATTGGCCATCCGCTCACCAGCCTCGGCTTCTTTCTAGTACAGAGCCTCTTCAAGCTGAAACTTGACCCGGTCGAACTACGCGCGGTCCGCTTTGGCCTGAGCAACCGCGTTGGCTAGGGACATTTTAGTCTGGGCTATCTCCTTGGCCAAGGCCTCCTTGGCGGCTTCTCTTTGATTCACAGCTGCCTCCAGCTTCAGCTAGAGCATCTTCATCTTCATGGCAGCCTTAACAACCAGGTCGGCATTCCGATGGGATAATAGAGCATCCTGGAACAAAGAAAAGTTAGAAGAGTCCTTACTGAGCAAGGAAATGGAGAAAGAGAAGATGCAAAGCAAACCTACAGCGGTGGCTTGGTGGCGGAGAGTTTGAGAAATGAATAGCATGTCCTGGTTGGCGATGGTGGCATATCGCTTTAGTTGGAGATTGGAAATTGTGTTCCCCACTTGATCCAGTAGATCCGCTGCGAACGGGGTCGTGTCTTGCCCCAGCTTAGGGCGAAAACCTGTCTCGGCAACCAGCCAATCCACGATTGGCTGAGGGGCACTGAAGGCTACCGGGCAATCAGCGAATTCAACCTGACGACAAATCGTCAGGGCCTTCTAAACCTCCTCCCTCATTTCCCGGCCACTCTCCCAGGTCTGGGAAATGAGTTTGGATTGCTCGTCCCGCAAGACGACCGCCCCCTCCTCAGGTAAGGTCGGGTGGACGGGAAGAGTCGGTGCTGCCGGAAGGTCTTTAGCAGCAAGGTGACTTTTCCCGAATGACTCCCCAGCAGAATCAGCCCACCTCGTCTGGGCCCTCTTGTTTCTTGGTTCTGCCTCCTCCGCGCCCAAGTTCGCGGCTCTTTTCCCAGCTCCAAGTTAATCATCAGGGGGTGAACGGGAAGGTCGGGGACAACGGATGGGTCTACGGCCATGATTGGAACTGCCGCCAGGGCCGCCTTCCTGGGTTGAAGCTCCGGCCCTAGCGTCTCCTTGCTAGGTTGAAGTTCCGGCCCTAGCGTCTCCTTAGACGCTTTCTTGGCAGCCTTCCTGACCGTAGCCCTCGCCTTGGCAGCCCGGGTCTCAAGGAGCTGCTTCATCTTATCCACGGGGTCGGACATATTGAAGTCTTCTGAAATAAACACAAATAAAAAAGAGTTAGTAAAATTAACAAGCAAACAGGGAAGTCAAGACTAACAGTGGCTCGGGATGCACCCTTGTTTAGGCCTCGGACCTGACTCAATTCATCTAAGGGAATGGAGAAACCTGGACAAGTACATGAGGACTTCTGAGCCTAAGGGAATGGGAGATGAAGATCTCATTTCCCTGTCACCCCAAATACGGGGCCTCGATGTGCTAGCCTATCCCTAACTAAGTCCCCAACTTGGGGAGCATAAGTCAAAATCATAGGTGAGTTACCTCGCCCTGATACGCTAGCCCCGGGGGTCTCCGTATTCGGCTGTCCCTCGTCGAAGAGGGCTTCCAGCTCCTCGGAGGTGGCTGCCTCCCTTGGCTGGACTTGGTCCCTCTTTCGCTTGGCTGCATCTGTCAACGCCGCAGACTCTACAGCCCTGATGTGTTCCAGGGCCAGCTCCTCCCTTAGCGCAGGGTCTTTCTCGCATTGTATCCCTCGGAGGTTGTCAGTGTTGACATAGGTCCCACGGCCAGATCCTCTGTGCTTAGCTCGGAGTAAAGCTTCTTCCGATCCAGGATAAACTGGGTGAGGGGAGTCTAGGCAAAGGGTCCTGCCACCCGAGATGATTTCGTGAGACTAAAAGAAATAGAGGAAGAAAAGAGGACAAAGACAAGAAAAAGGGACGAGAAACCACTTACCCACTCGCTGGAAGTCCAGCACCAGTGTGGGGTTATTCTCTATGAGGAACCCGGGCGTCATGAACCAGTAGGGTCGGACGTCCGGGGGATGCTTCCAGGTGCTGGTAGGAGCAGGGTAGTTGCCCCGCAGTTTGAGCCTGTAGAAGCCGTCTAGGGTCTTGTCCTTGACGTTGACCTGCGGCTCCATCTTGTAGAAGTACAAGATTTCTGCGAGGGTCGGCTCTGGGAACTCCCTCGCGAAGCAGAAGATGCGCCATCCTACAAGTAATTGGTATGCTTGGGGCAGAAGCTGGAAGGGCGCGATCCCCATGAATTTCAGGAACCGCACGAAGTAATCAAGGAGCGGGAGCGTAGCCCCCGTACTGATGTGGCCTATGCTCCAGGCCCCGAACTCATTCATGGAGGTTTGGGCCCTCTCCTCTTTCCTGGCTAGGCGGTTATGGAATAGTTCGGGAGTTGACTCCACGCCCAAGCGCTTCTCCAGGGATAGCATCCGATAGTTCCGGAACAAGTTCGACACTGCGTCAATCTCCCAGCTCTTGCCATTGGGGGTCCTGGACTCGGGAAGAGTGAAAGGGGCCTTGTTAACTTCCTCCTCAGAATGAAGGGTGACGCCCGATGTCATGGCCGGTGATCTAAGAGCAAAACAGAGAAACAAACCAAGCAGTCAGTACCAAAACCCAAGTAGGTTGGTAAAGGTACAGGGGCTCTCCTATGAACTGCTTGGAAGAGTCCCCTCTGGATCAAGTCCGGGATTTCCAGGGATCCGCAAGATCCTAATCGGGAACAAAAAATAGGCTACACTCCTAATTCAGCCCATCACCGCTTGTCCGGGAATCACCCAGACCCGAAAAGGGCCCAGAGCGGCCCAGACCAGGCTGTCTTTCCCTAACACTGATTCTAAACGCAGGCAAGGTTTAGCAGCCTAAGAAGATAAGCAAAATGACAGGAAATCTACATTTGTGTACATATAAAGGTGCAAAGGAGAAAGGCAGGGAAACTTACTGTAAGTTGCTGGTCGTGAAAAGTGGTGGTTGTCCGGTGGCAAGGACGGCAGAATCTCAGTCTTGAACTGGTGGAGACGTTTCCGCAGCTCGTCAAGAGGGCAGGCTGGTGGCGTCTACTCGAGCAAGGGTGTAGATATCAGAACCATTGGAAAAAGGCAACGGTGTAAATGGAGCAAACGGTGGAGGATATCGTCAGTAAGCTCGGTCATAAACAAATCCTTCGAGTTCTTTAACTGGCTCGATAGTGTAAAGGTTTCAAATGAAAGCCTGCGGGGTATTTATAAGAGCCCAGGCGCTTAATTTTTATCTAACGGTTGGGATCGGCCCCCCCATCGGACGGTCCAGGATCATGCAGGGGCATTAATGCATCCACTCGAGTGCTGGATCATGGTACCCCCGAGGCACAATCCGCGCCACTCCGATCCGACGTCCCAGAGAGAGAGGCCATACAAAGGTCGCCCCATCCTACGGTCCCCGTTGTCGCTGAAGTAATAATGGAAAGCGCCCGTGCAGATGGGATGCTTCGTGATCCGAGTTGACATAGTAGCCCTAGCCTAGAAACCCTTGAGGTGGTTGTTGACCTTTCAGGGTCAAGTTCCATCGATGCAACGGTTGCTAGGAGACACGTGTACCCCTCGTCATGAACCGGGGCATTGGTAAACGAACCCGGACCCAGGTAAATGGTCCGGGCTCCACAGTCGTCTGGTACGCGGTGCCCCTTACCACAGACCAGTTGCTCTGAGAAGGAACCAGGAAGAATGCCGAGAGGATCTGGGACTGAGACAAGCCTCCACCACATAGGCCCGGATGAAGGCTTGGGGGGTAAATGTTATCCCCGTTTCCTGCCCGGCGCCCGGGTTCACGCTTCAGGCCCACGGGCTGGCCAAATGAGTTTGGGCTCAGCCCAGGCCCGTTTGGCAAGAAGTATAATAGATATCGACAGCCCAATTCTGGGCAAGGCTTGAAAGGCATCCGGGGAGTACTTTCCGGGATGGTCATCCGGGAGATGGTGTGTTTGGCTTCCGGATAACAGTCGGGATCGATGAGGATGATCCCAAAGCCTGGTAAACAGTCCGAGCTCCTGGTAAATGATCCAGGCCCATGGTAAACGGTATGGGACCTCAACGATCGGAGAGGGACATGGGTGAACGAACCCGAGTCGGTTCTCCAAGGTTGGCAGGATAAAGCATCCGTGACCCTGACTTGGTGCCATAAAGCGTTGGAGTTGTCCCCACATTTCACCTGCAGAGAAGGCCACCTTGGGATTGTATGCCGTTGGTTCAGACCTGTGCCACCACTACTCTGACCGATCTTGTCCCCTGAATCTGCCTCGTAACTCGAGATGCCCAAACCAAAGCACCAATTTGTCGAATGATAGATATGGTTTGGGCTGGCCTAGTGGGCTCAGATTAATGTATTTCTCTTATGCTTCAACCCTTTGTATTGGGCTTCCAATAGAGAAGCCAGCAGTATTTATACCTTTATTGGGCCCGGGTCAGCCCGGCTTAAGCGCAGTGCACCTGTGAACCTATAAATACATGTAACAGAGCACTGGAGAAAGGATCTCTTTTTGGGGTGTATACAGTTACTCTGCTGAAACTGATAAAAAACTCCATTGTTATAGATTCTCTAAGCTTTAATAAAACTATCTTGTGGACTAAGGCTCATTAACGCCCCAACCACGTAAAAATCAGGCTTACAACTTCTAAACCCTTTCTCTTTAGTCTCTCTTATCTTATACTATTGTAGTTTCCGAAGAACTCGGTAAACAGTTGGGATAACGATGCTTGTGTATAAAAGTTAAGATTTTATACGACCAGCAGCATTCTAACATAAACACTAAAAGCATGCGAACGGTTTGGAAAAATAGATTAAAAAGAGAAAGTGAAAAGTTTTTTCAGGGAAACTTTTCGACTCTGAAAACAGGTAGGAAAAACCCAGATTTTTTTTAAAGCATAAAAATCGAATTTTTACTTCGATTTTGCGCCTTAAATCAGTATTCCTACTTCCCACGCCAATTTATAACCCTCACTTAGTGTTTTTGCTAATTAAAACTCCTATCCTATCATGTTACTACGTACGGGCCCGATTACCCCGAAATCGCTTTTCCTCAAGAACATTCAAAAACTCAAAGCCAGAATATCAGAAAACTCGAGAAATAAACGTTGCATGGTATATCGGAGACAAAGAAGATCAAGAAACTTACTTGAATGAAATATTGAAGCGAACTCATGAGTGTTGATGCATGAAGTTGGACGGACACGCCTCATATCACCAAATTTTTCTGAGTTTTTCATGCTTTATTCTTCTGAGTTCTTGAGAAAAAAGAAGAGAGGTAAAAGGTAAAAAATGAGAAGAGTGGGTTATTTATATAGATCGTGGCACAGTTAAAAAGGTAATGATGGGGGTGAGTTTTCAAAACATTGGGAATCGTGTTAGCCATCACAACACTTTTGAGAAACTGCAACGGCCATAATTAGTTACTTTTTTGAAAAGGCACTGACAGATGTGACAAGTCATACGGAAGGTCGGTCGAGTAAGTTTATTATATGCTGGTCGCAGTAAAATAAACTTGGGGGCAAATGTTTACCCGAAAAAGGACTACCTGATGACGTGACATAATTAGCCTACATGTGGGATACACGTGACTATTTAAGTGAGTCTGATTTGGTCGACCATCGACCAGAAAAGAATTGGCTCATCAGACATCGTATTTATGGGCGACCAGTCTGGTCGTATCTTTTCATTTATTTCCTTCATATTTGTAATTTAATAATTACGTATTAATTGGGATTTCCATTATTATTTAGATACGCTTGTATTAAATGTAATTAAGGACCATCGGCACATGTAAAACTCCTTAAGCCTATTAATAAGAATCAAGGGGCTCAAGAGAGGGGACTTTTTGGGAACAAGGGAATTCTAAGAGAGAAATATTGTGTTTTTATCCACCATAATTGTATTCATCCGAAAGCTTATGAAACTCGTGAACCTTAGTTCATTGATCACAGTTCTTGTAGTTCTACATCAATAAGAACACTAAGTGGACGAAGGTTGTTACCATTTTACTAGGGTCGAACCACTATAAATATTTTTGTGTCGTTTATCTTTTGGTCTTGATTTCATCTCATTTCTTGATTTGAACTCATTTCCATCATTTTACTTGACTCTGTGTCGTTGACCAATTCGAGCTTCAGCAATTGGCATTTTGTAAAAGTCAAGCCCAAATTGAAAAAGCCCAATCCAATTCATGAATATGTCATGTCAACAATCCATGCAATTTCTTCTCCACCAATAAGAGATGTCAATTACAACTCATTACAACAAATATTGACAATCCATGTGCTTTGTAATGCCCCGAATTCTCTGGTATGGTTTAATGGCGGGAATAGTAGGCTGGGAGGGCCATAGTTGCTTAATTATGCCATTAAATGATATTATGCATGTATACGTGAATTATATTATAATATGATGTTAAATGTATGCATGTGAGTCCACATTTTTAATTACAGGGGTGTGATGGTAATTTGACCGTTGAGGGTAAAATTGTATATTTGTATGCATGTGGGTGATATATGTTGAGACCACATTATAATGTGGGTTTGTTCGAGCCATTCACCATGAGACGATCTTGGATTGATTATTAGCAGTTTAGTCACAACAGGTTTAAGATCGGGGCTCGAGTTGAGTCTCGGGGCGATTTTAATGATTAGAGCGTTACTGGGTATTAAAGGGTAACGGGATGTGAGTTATTGGTGTTTGAGATTATTGAGAATAGCAGGAATTGGAGAGCGTTAATTATAATTAATGAGATAGGTGGAAAATACCAAATATGCCCTTGGGAGCCTATAGAAACTTTAAATTGACCTAGGGGCAAAATGGTCATTTCACCCCTAGGATAGATATGAGCCATTTTTGGCTGAGGTTGAGGTAGAAAAATAGAGCACGTTTGAGAGCTTTCCCGTATCATCTTCTCCTCAGTTTTCTTTGTGATTTTTGAATCAATCATGAGGATTCAAGCTTGGGAAGCAAGCCTTGGAAGTTTGGGAGTGTGTTCCTCCATTGAAGGGCTTCATAAGCTGAGTTTTGGGTAAGTTTCTAGCCATAGAATTCCTTGGTTTGCTCTGTTTCAGCTTTGTCTTGCAGCTGTGATTTCTAGGTTGAGACTTTGGTTTTGTTGGGAATTTTGGCTAGGGTTCCTATGGTTGGGATGTTTGGGGTATGTTAGGATGGTTTTTGGGTTCATTTGGCATAAAAAAAATGGGTTTTGGAAGCTTTGGAATCAGGTGGGAATCGAAGGAGATGAAAAAGGGTGTTTCAGGGCATTTCAATGCTGGAGGTAGCGCTATAGCGCCCACCTTAGGGCGCTACAGCGCTACTCAGGAGGCAGGTGGGCATGTTGGGGGTTCTGAGTATAGCGCTGGGGCGCCAGGGGTTGAGCACTGTAGCGCTACTCTGTTCCTTCAAAGTCCCGTTTTGAGTGTTTTTAAGGGTTTTTGACTTGGGGTTTCAATCCTTAAGTCCCGGGATCGAATCTACTCACCGTGTAGGCATGTTTCGAGGTCCTGAAAGTGGTGCTTAGGTTAAAACCCTATCCATGTTGATTCTTATTAATTGAGGTTATAATTGGTTGTCATTAGGTGACTGCTAAGGAATCAAAAGTCGATCGTTCTCAAGAGTCGTTCTTGTTATTATTTCTCGCTCGAACCAGAGGTAAGAAAACTGCACCCCAAATGTGACATGCATGGTTTTTCATGAGGCATGTTGGTTGTATGAATGTGGACATGAATTGATTGTGGAATACTTAGCAAATGTTGCTCACTTGTGCATGGTACTGACTCATTAGTCAGATTTGGAAAAGGTGCTAGTATCAACTGTGAAGTTGTGACTTATTAGTCAGGTTCGGCAGTGGTACTGGGCACTGGTCACATTGCGTTGACTCATTAGTCAGGACGACCTTAGTGTGTTTAACGCAAGCCAATAAAATTAGATCTAATCGACTTTCTACATTGAATGACTCAAAGAGCATTAATGCTGGACCGACCTCAAGTTCGAGGAACATTATAAGCGCTTGAAGGCTAGTGGCTTAACTAGCAGCCACTCTTCCACTTGAATTAGTGACCTGCTAGTCAGTCACTCAGTATGGTTGATCAGGACCTCAAGTGATATTCACTCAATTGTTTGAAAGCTTTATGCTCAGTGTGATTATAATGATAATCATTTGATAGTGTTTACATATAATGTTATGTTTTCTTGGTGGGCTTTGGCTCATGGGTGCTATGTGGTGCAGGTAAAGGAAAAGAAAAGCTCACCCAGCCTTGAGTGGAGAGCTTAGGTGGTGATGTGTACATATGCGGCCGCTTGACCACCACGACCAAGGAGTTCTCTGAGGAACTAGGGGGTTTACCCTATTTTTGCCGCTTAGGTCGGCGGGGTTTGAAATTTTGGAACAGTAATGACCTTTTGAGTTGTAAATAACTTGTAAATGTTCTTGTGGGCCCATGAACAGTTTTATGTATCAATAAAACATATCCTTTCCTTTTTACTGGTTTTCACCTTAACCTGTTAATAACACTTAGATCACGATTTTAACCAAAGGACTCAGGCAATGAGTCAAATTTTTGGTTCACCGCTTACCGTAACTGTTCTGGGGTAACCAGGGTGTTACATGCTTCATTTTCAACTAATAGAAGTGTCTTCTTTTCAACAAAAATCAGCAATCCATGTGCTTCCCTCCCAACCAATGGTAGCTTGCCACATGTCATTTCCACCATAGTTTATTTGTATTCTACACCTATAAATAGGATGTAGTTTTCATTTGAAAAATACACATTTTCTACACACTTCTCCATTTTATCTCTAAGCCTAGTCTTCTAACATTTTCAATGGAAAATGTGAGAATGACTTTTAACTTAGGCTAGTGTTTTCTTTTCGTGAGGATATGGTTTGTTCACGGTGAAATCTCGTCAACAAAATTAGATCGGAAAACTCAAATATAAGTATGGAGATATTTAGATTTAGATAAGAACTAAGAATAAGCTTAAGGAAAGGTAAAACACAGATCAATAATGGAGTAAGCCTTTGTATATTGCACAATAGCCTGAGTAT
Organism: Humulus lupulus; assembly: GCF_963169125.1. Classification (NCBI taxonomy): domain Eukaryota; kingdom Viridiplantae; phylum Streptophyta; class Magnoliopsida; order Rosales; family Cannabaceae; genus Humulus; species Humulus lupulus. The sequence continues at coordinate 77,329,369 of NC_084801.1, forward strand.
ACAATGAGTTTTCCAACCCCCTTGCTAGAGGGGTGAAAGTCTATTTATATTGGAGCTCTAATGGCTACTGGTATATCGTGGTCCTAGGGGACATGATGGTACATAGGTACACTCTCAGGGTTGTGGCACAAGTCGTAGTGGTGTTGAAGGAGTGGTGGTCAGCTCTAGTACATGTCAGGGGCCTGTAAAAGTACTCCTGTCTTGGTACCATATTATGCCTCCACTACTTGTCGGGTACGGACCTCATAAGTGTGTTGAGGGAGTCCTCACCATTTACCATTCTTGTACTGCCACTACTTGTCTGGCGTGGATGTCGTATCCGTACTCTAATTCCTCTTGGTTAGTAGGTGCATTTCGTACATGTACTAGCTCTTTGAGTCATATGTGAGTTCTTACTCTCACAAGGCACCTTACTCCCACAAGCTTAATGTATTGAAACCCTTATGCGCTACCTCAGATGGCATGGTTCTAAGATGCCTGTGAGGGAAGGCCCTCACGACACCCTTGATGGGCGACATCCCTGAGGGGCGCGAGGCCTTGAGGGGTGCAAGGCGCAGATGGGCACGAGGACCTGAAGGGCGCGAGACCTTGAGGGGCGCGAGGCCCTGATGGGCGTAAGGCCCTGATGGGCACGAGGCCCTGAGGGGTGTGAGGCTCTGATGGGCACGAGGCCCTGATGGGCGCGAGGCCCTGATAGGCGCGAGACACTGATGGGCGCGAGGCACTGATGGGCACAAGGTGCTGATGGGCGCAAGGCTCTGAAGGGCGCGAGGCGCTGATGGGTGTAGTCCGTAGGTGCGCATCACCTAAGCACGAGACGGAGGCCATGAGACCATCGAGCCAAAGTTGCTTGGCTCCCACGAGACACATCTACGAGATGGTGCTTGGGCGCGGTCTGTAGTTGCGCATAACCTAAGTGCGAGACGGGGCCCGCGTATAAATGAGGTGCGAGGGGGCTAGAACACTCGCGTGAGTGGCACCTGGGCAAGACCCATAGATGCGCGAGACCATGAGGTCTCCATTCAGGCGGGCAGGGCGAGGTGCATGGGCGGCAGGAGCACCCGCGCAAGGCCCTTCTGGCCTGGCCGAGACACCAGCGCGCGCGTAAGGCCCTCCTGGCTAAGACTCCAGCATGTGTGCGAGGCCAATAGTGTGCGCGTGAGTCCCTCCTGGTCGAGGCATCAGTGCGCGGGGCTCCTTGGCCGCATATGAGGCAGAATGGTCCCATTGAGCATGCGGGTCTCGCCAGGCGTAATGATGCGTGGTTCCTTGGCATAAGATGACTTAGTCTCCAGAAAGGCAGAGACTTACAGGGTTTTAAGAGTTTTGGCTAGAACGTGGTCTCATGAGACTAATGGGCACGAGCCCAGTGACATGACTAAGTCACTGTTATCCCTGTGCTCCAACCAGGGACTATAGATTTTTTTTCTTTGGTGGATTTTTGGCATCCACAGGGTTGAAGTTTTATATTTTGTAATCTTTTTATTTTGAATTTGTAAAAGTGTTTTAGTGTTCAAATATTTGAGTTTTATTATTTCTATCATTATTTATGCAATTAATATTTATTATTAATTTTATATAGATTTAGTTAAGCTTTTTCTATGTAATTTTACTAAAATAATTTATATTAATTTTATTATTTTGTGGGTAGTCTTTTACTGCATTATCGCCAAAATGGAATAGTGTCGCTTCTAGATTTCTCATAACAATAGTATTTGCATGAGATATTAGTTTGTTATTTTGTGAGTAGTATTTTACTACATGTTGCCAATGGTATTCTGTCGATTCTAGGTTTCTCATAACAATAACATATGCATGTACTTCAATTAAGAGATTTTATTACACAAATACATTTGCAAATTATCAGAGTAAATAAGTGACCAAAATATATTGTGGAACCCCGATGCCTCACCAAACCCATTTTATCATTTATTTTCAGTTCATTTCAATTCTTCAAAACCACAAAAATATAATTTATTTTACTACTTTCAGATTACTTACCTTCTAACCGTTTTATTTGCTCTTTGTTTCTTTACCTCCTTGTGGAATCGACCGCTCATCTATACTACGACTAGTGCAAAGTGGAAGTCACGTTTGGTCGTTAAACAAATTTTGGCGTTGTTGCTGGCGAGGTAATAGTAAAGTAAAGGTTCTAATTTAAAAAGGTAAAGAGGTAAGCAATTCTATCTTTTTTTTCTCAAAAAAATACAAAAAAAAACAATAATTGATGCTCGAAGTATGCTCTGAGGTTGCGGTTTTATCTGATCTTCCTCAACATAAAAGATTTCTTGAGATTATCATTCATCATTTTTTAGTCGCTTATTTTATTTTAGTATTATTTTTTAATTTATGTTATATTATTGATTTTTTTTCATCTAAAAAAATTTGAAAAAAAATAAATGAAAAAGAAAAGAAACGTTTCGAGCTTCATTTTCCAATGTATTATTCTTCATACGGAAACAATCATAATTCTAGTGCTACTGAGGGTACTAGTCGTTTTAGGGGAGCATACAAACTTAGTGTAAGAAAGTACCGCAAACTTGAGGTCTTAGAAACTAAGTTTCATAGTGAAAGTTACAATGCTACCGAGGTAGATTATGATGAATCATAATTCTAGTTGGAACAACCCTGAAAGAGTCGACCATAGGAATCATAATTCTAGCTGGAACAACCCTGCAGATTTTAGTTGGAAGTCTGAGTACAACAACCATGCACCATCTGACATGAATTTTGAGAAAAAATTTCCTAACTTCCCCCATGAACCTCCATATAGGTCTGGACTTATAAGAATTCCTTAGATGACACTTTACACACATTTATGGAGGCACAAAGAGAAATTAATACACAATTTATGGAGGAGCTTAGAGAACTTAAGGCTCAATTTTCGGAATGGACTGACGTTGTTCTCTAACATAATTTAAGTCCATTCTCATCAATAGATAACACAATGCCACCATCTGATACTCCCATTTTTGATAAACCTATTGAGGATGATGACATTACCATTTGGAGGGAAACTGTAACGACCCAAAATTACTAATAAGGCTTAAGGGCCTTGATTAGTGTGCTGGGAGGGGATAATTGGTTTATGTGTGATTTAAATGATTAAATGCATGATTATGTGATAAGCAGGCTTATATGATTATATGGATATATGAGATGCACGATTATGAGTATTAGTATGCATCTAGGCCCTGTTTCGATTATAAGGGCATATTTGTAATTTTGGCCCGTTGAGGGCATGAATGTAATTATTTGTGATAAATTTTTTAGGCCACATTATTATGTGGATATATTTTCAGCTTGTGACTTGAGGCGATCCTAGTGAGCGGTTTAGCGAAATAGTCATGGTGGGGATTTATACCCGGCTTAGGGGAGCTTGGGGGCATTTCTGGGATTTTCGGAAATATATTGGAGACTATTTGACATTGGGGAAAATAATTGGTGATTAATTAGATGACAGGAATTAAGTGGTAAATACTGGGAACACTTGAGGAATTAGCGGGAATTGGGAACAAATGACCAAAATGCCCTGAAAATGTTTAAAGGCTTAGGTTTTAATGGGAGGGAAAAATGGTCATTTGATGGTTACAAATAGGTTAAGGGTCTTTCTGCCTTTTTAGAATTAGTGGGATTTGTAGAATGTGTTAGAATCTGAAGGAAAGAAAAGGAAGAAAGAAAGAAGGAAAAACTGAGTTTTTGACCTATCTCTCTCTCTCTCACGAATTGTAGTCTATCTCTCATTCTTTTGTGAATTTGAAGCTGTAAACTCAGAGGAGGCTTAGGCTAGAGCTGGGACCTTGGTTCTTGAGGTAAATCAAGAGGGTGTGGAGTTAATTCTCAAATTAAGGTAAGGTTTAAGGTTGTTTTGAGATTTCTGAGTTTTGGTGAGTTTGAATTCTGAATTTGGATTTTAAATGGAAGCTAAGGGGTTTCACTTGAGGAATTGAGGAGCTATAGGTTGGAAGGGCACTAAGGTAAACCTAGGGTCAGATTTTCCATTAAAGGTAAGGATTCCAGAGCTTGATCATTTGAGTTTTTGGGTTGTTTCTGGTTTTTCTAATTAAATTGTTGAGCTTCAAGCTTAATTCTTGTTTTCTGTGTTTGATGGTGCATGTGGCCAAGTTTGATGTTGTTGGGCCATGTAAGATGAGATGTAGTGGTTGGTAGGCTTAATTTGACGTTTTGTTGAGGTTTGGAGGGGAATTATGGAGTTTTGGCTCGGGGAAATTCGAAGGGAAAAACTCAGGGGTTTGCTGGTGCTGCTAGTAGTGTTGTAACGCTAGCCTTAGATCACTACAGCCCTATGCCTGGTTTTTCAGGGGGATTTTGTCTCTGCTTGTAGCGCTGTAGTGCCCACCTTGTGGCACTTTAGCGCTACCCTGCCTCCAAAAATGGGTTTTTAGTGTTTTTCTTAGGATTTTGTTTGGGGGCTCGAGGGTTGATTCTACCACCCCGTTTGGTGGAATTGGGACTTCCTGAGGGCTCAGAATTGGTCTCGAGGTTAGGTTACGGAATTGAATGTTAATGAGGGTTCTATGTTATGTTTGTGACTAGGTGTACGCTAGGGCTCGGACGGGATCATGCTTGAGGGTTACTTTCATTAGTCAAAGCAATCAGAATCAAAGGTAAGAAACTGCACCCAGTTTTGTGAATACATTGGGACTAATAAGATGGTATTATGCCATGGGGACATGCGATAAACACCCTAAGAGTGCCGGAATCAATAATTGTGCACAGGGCGCGGCTCAGCCATTGGTAGCTGCGGTTAAGTACCATATCACTATGCTCGGCCTAACCGAGCCGGAGTCAGTGGGATAATCAAAGGGTGCGGCCTAAGGGCGTCGATCCTGGATATTTAGTAATATGTTTTTTGTTGTTTAACTGATGATTGTGAATAGTTTGTTATCTGGATGACTGATTATTGGCTTATAGTTTGATGTCTTTGATTATGTGTGCAATACGACCTATTGTATATCTAATTAATGATTTGTGAAATATCTGACTATTGAATATCATTTATGCTCTGTATTACGGATTTCTTGATGGGCCTTGGCTCACAGGTGCTACGTGGTGCAGGTAAAGGCAAGGGCAAGGTGGACTAGTCCTGAGTTCGAGAGCTCTGAGGCTGAATGTACATAGACAGTTGATTGGCCGCCACAGTTGAGGGATGGTACAGGGACAAGAGAACTGTCCTTTAAACTCTATTTCTTTTGAGATCCCATGTACGAAATGTTTATTTAAATGAAAGGTATCTTTTATGACCAAAATCTTTTAACCCTAGTTCAATTATAGTTTCAGTAACATGTTTCTAACTAAATGACTTGATTAGCAAGTCTTGCACCTTTATAAACACACAGTGTAACGGTCTTGGCCACCCAGGGTATTACAACTTGGTATCAGAGCGTCCTAGGTTTAAGGGTTCCTGAAGACTGGCTGGACATGTACATTCGCTGCTAAAGACAAGCTCGACTCAAGGTTTGGTAATTGTGTATGAATGTTTATATGCTTAAATGATTGGAAAGAAATATGAATGTTGATATCTATTTGATTAATAGGGAGCATGAGATACTGATAGGGCCTGATCCTTAACTGTTGTGTGATGATATTAAGGCATGCTTATCAGCATTGTTGCTGTATGTGAATGAATATTTGAATAAACTGTTATATCTTGACTGCTTGTGATTGATTGTGTGTCTATGGAGGATTATGGAAGGATTATTACCCTGTCATCATAGTCTGATCGGTGAGTCGTTGATTGCGGAGTAACTTGGATATCTATGCGTCCAAGATGATCTACATGACTAGTTGGCAATAGATCTGAGACTAGAGATGATGACCAGGGCCAGAACCCTCTGCCATTCCCTAAGAACTGGCAGCATGTTATGGCAGATATTCAAGCCCGACTTCTGAGCTAGGAAGAGCAGATCCATTTACTGTGTCAGGAGGCTCCGTCAGGGAGTGCTGCCCCTATTTTGCCACCTGAATTGGTACCAGTCATGCAGCCAGTGGAGGTTGGGAATAGGTGGAAACCGTTGTATGAGCGGTTCAGGAGACAGCATCCTCCAAATTTTGAAGGGGGACCAGATCCACTGAAAGATGAACAGTGGATGAGTATGATCACCGCTATCTTGGATTTTATGAAGGTAGAGGGTCATGACAGAGTGCCCTGTGCCACATATATGCTAAGTGAGGATGCCCGCATTTGGTGGGAAGTGGCTGTATAGACTAGAGATGTTACCACCTTGAGTTGGGATGGATTCAAGGATTTGTTCAGCCAGAAGTATTACAATGTAGCCATCAGGGCAACAAAGATGAATGAATTTGTGGGATTGGTTCAGGGCAAAATGACAATTACAGAATATGCCTTGAAGTTTGACAGACTTGCGAAGCTCACACCAGATCTTATGTCTACTGATGCAGCTAGGCAGGAAAAATTTATCAGAGGGCTTAATGTTATGATAGCCTGAGATGTGAGGATTACAACAATTCCTAGGGGAACAACTTATGTCCAGGCTGTTGAGAAGGCTCTTACCACAGAGGAAGCGGAGAACAAGATCTGGAGGGAGAGTGCGGCAAGACGGGAGGGCCATAGAGCGGTGCCTCCATACTCTGAGTCTGGTATGGGGCGGAGGCCCCAGTGATCTGAAGAGGAAGACCCCTGATAACGTCGACCGCTCCTGTTCCTGTTAGGAGAGGTTGGGGTACTCAGGGTGGCCGTCAGGGAGGTGGTGATTCATGGAGGAGCTATCCGAAGTGCACAAGGTTACAAAAGACGCCATCCAGGCGAATGCCGGGCTAAGGCCTATTATGTGTGCGGGGTGGTAGGACACCTCAAGAAAGACTGCCCAACAATGAAGAAAGGGGATGCAGCGAAGGTGGACAGCTTGACTCCAGCTCGAGTGTTCACCCTGACGCAAGGAGAGTTTGAGGCTAGTCCCTCGGTGGTGACAAGTCAACTTTCTAGCGCCGACTCTCCTTTTTCTGTATTGATTGATTATGGTGCTACACATTCATTCGTTTCTAGTAAGGTGATTGATAGACTGTGTAGACCTAGTGAGTACTATACAGCGGGGTTTGGAACTATATTGCCTACATGGGAACTGGTAGTTTCTATGAGGTGGATTATATCACTGCCAGTGATGGTTGATGGTAGGGAGTTATCAGTAGGCTTGATTAAGTTGGGTATGGAGGACTTTGACATGATTCTAGGAATGGATTGGCTAGTCAGATTTGGGGCTACTATTGACTGCAGGAAGAAGATGGTGACTTTTGAGCCGGAGGGAGAGGATCCCTTTGTGTTCGTGGGAACGGTATGTGGACCCCGCATACCTATGATTTCAGCGCTAAAAGCTAGAGACCTATTACAGGGAGGATGTATAGGTTTCTTGGCTAGTGTGGTAGATACCACCAGAGTACTGCCAGCAGGGTCGGAAGAGATTATATTTGTTTGTGAATTCTTAGATGTATTCCTTGAGGATTTATCAGGACTACCGCCGCACAGGGAGATTCATTTTGTTATTAAGTTAGCACCAGGGATAGAGCCAGTGTCGAGGGCACCATATAGAATGGCATCAGCAGAACTGAAGGAATTGAAGATACAGTTACAGTAGCTTCTGGATTTGGGATTCATCAGGTCGAGCTACTCGCCATGGGATGTTCCAGTTTTGTTTGTGAAGAAGGACGGGACTCTGAGGATGTGTATAGACTATAGGGAATTGAACAAGTTGACTATCACGAATAAGTATCCGCTAGCAAGGATTGATGACTTATTCGATCAGCTGTAGGGAAAGACAGTGTTCTCGAAGATTGATCTTCGATTTTTTTATCACCATCTGTGGATCAAGGATGAGGATATACCGAAGATGGCCTTCTGAATGAGGTATGGGCACTACAAATTTCTGGTCATGTCATTTGGTTTGACCAATGACCCAGCAGCCTTCATGGACTTAATGAACAGGGTGTTCATGGACTTTTTAGATCAGTTCGTCATTGTCTTCATCGACAACATCTTAGTGTACTCCAGTTCAGAGGCAGAGCACGAGTGACATCTTCGACAAGTTCTGCAGAGATTGAGAGAGTATCAATTGTACGCCAAGTTTAAGAAGTGTGAATTTGGCTACGAGAAGTGACATTCCTTGGATATATTGTTGGTGCGGATGGAATTAAGGTGGATCCATCTAAAGTGGAGGTAGTGAGAGATTGGCCGAGGCCAAGGAACGCCTCAGAGGTTCAGAGTTTCCTCGGGTTAGCAAGTTACTATAGACGGTTTGTAGAAGGGTTCTCAAAGATTGCGACAACGGTGATAGAATTGACACGAAAGAATTTGAAGTTCGTTTGGTCAGACAAGTGTGAGAACAGTTTTCAAGAATTGAAACGGCAACTCATTACTTCACTTGTGCTGAGTCTTCCTTCGGAGGAAGGAAAGTTTGTGGTCTATTGCGATGCGTCAAGGTTGGGTTTGGGCTGTGTGTTGATACAGAACGAGAAAGTTATAGCTTTTGCATCACGACAGCTAAAGGAGTATGAGTAGCGGTATCCTACCCATGATCTAGAATTAGCAGTGGTGGTATTCGCACTGAAGGTGTGGCAACATTATCTATATGGAGAGAAGTGCGAGATATACACCGACCACAAGAGTTTGAAGTACTTCTTCACCCAAAAGGATCTATACATGAGACAGAGACGTTGGTTGGAATTGGTAAAGGACTATGACTGTGACATTCTTTACCATCCAAGAAAAGCCAACGTAGTGGCGAATGCATTGAGTCGGAGAGGCTAGGGGCAGTTATTTAGTTCTACTCAGATTTCCAAAGAGTTGGCTGATGAGATGACCAGGGCGAGGATAGAATTGGTGGTGGGCCGGTTGGCCAACATTACTTTGCAGTCGTCCCTACTAGATCAGATTGAGGAGGGTCAATTGGTAGATCCACAGTTACAGGAGGTTAGAGAGAATGTGTTAGCGGGGGTAGCTAAGGACTATTCTATTTCTGTGGTTGGTGTTCTACGGTATCAGGGGCGGATTTGTGTTCAAGATGATGTGGGGATCAGACGAGAGATATTAGATGAGTCATATACTACGTCGTACTCACTTCATCCGGGTACCAAAAAGATGTATTAGGATCTACGGACATTGTATTGGTGGCCCTGGATGAAGGACATAGTGGAGTACGTGGCGAGGTGTTTGACCTATCAACAGGTGAAGGCTGAGCATCAATGACCAGCAGGGTTACTTCAGCCTTTGGGTATTCCCGGGTGGAAAAGGGAGGATATTACGATGGACTTTGTGGGAGGTTTACCCAAGACAGAAGGGCCTCATGACTCGATGTGGGTGATAGTGGACAGATACACCAAGTCAACTCATTTACTTCCAGTGAAGATGACATATACAATAGATTAGTATGCAGAGTTATGTGTGAGGGAGATCGTACGTCTCCATGGAGTTCCTAAGTCTATAGTGTCGGACTGGGATCCTATATTTACCTCCAAGTTTTGGGGTAGTTTACAAAAGGCTACGGGGACTCAGTTGAAGTTCAACACAGCCTTCCATCCTCAGACTGATGGACAGTCTGAGAGGATGATTCAGGTGTTGGAGGATATGCTTAGAGCTTGCATGATTGATTGTGAGGGATCATGGAGTAAGTATCTCCCGTTGATTGTGTTTTCATACAACAATAGTTACCAATCAACGATTGGAGTAGCTCCATATGAGATGTTATAGGGGAGAAGATGTAGATCACCCAATCATTGGGATGACATGGGTGAGAGGAAGTATTTGGGGCCAGACATGGTTCAGAGGACAAATGAAGCTATTGAGAAGATCTGAGCTAGGAAGCTTGCTTCACAGAGCAGACAGAAAAGCTACACTGATCCCAAGAGTAGAGACATGGAGTTCCAGGTTGGGGACCACGTGTTTCTGCGAGTTTCACTACTGTGAGGGGTGAGAAGGTTCGGAAAGAAGGGCAAGTGTAGCCCTAGATTCATCGGACCTTTTGAGATCCTAGAAATGATTGGACAGGTGGCTTACAGGTTAGCTTTGCCACCGTCGTTATCGGGAGTTCATGACGTATTCCATGATTCTATGATCCGGAAGTACATCTCAGATACAACACATGTGCTGAAGTATGAAGACTTTGAATTGCAGACAGATTTGTCTTATGAGGATCAAGCAGTTCATATTTTAGATCGGAAGGATAAAGTCCTACAGAATAAGACAATTCCTCTGGTGAAAGTATTATGGAGGAATAGTGGGGTTGAGGAGGCGACCTGGGAGCTTGAGTCGGCGATGCAGGATCTGTATCCCAAGTTATTTAGGTAAATTTCGAGGACGAAATTCTTAGCAGGAGGGGATAGTTGTAACGACCCAAAATTACTAATAAGGCTTAAGGGCCTTGATTAGTGTGCCAGGAGGGCATAATTGGTTTATGTGTGATTTAAATGATTAAATGCATGATTATGTGATAAGCATGCTTATATGATTATATGGATAATTGAGATGCATGATTATGAGTATTAGTATGCATGTAGGCCCTGTTTAGATTATAAGGGAAAATTTCTAATTTTGGCCTGTTGAGGGCATAAATGTAATTATTTGCAATAAGTTGTTGAGACCACATTATTATGTGGATATATTTGCAGCTTGTGACTTGAGGCAATCCTAGTGAGCGGTTTAACGAAATAGTCACGGTGGGGATTGGATTTATACCCGGCTCGGGGGAGCGTGGGGGTATTTATGGGAATTTGGGAAATATATTGGAGACTATTTGACATTGGGGAAAATAATTGGTGATTAATTAGATGACAGGAATTAAGTGGAAAATACTAGGAACACTTGAGGAATTAGGGGGAATTGGTAACAAATGACCAAAATGCCCTGAAAATGTTTAACGGCTTATGTTTTAATGGGAGGGGAAAATGGTCAATTGATGGTTACAAAGAGCTTATGGGTCTTTCTGCCTTTTTAGACTTAGTGGGATTTGTAGAATGTGTTGGAAGCTGAAGGAAAGAAAAGCAAGAAAGAAAGAAGGAAAAACAGAGTTCTTGACCTATCTCTCTCTCTCTCTCACAAATTGTAGTCTATCTTTCATTCTTTTGTGAATTTGGAGCTATAAACTCAGAGGAGGCTTAGGCTAGAGCTGGGACCTTGGTTCTTGAGGTAAATCAAGAGGGTTAGCTCGAGTTAATTTTCAAATTAAGGAAAGGTTTAAGGTTGTTTTGAGATTTATGAGTTTTGGTGAGTTTGAATTCTGAATTTGGATTTTTAAATGGAACCTAAGGGGTTTAGCTTGAGGAATTTAGGAGCTATAGGCTGGAAGGGCACAAAGGGCAACCTAGGGTCGGATTCTCCTTTAAAGGTAAGGATTCCATAGCTTGATCATTTGAGTTTCAGGGTTGTTTCTGGTTTTATAATTAAATTGTTGAGCTTCAAGCTTAATTCTTGTTTTCTGTGTTTGATGGTGCATGTGGCCAAGTTTGATGTTGTTGGGCCATGTTAGATGAGATGTAGTGGTTGGTAGGCTTAATTTGAAGTTTTGTTGAGGTTTGGAGGGGATTTATGGAGTTTTGGCTCGGGGAAACTCGAAGGGAAAAACTGAAGGGTTTGTTGGTGCTGCTAGTAGCGCTAGCCTTAGAGCGCTACAGTGCTATGTCTGGTTTTCTGGGCGATTTTGTCTCTGCTTGTAGCGCTACCCTGCCTCCAGAAATGAGTTTAGGGTATTTTTCTTAGGATTTTTGCTTGGGGCTCGGGGGTTGATTCCATAAATGCCTTCGCCGTTTCCGGCCCTTGTCGGTCATTCACATATATGCACACATAGCATAATAAAACAAATACTTAAACACATATAAACATAATCGATGGGGCTACGCCGTGCAACACACTCATATAGGGTCATGCTTGCAACACAAACTATAGGGCCTCGCCTTGCTCTATGTGTACAGCAGTTTTCTTACCTGTGTCCCGAGCATTCCGAGCACCGATATCCCGAGCACAGTCCCCTAGTCCGAGCCTCGCTGAAAACCTAGTCACAATGCATCAACAACATCCATCCATCAAGTTCTAATCCATTAAATAACTTTGGGTCATAATTCTAGTCTCCGGGATCTTGAATTATATCAATCCAGATGATAAAATCCATCCCAAGACTTAACTTTTGAATTCCCAAGCCTAAAACCTCCTTCGAGTCCAAAAACACCCTAAGCACCGCGGCCCCATGATCCTATGCCACGACCCGCCTCAACCAGAAGCACACCCCAAAAAACACCCCATGCGCGCCGCGGTCGAAGCTAGGGTGTGTCACGGCCCGCCCTTCTTCCTGGCCTCCCTAGTGATCTAGAGGGCCGCGGTTCAGCAAGAACAATGTCACGGCCAAACCCTTCGAACCCAGAAAAATCCTTCATTTCTTCCACCAAATCCAAGCTAATGTACCCCAAAATCAACCTTACAATCATATTCAATGACCACAAAAACTCTATAATAGTTTCAGCAGCAAAACCAAACAAGAAGCTAGCTTTAAACCTCATCATATCCCAATTCCAATCTCCCACTTCAAATCTTCAAGAATACTAGAAACCCAGCTAGTAACCACAAAATTAAATAACTAAAATCACAGTTTAAAGCTTACCTTAGCCTCTACTTTAATCCACAAATGGAAATTAAGCTAATCCCCAAGTTTAGTGCTCCAATTCCTAGCTTGATCTTCAACGTTCCCCTTGGTATGGCTTAGAGAAAAAAGAGAGAGAGAAAGAAGAGGTTTGGGTCAGTTTCCCTTAGTTTCTGAATGCTTCCCTTGGTTTTGTTTTACTTAACTTAAGTCTCTAAGGTTACCTCAAAGGCTCGTGGTACCAAAAATGTCCTCGAGGGAAAAATGGTAAATTTCCCCGATTTTCCCTCCTTAAAGTTCTAACTTCAAATATATCTCCAAATATTTATTTTCATAACCTGATAACCCCATAAAACGTCTAATGCCCAAAATACCCCTCGACTTGCCTCGAGTTAGGTATTCAACCCCGTTGTGACTTTCTAACTAAACCGCTCCCTAGGACTAGCTCGGATCGTGCAACACAAATATATCCCAATATTCAAAATTATTACATTTATGCCCTCAACGGGCTAAAATTACAAACATGCCCCTAATAACCAAATGGGACCCACATGCATATTTAATTCGCCTAAACATGCATTTCTAATCACACACTCATTAAATTTACATATTAAGATAATAAATCACTTATTGCTCTCCAGGCACGCTAATCCTATTCATCATTTCCATAAAATATGCTGGGGCATTGGTTAATCCAAAGGACATAACTAGGAATTCATAGTGTCCATACCTCATGCGGAAAGCGGTCTTTGATATGTCCTCTTCTTTGATCCTTAACTGATGGTAACCTGACCGGAGATCAATCTTAGAAAACATTTTCTTTCCCTATAGCTCGTCAAATAAATCATCGATTCTAGGCAGTGGGTATTTATTCTTAATGGTCAATGTGTTCAGCTCCCTGTACTCAATACACATCCTAAGAGATCCATCCTTCTTCTTGACAGATAACACTGGAGCACTCCATGGTGAGAAACTTGGTCTGATGAACCCCAAATCCAGTAACTCCTACAACTGTATCTTTAACTCTGCCAGAGCCATCCTATAAGGTGTCCTAGATACTGGCTCCGCCCCTAGAGCCAACTCTATAACAAACTTGATCTACCGCTGTGGTGGCAACCCTGGCAGGTCTGTTGGAAATATATCTAGAAACTCACATAACAATCTAGTCTCACCCGATCCAACCGACACAACCCTAGAGGTATCCACAATGTTCACTAGGAATCCTAGGCAACCTTCCAACATCAAGTCTCTAGCCTTTAGTGCTGAAATCATAGGTATCCACGGTCCATTAACTGTCCCCACAAATACAAAGGGTACATCTCCTTCTGGTTCAAAAGTCACCATCCTACGCTTGCAGCCAATCGTCGCCTCATACTTTGATAGCCAATCCATTCCTAGGTTCATATCGAAGTCATCCATCACTAGCTCAATCAGATCAACAGACAACTCCCTACCATCTATCTCTATTAGCAATGCTCTAATCCATCTCCTAGAGACTACCAGTTCCCCAGTTGGAAACAATGTCTGAAAACCCCTAGCATACAAAACACTAGGTCTACGCAGCTGATCTATCACTCTAGCTAACACAAATGAATGAGTAGCTCCCAAATTAATCAATGCAGTATAGGAAGAACAAGTACTAGAAATCTGACCTGTCACAATTGAGGGGCTAGCCTCCACCTCAGTCTGAGTCAAGGTGAACACTCTGACAGGAGCGAGATTGTCGCCCTGCTTCGACTCCTCTTTTCTGGTTTGTGGGTAGTCCTTCTTCAGATGATTTACAATCCCACATATAAAGCAGATCCTGATCCTACATTCTCCCTGATGTTGTCGTCTGCACTGAGGACACACTGGAAAACTCCTCTAGTTGTCACCTCTGCCCTGACGGCCGGCAAAAGCACCCCGTGCCCTCCTATCAAAGCTAGGAGGAAAAAAAGGATCTGGGGCCTTTCTCTTCTGTTCACTGGAGCCACTACCCCGACTGGATCCAATAAAAGGAGGCATTGTCCTCCTGGCATTGCACCTAACAGAGTTTTCTCTCCATATCTGATCCTCGACCCCCTCACCTGTAAGGGCCTTGTCCACCACCTGGGCATAATTAGTAGTCTCTGGATCCAAAGTAATCTTCACATCATGGGCGATCATACCATTCAACCCCCGTACAAATCTATCCCTTATTGCCGCATCAGTTGGCACCAAATCCGTTCCAAACTTTTCCAACCAGTCAAATCTCAAAGCATACTCAGTAACTATCAACTGGTTCTGAGTCAGATTGATGAACTCGTCAACCTTCGCAGCTCGGACTGCAACACTTTAATATTTCTCATTAAAGATGTTTCTGAACTCTTCCCAAGTCATAACTGCAACATTTCTTCTCTGAGTCACTACATCCCACCAGATGCAGGCATCCTCTCTGAACATGTAGCTGGCACAAGCTAGCCTCTCGTTCCCTTCCACCCTCATGAAATCCAAGATGGAGGAAATCATATTCATCCACTGCTCTGCCCGCACTGGGTCTGGTCCACCCTCGAAGGTGGGAGGATGTTGCTTCCTGAACCACTCATACAAAGGTTCCCACATGTTCTCCATAACAGGCTGAGCTGGAACTGATGACACAGCCTACTGAACTAACAACCCAGTGGCCTGAGGAGGGGCCTGCTGCCTCAATTGTCGAAGTTCTTCCTCAGTTCATTGCAGTCTCGCTTCCATTTCAGCAAACATCTGTTGCCAATTATGTGGGGCAGGTGGAGGACTCTGACCCTGGTTGTCATCCTCGGCCCTACTGCCGCGGATTCTCGATGATTGTCAAGTAATCTCAACAATATGCCTGCAATCAACGGCGCCGCTCATCAGGCATGATAACAACATACAAAACCACCTTCCAATTCACATCAACCAAACATAACAGAAATCCACATAACATACAAATAGCATATAACACTCAACGGGCCATGCCCTGGATTCATGCATATGTTAACTCATTCATCATGCTCTATATAATATAAGCAGGAAAACAGGGCATTTAAGCACATAATCAAGCATATAACTCATTCATTACCAACCAAACCTGAGTCGAGCTTGTCACTGACAGCGATCGTACATGTTCAGTCAATCTCTAGGAACCATAAACCTTGGCTCGCTCTGATACCAAGTTGTAAAGCCCTACTTCCTTAGAGCAGTTACTAAGTGAGTTTAGAATGTGCAAATAACTCGCTAATTGAGGTTTTAAGACAAAAGTGTAGCTAAACCATAAATAAAAGTCATACAATTCAAAAATATAATCATACATTGAAAATTATAAAGCGATATACATTTGGGATCCCAAAATACTGTTTAGAAATGTTTACAACTCAAAATTATGATTAAGTTGACTAAACGACAAAACTATGTTTAATACAAACATCTCCCAAAATTACCCCTGGCTGTGGCAACCAGGCAGGCCAAACATGTACACGTCGCTTCATGCTCTCCGTACTCATGGTTGGTCAATCCTCCCATTTCCCTTACCTGCACCATAGAGCACTTGTGATCCAAAGCCCAGCAAGAAAACTCCACACAAGCAATCAACATATGCATATTATCAATCAGCATATAATAAAACCGCCAACAAGCTAAACATATAACGACCATGCCGTCCCAGGCGCTTTACTAGGCCCTGGGTTCACGGTCTACACCGTGAGGATATCCCAAGTATCCTATAGGGTCTCACCCTAGCAACTTGCACTCCCCATGTTTAATGCAGCTCCCAGCCCCTTGTCGTACTCAGCCTTTCCATTCTCAGCCTTCACCATTCCCGACCCTCACCGTTCTCGGCCTTCGCCGTTCCCGGCTCTTTCCGTTCATTCACATATATGCACACATAGCATAATTAAACAAATATTGAAACACGTATAAACATAATCAATTGGGCTACTCCCTGCAACACAATCATATAGGGTCATGCTTGCAACACAAACTATAGGGCCTCGCCCTGCTCTACAGGTACAAAAGTTTTCTTACCTGTGTCCCGAGCTTTCCGAACACTGATATCCCGAGCACAGTCCCATAGTCCGAGCCTCGCTAAAAACCTAGTCACAATGCATCAACAACATCCATTCATCAAGTTCTTATCCATTAAATAACTTTGGGTCATAATTCTAGTCTCCGGGACCATGAATTCTATCAATCCGGGTGATAAAATCCATCCCGAGCCTTAACTTTTGAATTCCCGAGCCTAAAACCTCCTTGGACTCCAAAAAAACACTAAGCGTTGTGGCCCCATGATCCTATGTTGTGGCCCGCCTCAACCAGAAGCCAACCCCCAAAAACACCCCATGCGCGTCGCGGCCAAAGCTAGGGTGTGTCACGGCCCACCCTTCTTCCTGGCCTCCCTAGTGTTCTGGAGGACCGTGGCTCAGCAAAAACAATGTCGCAGCCTGACCCTTTGATCCCAAACCTCAATAATACACTTACGGTAACAAAAATACACCAAGAATTATGCCAAAACCTTACTCCAATTCAAAATTCAAACATTGAGGTCAAAACTCAAGAAAACTTAAAACCAAATGTACGCCCTGGTTTTCCCACGGGCTGTTAGCAAGCTGAGATATGGCCTAATCATGTCTACCACGTGGACATCACCAAGACCGGAGCTGCCACTCGAAAGATCCTACCTCCTCAGCTCGAGGTAACCTAAGGGTTCGCCAATATTAGACTGAGTTTGGACTTTGAAAGCCACAGGTCGAGGGAAGCATCCAGCTCGTGGTACGAGCTAGAGTTGGAGGCTGTTACCCCTTATAAAGTCAACCACGCAAGGTAAACGTGCATATATCAGACATCACGTGTCTGATATATCCCTGACTTCTCAGACACGCAGCATGAACTTGCGCATTCTGGCACCCACGACTGGGTTGGGCCGTGCGGCCCATTATCCCCCTTACCTATTGATTAGACCACACTTCATGTGTCAGGTTTTAGGAATTAATCATGAATGTCACAGAGTTGACATGATAGGTAAGAAGGTCACGGGATGACCTTCTTACCAACTCCCAGGTGCCTTCTTTTATAAATATGGAGACCTTGGGAGTTACAAAGGGTTGGACTCTATCGTGTAAGAAATACCCTGTAAAAGAATACCAAGCATATAGCAATAATACTGACTGGTGGAGTAGAAGGATTTTAACCTGTGAACCACCTAAAAACGTAATTGTGTCACCAGCCCATTCCTAAAAATATCATTCATCTATTTCGATTCAACATAAGCACTAATCCCTTCCTCTTATTTTCTTAATTACCTGTTGGCGAAGAACCGTGTCAACAGTTTGGTGCTTTATTGGAGAGCTAGTTAGATTGGTGATGTCGCAAACATCCAACTATGGTGACCACTCGATCCAGAAATGGTAACGAGATGAAACAACATGATGGGCAGGAGGCTCATCATATCGCCATCCCCGATGAACAAATTCCTGAGGTCCAACAGCGGCCGGGCAAGCAGCCGGTGGGCCAGGATGGCACTGGAAGTTCGGCGCCCCGGCCACCTAATCAAAACCCAGGTTATTACACTGCGGTGGAGATGGAGAATGCTCAGCTGAGGCGCCAGCTAGCAACAGCTAATCAACAGATCAAGGAGACTCATAAGTCCCGTCGGGGTAATTGGTCCAGGCCTAGCCGCTCGGACAGACCTCCGACAGCCAACTCTATTCCCTCATCGCACCATCGAGAGGAAAACTTCAAAGACATGCCTAGGGCCGAACAACAACAGTATAGTCGTTCGGTCCGAATTTCAACTCCCAGCTCCCAACCAACCTCGAGCGTGCCCAGGAGAGCTTGAGCAACTTCCAGAAGGAGATCCGGGGAGAGCTCACAGCATCAGCCCGTCCCCACCAGCCGTCCTGCGCCTCGTCCAGATCGCCAGGCGCGGGACCCGCATGTTGGCAGGGCCGCGAGGCCCCCACCTAACTTGATCCACCCTGATGGAACCAGGATCGCATCTCCGGTCAGGCATCCTCCCTCACCAATAAGATATTCGTCTCCACCTCGACCCATCCGAGATATTCCAGCTTATGGAAGCATTGGGAGAAACCCGCCGTCTGCGGAACCTTCCCGACGTAGCAGGGCGCCGAGAGAAAGCCCAAATCCTCACCACCAAAGGCGGACTCCGAGCCTCTCTAACAGGAGCTACTGGACCGGCAGTCGCCGGAGCGACCTTTCTGGCGGAGAACTGCGTCAGCATTTAAGCTTGGCACAAACTCCTCAAACCACCCAGGGGGCGACCTGCGAGATCGCCTTAACTCTCATAGAGGAGAGCCAGTAGGAGGTGGTAGCCATGCTCGCTCAGAGGGAGACCTGTCCGAAGTACATAACAACGGGAATGCCCCAAATAACCTATCTCAAGATAGGAGGGGCAATAATCCACCAAATATGTACAATGAATCCGGAGCTGTTGAGCAGCCCCGGAATAACTAAGGAAATCAGGACAAAACCCTCGAGCGCCTGGCTCAGATGGAGGAGCTGATGAGGATGCTCCTGTCGGAAAAAGAGAAAGATGAATATGATTCAGGGGACGAGATGGATCTCTTCGCCCCCAGCATAGCAGCAACGGCTTACCCACCCAGTTTCCGTATGCCACACCTGTCCAAGTTCAATGGAGACGGAGATCCGTCAGATCATCTGGGGATGTTCAACACCCTGATGATGGCCCACAACATCGGCCCCGAGCTGAGGTGTCTGATATTTCCCTCCACACTGACTGGATTAACCAGGCAGTGGTTCAAGCAAAGCAAAAGACAATTAATCAGCTCCGGGAAGACTTTTTCTACTGACTTCAAAAGGGCTTTCCGAGCCTCCCAGGCTGCCCGCGTCAAGGTCGATTCTCTAGCTAACGCGAGGCAGCAGCCCAATGAACCTCTGAAGGCTTACCTGGGCAAGTTCGCTAGCGTCACTGCTCAGGCCAGAGATGCGAATGACAGCTCCAAGCTCATGGCCATGAGGACTGGGATCCTTGTCGGAGGGGGACTCTGGAAAGATATAAAAATGAAGGGAGATAGCTCGGTGAACGAGTTCCTAAATAGGGCCCAAGAATGGATCAACTTGGAGGAGGCCGAAGCCTCAGCTGCAGGGACTAGCTAGGCCCCTGAGAAACCCGCTGGAGTGAGGACGGAGGTCATGACAGCGACCCAAAACGTCACACAGAACAACCAGCTCAATGGAGGCAAAAGAAAGAGGAACGGCGAGGGCAGCCAGCACGGCCCAAAGAAGAATAAGTCCGCAGACAAGCTCAAGCCAGTCTACGCGACTTATACAGAGCTCACCCACTTTAGGGAGAACATCTTCCTGGCGAACTCTACTCGCCTCCCCTGGAAGAGGCCGGAGTCGTTGAAGCACCAGAAGGGGAAGAGAGACACCTCCAAGTTTTACCATTTTCAAAACGATGTTGGCCACAATACTGATGATTGTAGGAATTTGAAATATGAGATCGAGACTCTCATCCGAGCCGGCCCCTTGGCCCAGTACGCACGGAACAGGGTTTCAGCAAGTCAACCTGCTCCGGAAGTCCCGGTCAGTCAGCCTGGGGCTCGAGTAGATCAGGATGTCCCTCCTCCCGTCATAGGAGGAGAGATATCCACAATATCTGGAGGTCCGCATATGGCTGGCATGAGCAGGGGTGCCCAGAAGAGGTATGGAAACGAACTCAAGGCACATAATGGAGTAGAGTTCGTCCCGGAACAGCTCGACCTGAATAAAGCCTGCCCCAAGGATTGTTTTCCATTGCCGAGGATTGACCAATTGGTGGATGCCACGGTGGGGCACGAGCTCATGTCCTTTATGGATGCGTACTCAGGCTACAATCAGATCGCCATGAATCCGGCAGACCAGGAGCACACCAGCTTCATGACCCCGAATAACGTTTATTGTTACAAGGTCATGCCATTCTTGCTGAAGAACGCCGGTGCTACGTACCAAAGGTTAGTAAATAGAATGTTCGCAAGCCAGATCGGGAAGAACATGGAAGTGTACGTTGATGACATGCTAGTCAAGTCAAAGACTGCCGATAACCATGTTTCCGACCTGGGAGAATGATTCAAGATACTACGGGAGTATGGCATGAGGCTTAATCCACAAAAGTGCACTTTTGGAGTCGCATCGGGAAAATTCCTGGGTTTCATCGTCAATACCCGAGGAATCGAGGCAAACCCTGACAAGATCAGATCGTTGCTCGAGCTTCCCTCACCCAGGTCACACAAAGATGTCCAAGGCCTGACAGGAAGTGTGGCAGCCCTCAACCGGTTTATTTCAAAATCCACCGATAAGTGCTTGCCATTCTACAACCTGCTTCGAGGAAATAAGAAGTTCGAATGGACAGAAGAGTGCGAAAGTGCTTTCCTCGACCTGAAGGCACATCTGGCCGAGCCGCTCGTATTATCCATACCAAAGGCAGGAGAGCCTCTTTTTCTCTACCTAGTTGTCACGGAGGATGCAGCTAGTGCCGTATTGGTCCGAGAAAAAGACAAGGTTCAGAGACCTGTCTATTACATCAGCAAGAGACTTCTCGGAGCTGAATCTCGGTACCCATTGATGGAGAAATTGGCGTTCTACCTTATCACGGCCTCTCGAAAGCGCAGATCGTTCTTCCAGTCCCACTCAATACACGTCATAACCGATCAGCCTTTAAGGCAAGTTTTGCAAAACCTGAAGCATCGTGACGTCTGTTAAAGTGGGCTATCGAACTCAGTCAGTTCGAGATTTTGTACACCCCACGAACTGCTATAAAAAGTCAAGCCCTGGCCGATTTTGTAGCATAGTGCACAGGATTCCGGGAGGATCCTACAGAAGACTCACCCCAGGTCACCTCGGCCCAGGCGTCGTGGAGGATCTTCGTGGACGGTTCTTCTATTGAGAACGGCTCCGGGGCTGGAATCATTTCAATATCCCACGTGGGACATAGATTCCACTCGGCGCTGAGATTCGGATTCAAGGCCTCCAACAACGAGGCTGAATATGAAGCTTTGCTGGCCGGGCTGAGAATAGCCCTGGAGCTGAAGGCAAGCTCCATCCAGTGCTTCAGTGACTCCCAGCTCGTGGTAAACCAGGTTCTGGACGAATATCTGGCACGAGGACCCAAGATGGCTGCCTACCTAGCAAAGGTAAAAGTGGAACTGTTCGCGTTTGGGCGAAGCTCAATCGAGCAGATACCTCGGGAGCAGAACACTAACGCAGACGCTCTTGCCAAGCTCGCCACCTCTGGGGAGACGGAGGCTCTGGGGTTAGTTTCAGTAGAGTTCTTGGAAAAACCAAGTATAGAAGAAGCCAGGGCGGAGGTCGAGATGATCGATGCTAGGCTGACCTGGATGACCCCCATCCTCGAGTATCTCACCGAGGGGAAGCTACCTGAATTGCGTAATGATGCGCAATGAGTACTGTACCAGGCCCCAAGGTATACGGTGGTAAACGGGGTGCTATACCGACGTGGGCACTCCCTACCTCTCCTACGATGTGTTCTTCCAGGCGAGGCAAAGGCCATCCTGCAGGAAGTGCATGAGGGTTTTTGCGAAGATCACAGTGGGGGGCAAATCTTGGCGCTAAAGGTCTTGAGGCAAGGATATTACTGGCCCACTCTGTCCAAGGATTCGATCTCGTATGTCAAGAAGTGCGACAAGTGCCAGCGATTCGCCACCGTTGCTCGAGCTCCCCCGGTCGAGCTGAAGATGATCTCGTCCCCATGGCCGTTTGCAGTTTGGGGGATCGACTTAGTTGGCGCCCTCCCCACTGGAAAAGGCAGGGTCCGTTACGCCGTGGTGGCCATCGACTACTTTACGAAGTGGGCTGAGGCAGAACCTTTGGCAACAATAACTTCCAAAAAAGTCCTCGACTTCGTGGTTAAGAGCATTATCTGTCGATTCGGGCTGCCCAAGAAAATCGTTTCCGACAATGGGACTCAGTTCGACAGCGACC
This sequence comes from Humulus lupulus, assembly GCF_963169125.1. Lineage (NCBI taxonomy): Eukaryota > Viridiplantae > Streptophyta > Magnoliopsida > Rosales > Cannabaceae > Humulus > Humulus lupulus. The sequence goes on from NC_084801.1 coordinate 77,351,898, forward strand.
TTTTCACCGAATTTTGCAAAAGGTACGGAATTGTGAAAAGTTTCTCCTCCGTGGCCTATCCTCAGGCGAATGGCCAGGTCGAGGCCATCAACAAGACGTTAAAGACGAGCCTCAAGAAGAGACTAGACGGAGCGAAGGGGGTCTGGCCAGAACAGCTCCCCCAGGTTCTGTGGGCATACCGGACCTCGCATCGGACTCCTACGGGTCATACTCCTTTCTCCCTGACCTTTGGGAGTGAGGTAGTCCTCCCTGTGGAGATTAAGGTACTTTTGCATAGGGTGCAGGCATATGACCAGGACCACAACCACGAGCTACTTTGCACTTCCCTTGACTTGGTTGATGAAACACGAGAAGATTCGCAACTCCAGCTCGCACATTACCAGCAAAAAATCACTCGCTATTTCAACTCAAAGGTCAAAAAACGCGCCTTTAGCGTTGGCGACCTGGTCCTCAGGAGAGTTTTCTTAGCCGGTAAGGATCCCAAAGATGGGGTATTGGGACCGAACCGGGAAGGACCATATCAAGTCATCGAGGTCATTAAAGAAGGAACTTACAAACTAGCTCGGCTTGATGGAGGGGCAGTCCCACGAACTTGGAACACCATCCATTTGAAGAGATATTATCAATGATTCCCTTGTAAGGCCTAAAAGGTCATTTTTTATGTATTACGCAATGAGAATTAACTTTTTTCATTTAATGACTGTACATATTTACAAGTGTAATCTAAAGTAACCACGAAAGACCCTTTCCCAGTTACTTGGGGGGCATATGGTACCTGGATATAACCAGGTCGCCTTAAAGACTTAGAAGTTAATTCAAATCGATTGATCGTTGTTTTTCTTAAAAAATGAGAAATATTGATAAGGGATTAATGCGAACTAAGCTCTACCCTGGAGGCAACAAGGTTCTAAAACTTAGAAGTTAATTTAAATCGATTGATCGTTGTTTTTCCTAAAGAGCACGAGATATTGATAAAAGTTAACACGAACTAAGTTTTCAAATTAAGTCCCTGGAAATAACCAGGTCATAAAACTTGGAAGTTAATTTAAATTGATTGATTGTTGTTTTTTTTAAAGAGCACGAGATATTGATAAAAGTTAACACGAACTAAGTTTTCAAATTAAGTCCTTGGAAATAACCAGGTCATAAAACTTGGAAGTTAATTTAAATTGATTGATCGTTGTTTTTTTTTAAAGAGCACGAGATATTGATAAAAATTAACACGAACTAAGTTTTCAAACTAAGTTCCTGGATGCAACCAGGTTCTAAAACTTAGAAGTTAATTTAAATCGATTGATCGTTGTTTTTCTTAAAAAGCACGAGATGTTGATAAAAGTTAACACGAACTAAGTTTTCAAACTAAGTTCTTGGATATAACCAGGTCACAAAACTTCGAAGTTAATTTAAATCGATTGATCGTGATTTTTCTTAAAAAGCACGAGATATTGATAAAAATTAACGCGAACTAATTTTTCCAAATTAGTAACTAAAGTGCGTAAAGACAAAAGGAAATAAGTCAATTAAAAATAAAATTGATAATTAGATTGTCTCGAGGTGGAAACACCTCATGCAAAAGTTACACACACAAAATTGAGAATATTAAAGGAAAAGGTGCGAAAAAGGAAGGCCATAAGCTCTGACAGGCTGCCCCGTGGAGGTCGCCGTCTCGCCCTCCTAATCAGCTGCGCCGGAGACTTCCCCAGTCTCAGAAGGTGCTTCTTTCTCGAGGCGAGCTTTAAACCCCTCCAGCAAGGGTTCCTAGACGTCTGCTCCCAAGAAGGAGAAATCACCTTCAGAGTTGTACACCCAGCAATGGTAGAGCATGTCCTCCATGGCAGTGCTGGAGGCTGCCTTCTCGGCTTCCAGGGCGGCCTTGGCCTCCTCGGCCCCAGCCTTCGCAGTGTCTAGCTCTGCCCGAGCAGCGGTGAGGGCGACTTTGGTAGCCTCGACCTCTTGAAGCTTGGGACGGGCTTCTTCCAACTCGGCCTGCGCGGCCGCCAGGGCATCCTCAGCCTCCTGTAAGGAAGTCTGGTGGGTGGCCACAACCGCCTGGTGCTCGCCCCTCATATCCTCAAGCTGGGCCTTGGTCCGGGCTATGCTCCTGTGAAGGATCAAGGCGCTTGCAAAAATGGAGAGGCAACTGCCTTAAGAAAAAGAGAAGGGAGAAAGGAAAAACAGGGCAAGGCACGCTAATCAAAGATCACAAAAGGATAAGGTCAGCTTACCGTTAGGGCCATGCCCAAGGAAGATTCCAGCATGCCCACCGGGCTCCTTGTTTCGATGGCCTTGAGCTCCCTCTCGTTGAAGCAGTAGAAGTGGCTGACGGCGTAGTTCGCTGTCTCATACACCATCCCCCGAAAGACGTCTGGAATCTTCTCCAGGTCCTGGGGGTCAACCGGGATGCGCACCTTGGGAGGCACAATTAGCGAAGCCCCGGGCTCCGCCCCTGTATCCCGAACGAAGGCTGGAGCTCGCGGAGGGGGTGGGGGCATGCTCCCCCCTGCAGCAGGAGGTGCAGTTTCCTCGACCTGGGCGGCTGGGGGCTGCTCTTTCTTCTTTGCATGAGACTTGGTCGAGGTCCCGGCGGCTTTCTTCACCATCCGGAGCTTCTTCATTTTGGGCCCAGAGGCCCCGGCTGAGGAGTTCCCCCCGGTGAACACAGACCGCAGATTTTTTCCCCCGGGCTGAGACATCTCCTCTGGCAAAACAAAGACATGGTTAGTGCACAAGTTAGCAGTCATGCAAAAACAAAAACAAAGTGGAAAAAAACAAAATTCAAGTATGTATATATACTAAAGGGAATCCTACCCCCCGAGCTAGACGAAGAATCTATGATTACGACCATCGGCCCCGGAGCTTCCGCGGGGGAATCTAAGGGAATTATTTCTTGAGCTGTCGCTGGTTCTAAATCTGAGGCTGCCTCAGGACTAGACTCTTCTACGTATTGCCTAAGACTTGGAGCTACGGTACCCTCCCGGAGTGATGGCCATGATCGAAGGTTAGTCTCATACTCCTCGAATAGGACCGACCTAAAAGCTAGGGTGTTGTCTACAACTATGGTCACCCTAGGGCGGCTACTTTTGTAGTCTAGCACGAGCTGGTCGACGCAGTGGAGCAGGGTTTCATCTAAGTCTAGGTCACTTCGATGGCGTTGGACGATCTATCTGGGATTGAACCTAGCTAGCCGGGGGTCTGCAGTGGCCCTATCTAAGTTCCTAAACGTATAAGGGTTACCTTGGCCGGAGGGACCTGCAGCTGCTCCGGACCGGATCCTCTCCTTGTCCATTCTTTGGGCGACCTCCAACGCCCGTTTCCTCGTCATCACGAGGGGCACCTCGTCCTCCTCATCATCATCCCCCGCGACCTCCTCCACGATGATAGGCCTCGTATCGCGGGCTGGGGGAAGCACTCGGAGCCTCCTCAGGTTCAGAGTCTGGCCTGGGGAGATCAGCTTATAGGCCAGCATCGTCTCGTCTGTCACGAGCTGGCGATAGTCCTTTTCACTGAGGGGCAAGCCCGCCAGTGTCTCGTACTGGCTCCCGAGGATCACAGACTTCTCTTTCCTCGCGAAGATAGCTGCAGAATTATTCTAAGTTAGAAATGGATATAGGGGGAGCTAACCGATACTTAACTTACGAGCTAAGGTTGAAAGGCACTTATGAGGACGGTTGAAGTAGTGCAGCTCGCAGTTTCGAAACCCCGTCGACATAAAGAATTGATCTTTGAAGTCGTTGGGGTGGCTGGGCAGCTCAATGACCGCAGCCGTGTTGGGGAACCGGGTTAAGTAATAAAACCCGTCACCTCGCCCCTGTTGCTCCGGGCTGGCCTTGAGGCAGAAGAAATACAGCATGTCCGCAGGAGTGGGGACCTCCCACTTCTGTTTCAAGAACAAGTATCTTAACCCCGCCAACAAACGGTAAGAGTTGGGGGGGAGCTGGAATGGGGCCAACCTCACATAGTTGAGGAAATCGGCGAAGTACTGGTCCAACGGGAGGAAGGCCCCCGCCTTGAAATGTTCGTCGCTCCAGGCCGAGAACACCTCATCAAGCGGCGCGCAGCTCCGCTCGCCTTCTAAGGGAGGTTGGGCAACCACGGTTCCCCTCCCCAGCTCGATGTTGTGGGAGAGGAATATTTTTTTTACCCTCGCCTGGTCAGTGATCTTCGAGACGATCCTCTCTGTCTCAAAGAATGCATCGGGGGCCACCTCGAGCTCCCGTTCCACTGCTGGCCCGAAGTTGGGAATCGAGGATTCAGCCATCACCTCCTTTCCCTTGTTTTGTTGGGATGATGAGCTGCCTACGGACTTCTTGGGAGCGTTCTACTTGGCTCCCATCTGGTCGCCTAGCGAACAAAAAGGAGAAATTTTAGAAGAAGGCGACCTAAAAATGGAGAAAAATCTGAATGTGTCTCCTTGACACGAGCTGAGGTAAGCCCAGCCCGTGGAGAGTGAGACCACGCGGTTCTATGAACACGCGCCTGTGCTCCCAACAGATCCCTGATTACTCGGAATTCGTGTGTCAGGAGGGTCAGGATAGAATTTTCCTTGGAAGGAAAGTTTCGGTAGGCAAGAGAGGCAAAACCGCCTGTGAGGCATATCCCCTAAGCTACCCGGTTTTGCACCCAAAATACTGGGTATTTTAAACAAGCATACCTAAAATCCTACCCAGAAAGTTTCCTCAGAAAACGCACCAAGGCTCCTAAATGGTTTTCTACTGCAAACAATACCCTAACCTAAAAGGCTTTTACCCTTCATGCCCACAAAAAACCAACAAAATCCTGCATGTGGCTACAGTAAATATTTACCTAAGCTACAGTGAAAAATAATTTCAAAACATGCACGGTCAGGAGACTTACTGAGTGTTCTGGTTGAGAAGAGGATGAAGGGATCGCCTGGGTTAGGGCTTCGTCGGAGTAGTTGATTCCAAAGCTTCGAAGGAGCCCTTACACCTGAACTTCTTGAGTCCTGGGAATGGTAGCCGGAAAGAAGAGGGTTTTTTCTTTTTAAAATGAAGAGAGAAGAAGAAGAAAATTTCTGAAAAATTTCAAATGAACGGGTGGTCCATGCGTAAGGTGGCCACCCCTTTTATATACGTGAAGGGCCACGTGAGGAGGACCGTTGGATTGCCCTGATGTGGGATCCAAGGCCCTCCACTCGAAAGATGAAACGACGGCTGAGTATAGGCTAGGCCATTAAATGCGGTTCTCGGAAGACGTACCGTCACCAACCACGATGTTCCACGTATTCGGCGCCTGCGTAGAATGTGGAATATGAAGAGTTCATGGGGAAGCCTAAAAGCCCCTACTGTGGCCCTATGCGACTTCGTGTACCACGAGCAGGGGCTTGGGGGGAAAATGTACGCCCTGGTTTTCCCACGGGTTGTTAGCAAGCTGAGATACGGCCTAATCATGAGATTCGGCCTAATCATGTATACCACGTGGACATCCCGAAGATCGGAGCTGCCACTCGAAAGATCCTTGTAACGACCCAAATCCGCTATTAAGGCTTAAGGGCCTTGATTAGCTTGCCAGGAGGGCATGATGGGATTTATGTGTGAGTTTAATGATTTAAATGCATGGTTATGATTTAAAGCATGTTATATGACTATTTGTTTATCTGAGATGCATGACTATGTATGTTAGTATGCATGTAGGCCCGGATCGTGTTAGAAGGGCATAATTGTAATTTTGGCCATGTTGGGCATAACTGCATTGATATGTGATGATTGTTGAGGCCACTGTGGTATGTGGGTGTATCAGTGATTTGTGACTCGAGGCGATCCCAGTGAGCAGGCTAGCGGAAAATCTTAGTGGGAATTTATATCCGGCTCGGGGCGAGCCTGGGGGTATGAATAGGAATTCAGAGAAATAGATTGAGATTTATTTTGATGATGGGGGATAATTATTTGGTGATTTATCAGGTATTGGGAAGCAACGGGAAAATATTAGAGACGCTTGAGGATTAGCGGGAATTGGGTAAAATGACTAAAACGGCCCTATTTGGACAAAAGGATTTAGAGTTAATAGGAAGGGCATTTTGGTCATTTGGATTTTAAAGATAGGTTTTATGAGGCTTTACACTTAGTGGGATTTATAGAGAGTGTTGGCTGTGGAGAGAAAGAAAGAAAAGAAAGAAAAAGGAAAGAAAGAAAAGAGGGAAAACAGAGGGGTTTTCACAAGGGTCGGTTTGTGCATTTTTGCCCCTTTCCGCTCCATTTTTCTTGGGGAAAATCTTAGTGGAGAGCAAGGATAGGCTGAGCATCAAGGATCTTGGGTTAGACTTGAAGATTTGGCAAGAACACATCAATGTTTGAGGTAAGTGTTAGAGATTTTCGGTTTTAAGGGTTTTGATGGTTTGAGCTGTGTTTTGAGCTGAGTTAATGGGAATTTTAGGGATTTCTAGGTAAGCTTTGAGGGAGAGCAAGCTAAGGAGGCCTAGGGTTGAATCAAGGTCGAAATTTGCAGCAATGGTATGATTTCTAAGACTCTATCTTTGTGGTTTGCATGAATTTCTGGTTTAGGGTTGTTCATGGTAGATTTTGAGATTTGGGATAAATGTTCTTGGGATTTGAGGATTTGGGATGCTTGGGATGAATGGAGAGTGATCATAAGATTGATTTTTGAGTTTGGTAAAGATTTGGGGAAGTTTGGTTTGAGATTGGTTGGAAGAAATCGCAGAAATGCGATTTTGGGATTTCTGGGCTGCAACTAGCGCTACAGTGCTAGTCAATGGGCGCTGTAGCGCTAGTCCCTGTTTCGGGAGGGGTGTTCTGCTTGTAGCGCTACAGCGCCCTCTTTAGAGCGCTGTAGCGCTGTACTGTTCACAGAGGTGAATTTTTGGGTTTTGATGAGGGATTTTGACCTAGGGTTCGGGGCTCGATTCCGCCACTTTGTTTTGGGGATTTAAGACTTCCCGGGGGTTCGGGATTGGTCCCGAGGCTAAGTATTCGGACTTGGGGTTCGGTGTTGACTTTGACCTATGTTTGTGCCTAGGTGTGCGCTAAGGCTCGGGTGGGATCGTGCTCAAGGAGTCAGGTGATTTTAACTATCGAATTGTCAGGTAAGAAAACTAAAACACCCGTAGGATAGGGCATGAGCCCATAGTGTGATTGCGGGGCACGGCCCTATATTGCATGTTGCATGATGAAATGATTGCCGGGCATGGCCCTCTATTGCATTACATGTTAGGGTGCAGATTTAAATGAATTGATATTTGTTTGAATGTTGTTTGATTTATGCTATATATGATTATAGTGAATTGAACGGCTATGGCCGAGGGCGGCAAGGCCGAGAACGGCAGCGGGGCCGGAAGTAACACCAAGCACATGGGATGCTATGGTCAGGGCAGGGCCCGGGACCCACAGGATATGTGTGAGATCCTGCGGTGAAGACCGAGACCCCAGGCTTCGGTAAGGCTTCGGGGACGGCATGGCCGTGTTTGCTTAGTCTAATGGTTGACTTGTTTATGTGTGGATTATCGGTTATGATAAATTGTATAAATTTCATATGTTATGTTTTGCATGAGTTTTCTTGCTGGGCTTCGGCTCACGGGTGCTCTGTGTTGCAGGTAAGGGCAATGACTGAGTCAACCAACCATGAGTACGGAGAGCGTGAAGCGACGTGTACATGTTCGGCCTGCTCGACTGCTTTGGTTGGGGGTTTATTTGAAAATGGCTGTAATAATCTATGATTTTATAACTGATCAACTGTAAACTTATTTCAAGATGTAAATGGTTTTCAAACCTTATTTTGGGATCCCAATTGTCTATTACTAGAAGTTTTTATTGAGTCAACGCATTTTTAAAGATTACAGCCTTAACTTTTATTAGTCACACTTTTGCTTCAAAACCTCGGTTAGCGAGTTCATTGCACTGTTTTGTCTCAAAACTCACTTAGTAACGGCTCTAAGGAAGTAGGGCGTTACAATCCTACCTCCTCAGCTCGAGGTAACCTAAGGGTTCGCCATGATTAGACTGAGTTTGGACTTTGAAAGCCACAGGTCGAGGGAAGCATCCAGCTCGTGGTACGAGCTAGAGTTGGAGGTTGTTACCCCTTATAAAGTCAACCACGCAAGGTAAATGTGCATATATCAGACATCACGTGTCTGATATATCCCTGACTTCTCAGACACGCAGCATGAACGTGCGCATTCTGGCACCCACGACTGGGTTGGGCCGTGCGGCCCATTATCCCCCTTACCTATTGATTAGACCACACTTCATGTGTCAGGTTTTAGGAATTAATCATGAATGTCACAGAGTTGACATGATAGGTAAGAAGGTCACGGGATGACCTTCTTACCAACTCCCAAGTGCCTTCTCCTATAAAGATGGAGACCCTGGGAGTTACAAAGGGTTGGACTCTATCGTGTAAGAAATACCCTGTAAAAGAATACCAAGCATATAGCAATAATACTGATTGGTGGAGTAGAAGGATTTTAACCTTTGAACCACCTAAAAACGTAATTGTGTCACCAGCCCATTCCTAAAAATATCATTCATCTATTTCGGTTCAACATAAGCACTAATCCCTTCCTCTTATTTTCTTCATTACCTGTTGGCGAAGAAGCGCGTCAATACCAAACAAGAAATTCGTCAAAAAAGAGTTTAAAACCTTACCTCAGCTAAGCAATCTGACCCTATGCTACCCCTAACCCAATTCCTAGTTCCAAACTCCTTCAATTACTAAGCCAATCTCTCAAAATTTCAAAACATCACGAAATTAGGAGGGAGGGAGAAAAAATAAGAAAGAGAGAGAGAAAGGAAGCTCTACCATCCACTTCATTTTCTCCACCAAATCCAAGCCAATTTACCCCAAAATCAACCAAACAATCCAATTCAATTACCACAGAAGCTCTACTATAATTTCAGCAGCAAAACCAAACAAGAAGCTAGCTTTAAACCTCATCATATCCCAATTCCAATCTCCCACTTCAATGCTTCAAGAAAACTACAAACCCAGCTAGTAACCACATAATTAAATAGCTAAAATCATAGTTTAAAGCTTACCTTAGCCTCTGCTTTAATCCACAAATTGAAACTGAGCTAATCCCCAAGTTTAGAGCTCCAATTCCTAGCTTGATCTTCAAAGTTCCCCTTGGTATGGCTTAGAGAAAAGAGAGAGAGAGAGAAAAGAGGTTTGGGTCAGTTTCCCTTAGTTTCTGAATGCTTCCCTGGATTTTTTTTTACTTAACTTAAGTCTCTAAGGTTACCTCAAAGGCTCAGGGTACCAAAAACGTCCCTGAGGGCAAAATGGTAAATTTTCCCGATATTCCCTCCTAAACGTTCTAACTTCAAATATATCTCCAAATATTTATTTTTATAACCCGATAACCCCATAAAACGTCTAATGCCCGAAATGCCCCTCGACTCGCCCCGAGTCGGGTATTCAACCCATTTGTGACTTTCTAGCTAAACCGCTCCCTAGGACTGTCTCAAATAGTGCAACACAAATATATCACAATATTCACAAATATTACATTTATGCCCTCAACGGGCTAAAATTACAAGCATGCCCCTAATAACCAAATGGGGCCAACATGCATATTTAATTCGCCTAAACAGGCATTTCTAATCACACACTCATTAAATTTACATATTAAGATAATAAATCACTTATTGCCCTCCAGGCACGCTAATCAAGGCGCTAAGCCTTATTAGCAAATTTGGGACGCTACAACAAGGTGGACCAGTCCTGAGTTGGAGAGCTCTGGGGTTGAATGTACATAGTCAGCTGATTGGCCGCCACGGTCGAGGGATGGTACAGTGACAGGAGAACCTAAAATGTCTATTTTGCCCTTAGAGTGGCTAGTAGTTGTATATATCTTGGAATTTTGTTAATTGTCCTTTAAACTCTATTTCTTTTGGTATCCCATGTACGAAATGTTTATTTAAATGTTAGGTATCTTTTATGACCAAAATCTTTTAATCCTAGTTCAACCATAGTTTCACTAACACGTTTCTAACTAAATGACTTGATTAGCAAGTCTTGCACCTTTATAAACACACAGTGTAACGGTCTTGGTTACCCAGGGCATTACATAAACTCTTTTCCCTGCTGAAATTCTTTCAACCTCTCTAAATGAAATCAAATGCAATCATACTAATGTGATTGACAAAGTCGTGGAGGAAATCATAAATTTTTTCTCAAAATCACATAAATTCCTCCACGATTTTGAAACTGAACATTTTCTTTTTCTTGAAATTGTGGTTAATGCTTTTATTTTTGAGATGCAGGATAAAAGAAAATTCCTTTTTGATACTGGATAGTGTGCCACTATGAAGTGGGCAAACTTGCCTTAGAGTGATGCTTCTGTCTACCAAAGACTAATCATGTTTTATCTTTCCTTTCATTTTTGTGTGTTTACTTTTTGTTTTTTACTTTTTGTGTGTTTGTTGTTTTGTTTTTTCTTGGGTGGATATCATTTTACAATTTTACCCTTGACATGTGCATAACGTTAGACATTGAGGACAATGTCTCAGCTAAAGTTGGGGGTAGTGGGCATAATCATGCATTGAAATGTATTTTAATTACCATTTTGAAATTTTGAGTTAAATGTTTGCAAAACTCATGACAACAAAATTTTTTGTGAGATAGCTTTTGCTATTTTTACTATTAGGAAGTAATTTTTTAGAGTAATTTCATGCACAACCGAACATTGAAAAAAAAATTGTTAACACATTTAGTTGAGAAAAAAATCCTAAGTTTAAAGCTTTTAATTTTTGTGAGATGTGAGAATGAGAAAACAACTTTGAAACCTTCTATTGATCATTTGAGTTGGTAAAATTAACTTTTGGGGTTTAAAATATGACATTTACTAGAGGGATAATTTTTGTTTTTAAGAGCCTTCGTTGTATTTTCTTGTAATTTTCCTTTTAATTTCTTGTAATTTTTTTTAATTATTCATATATTGTCTCTTGTCAAAAAACAAATATATATATATAAAAAGAGAAAAAACTATAAAAAAAGAAAAAATATATATATAAATGAAAGAAAAAAAAAAGAACAAGAGCACTATTTTTCACCTTCACCTTTTGTAGTTTTGTTGAAGGATAAAAAATTGTCAAATAAAGAAAAACAACAAAATCAACATTACTACATTTTTATTCAATTTATGTCATTAAAAACAAAAAAAGAAAAAAAAAGTTTGTGTATTTTGTTTTGTTCTTTATTTTGGTTCTTAATATCATTTTGTAATATCCCGAAGGTTCTTATGTCATTTAGATTCAAACTAATTGATTAACCTATCTTTTGATCATATTCGTTAACATTGTTTGTCCTAAAATGATAACATCCATTTTTGAGTGTTAATAGATAAATTTCCAACTCCAAGAGTGTCAACCATCTTCCATAGAAACATTTTCAATACCTTTGTGAGGATTTGGAGTTGAGACTTTATTCTTTGGTGATTTTCGATATTGTTTGTGTTATAAATTTTGGAAAGAACGATATAGTTTGGTGCACACACACAAAACTCTTGAATTACAACTTTGATAGTTTTTAATAGCATTTTATAAGTTCTCACTAAACATTTTGTTAAATAATTTTGCATGATTTCTTTTATTATTTCAACTTGGTAATAATTTTATTTGCTTGAATTGACAGGGACTAGCAATAAGCTAGTTGTGGGTAGTGAATAGGGGTCAAAAATCCACATTTATTAATTTTAATTGTCAAAATAAATTATGTTTTAATTAATATTTTCATATAATTAATATGATATATTTTATAAATCAAAATATTTAATATGTTTTTATTTTGTAGGAAAATGATACAATTTTGGTTGAATAAAATAAAGCAAAAAGAAAATGAAGTAAATGTGGAAGAAAATGAAGAAAGTTGGCATTTTGAAGAAGTCAAGCCCAAATTGAAAAAACCTAATCTAATTCATGAAGATGCCATGTCAACAGTCCATGCAATTTCTTCTCCACCAATAAAAGATGTCTATTATAACTCATTCCAACAAATATTGACAATCCATTTGCTTCATTTTATACCAATAGAAGTGTCTTCTTTTCAACAAAAATTAGCAATTCATGTGCTTCCCTCTCAACCAATGGAATCTAGCCACATGTCATTTCCACCATAGTTTATTTGTATTTAACACCTATAAATAGGATGTAGTTTTCATTTGAAAAATACACATTTTCTACACACTTCTCTCCCTACCATCTTTTCTCTCTATTTCCACTTCTCCATTTTATCTCTAAGCCTAGTCTTCTCACATTTTCTATGGAAAATGTGATAATGACTTTTAACATAGGCTAGAGTTTTCTTTTGGTGAGGATAGAGGTGAAGCTTTATATTTTGTAATCTTTTTATTTTGAATTTGTAAAAGTGTTTTAGTGTTCAAATATTTGAGTTTTATTATTTCTATCATTATTTATGCAATTAATATTTATTATTAATTTTATATAGATTTAGTCAAGTTTTTCTATGTAATTTTACTAAAATAATTTATATTAATTTTATTATTTTGTGGGTAGTCTTTTACTGCATTATCGCCAAGATGGTATAGTGTCGCTTCTAGATTTCTCATAACAATAGTATTAGCATGAGATATTAGTTTGCTATTTTGTGAGTAGTCTTTTACTGCATATTGTCAATGGTATTATGTTGATTCTAGATTTCTCATAACAATAACATATGCATGTACTTCAACTAAGAGATTTTATTACTCAAATACATTTGCAAATTATCAGAGTAAATAGGTGACCAAAATATATTGTGGAACCCCGATGCCTCACCAAACCCTTTTTATCATTTATTTTCATTTTATTTCAATTATTCGAAATCACAAAAATATAATTTCTTTTACTACTTTCACATTACTTACCTTCTAATAGTTTTATTTGCTCTTTGTTTCTTTACCTCCTTGTGGAATGGACTGCCCATCTATACTACGACTACCACTAAGTGGAAGTCACATTTGGGCGTTAAACAAATTTTGGCGCCATTGTCGGGGAGGTAATAGTAAGTAAAGTTTCTCATTTAAAAAGGTAAAGAGGTAAGTAATTCTATCTTTTTTTTCTCAAAAAAAAAATAAAAAAAATAATAATTGAAACTCGAAGTATGCTCCGAGGTTTCGGTTTTATCTGATCTTCCTCATCATAATAGATTTTGTTGACCCTCGATTTAGCCAACTGACACGGAGTCAAAATATGAATGATATAGACGAATATGTATAGATAATAACGTAATGACAAAAGTAAAGAAAACACAGTAATTTATAGTGGTTCGGCCCCAGAATCTGGTAATGACCTACGTCCACTTAGAATGATATTGATATGGGAACAAAAGTGTGATCAGAGAACTTGGGCTCAATGAGTTTCAACACTCCTCATAAACAATACTAGTTTTCACAGATAATTTCTATATTTCTATGATTTCCCGGGCTCCCAAAAGTCCCTTCCCATGAGCCATCTCCTGCTTTTTATAGGCTCATGGAGGGTTGCCCAATATTGTTACAGATATTATCCCCTGAATCATGGGATATTCAGAAGATTGCATGAAATAAATTCGGGATACATAAGATCTTTCCATAAATGTTGCTTTGCCAGCGGAACCACCGACCAATCTGGTCGTGGTAAAAACAGGCCTGTCCTGCTTCTGGTGTGCCTTCTGGTCGATATTCTAGCAGACGCTCCAGGTGTCAGCCACGTGTCAAGAGATTATTCGCCTCGTCACAAATGCTAATTTATTGGATAACATTTGCCCCCCAAAGTTTATTTACCACGAACAGTAAATAAACTTTGAGCGAACGACCCTTCGGTAACCCCTCCTGACGTGTCAGAGCCCTTCGTGCGTTCTTGAAAAAAGCAAACCACTCCTGTCTAATCAAGGCTTTTCAGTTTCCCAGAAATAATTTTGACGGCCATTACGCTTCTCCATACTTCGAAAATGGAAAACTAATGATCACGCCTTTTGAATACCAAAGACAAACTTATATAAGGTTACTTGAACCACTTCTTTCCTTTTTACGCACGCCACCTCTCTGTCGAAAACCCTAAAAAACCAGAGCTTTACTCTCTCCGGCGAACCTTCCTTTGTGCTGTAGGATCAGACGGTGGGCTCATTGACTCCCGAAACTTTCACTTCCATCTTCACGACCACTTTCCTTGGTAAGTTACTCTGAAACTCCATGCTTCTAACCTTTTGTGGTGCATGCTCTTAAATGGTGTACTGTTCGAATCTCTTGGTTTCTGGTTTTTTTTTTTTTTTTTTGAACGCCTGTAGATAAGATGTCTTTGTAGGCAACGTAGGCTTATGAGTAGGTTTAAAACCCAGGATTAGCGCTTTTTAGGACGTAGGATCGAAGTAGCATTTCGATTTTTTAAACCAGTTGGAAATAATTTCTTCCCGTTGTGAGGGGAGTCGAAAAACTTTTCAAGAAAACTTTTCACTTTCACCCTTTTGGTCCGTTTTTTAAACTGTTTGCGCAGAGAGACTTAGTTAGAATGCTGTTATATAAAAGCTTAGCTTTTATACTTCGACCAGCGTTACTTTAAGAATCTCCTAGATCCCTCTGACCTCGCCTCCCCATTCTTCTGTTTGCAGATTTTAATGCCAGATTTGTGGGGAGGTGAGAGACCCATCGACGACGACCTCCTTGCCCAACTGCTCGAGGGAGAAGAACAACTAGCCGATCGCATCCACCAGATACCCGTCTCACGAGCCTCTTCCAGACCGCACCCTTCTCCTTCAATGGCCCGTTCAAAATCCTCTGGCAAGAAAAGGCCCGAATCTGAAAGTAACCCTTCTCCTTCTGCCCAGCCTGATTCGCAGGCGGGGGCTCCCTCGACCAGTGGTCGAGAGAATCTTACTCCTGACCCCAATATCCAAACTAGGGCTCGTCCTCGTCATCGCAATCCGCCTGATGTCGAGTGGTACACTCCTCCAGCCAGTTCGATGACCCTTCGGATGGTCGCGAACTGCTTCAGAAAATACCCCCTAACGGGGGTAACCATTACACGTCCTACTGCGGAGCAGAGGGCTAACCGTCCAGGAGGGGCAAACAGCGCCTGGTCCAGGTATCACATTGAAGCGGGGGCTTATCTCCCTCTTCACCCTTTCTTTGTGGGGGTGGCCAATTATTTCGGCGTCGCTCCCTTTCAAATAACCCCTAATGGATATAGGATGTTGGCTGCACTCTATGTCCTGTACAAACTTAACAAATGGCCAGAACCTTCACCTCATGAGGTTAATTACCTCTTTGACCTTAAGTCCAATCCTCAACACAACGGGACGGGCTTTTTTCACTTCTGTCATCAGGAAACTGACCGGACGTTTTTGAGTGGCACCACCCACATATCAAACGTGGGACATTACAACAAGGAGTACTTCTTTACTCCGGATATATCCAGCAACAACTTGGCTTTCGCGAGAGGAGGTACAATTTTGTCTTTGCCTTGGTCGATACTTTATCATAGAGTATTTCCTTTCGTCATTTCTCAAACTCGACTTGCTTTTCAGGCCCCTGGTTGCGCCCGACCCCAACACCAGATATGGTGTCGAGGTCTGACACTCTGGCCAAGATGTCTGCCGCTACCAAATGTGTCAAGACCTTGACACAAGAAAAGAATTTGAGGTCGTCTGGCCTTCTGGCTCCTCGCCATGACAATAGAGGGTCCGAAACGGACGAACCCACTGCCGGGGGGGTTCCCGAGCAGCAACTTCCTGTGCCCTCTCCAAGGAGGAGGCCAACAGGAGTTACGATCAGGGAACCCACGGGCAGCCCTTCTGCAGAAAGGCCTTCTGCTCCCCAAGGCAAGGGGAAAGAAAAGGCCAAAGAACCAGTTGTTGACTTGGAAGAGTCTTCTGATGACAATGATAACGTTATTTCGCTTTTAAATGGTCTACCAATCCCCTGTCACATGTTTGACGGGGATGGTAACTTTACATATGCTCCAAATCTAGGGCCAAACTTCTTCATGCCAGAAAATGAGTATATGATTAATAGAGTCAATAGTATAGCGACCAGTAGTTGTAGCTCGGGTATTCACTTTATTATCTTCTTTCTGTTGTATTACTTTTTTTCACCTTTTTCTTCCCTTATTAACCTCTTGTGTTTATTTTCATGCAGATATGTCGACTCCCAATATCTTTGACATGTACTAGGCCGAAGAGGAAGAGGAAGTCCCTCAACTTCAACGGAGATCGAAGAAACGAACTGGTGAAACCAGTCGAGGCCCTTCAGCCAAGAAGAGTCGACCAGAAGACCTTCCTCAGGGCACTCCAACCGAGCAAAGTCCTGCGCCAACTGGGCGAACTCCTACCCCTCCTCCAGCTCCTTCTGAACAGCAAAACACCCCTGCTCGGTCCAATCCTCCACCTGCGCCTGCTAGGGAGCATCTTTCTCGCGAAGAGGCTCATGAGGCCAGGCTCGTGAGCCATACCATTCGATCCGCTAAGGATCGAATTGAACGGATTGGCAGAGGTGAGCGTGTTGGGGCTGCCATGATCCAAGCTGTAGAGCTACCAGTCGATCAGATCCTGAACAGGACTTTGAACGAGATTTCCAGCGTAAGTATTTCTTTGTTTCTCGAGTCTTTATTTTTTCAGTTCTCGTGATAAGTCTTGACTTCTTTTTCTTTCGTTTACAGGCCTTACTTTCTGCCATTACTTCTCGTACCCGAGCCCAGGCCTACTTTGAGCAGATTGAGGCTAAAGTTCTCAAGAAACATCAGGTGAAGGCGGCTGAGGAGCTTTCGGCTGCTGAAGCCAAACATGCTAAGGAGTTGGGGACGGTGGTCCGAGAGCGGGATGCAGCGGTGACCAAACTGTCGGCGGCTGAAGCTGCTAAAGATGCAGCGGTTAAGGTGAGGGAAGAGTACCGGTCGTACAATAAAACTCATCTCCGCGAGATCAAGCATCTGGAGGGGGTAGTCAAGTCTAAGGACGAGACTATTGCCACTCTCGAGGGCAAGGTGCAGCAGTCGGAGCTTGACAACTCCAAGAATCTGGAAAAGTATAAGAGGGCGACACTCCGATGTTTCTATAACTTTTGGAAACACAATCAGGGTGCTGACTTTAGCTACCTTTCAGAGGAGGTCAGAGTTGCGGAGTTGGCTCGGTGCGCTGCTCAACTGGCTGAAGAGGAGGCGAGAGTTGCGACTCCTGCAACCCCAAGCGTCGTTGGTTTGGATGAAGAAACCATCGAGGAAGAGACTGACCAGGTTGTTGCCCAGGATCCTCCTGTCCCCCATGCCTCTTAATTTATTTAGCTGTTCTTCTTTCTTTTTTAAACACGCGACCCACAGGTCGCAATGTAAAGACAATAATTTCTTTTTAAACTTTGCTGCACGGGCAGTAAATCTTTTTGTTTGAACAATTACATCCAAGCAGCAATGCTTGCGGTGTAAAAGCTTGACTCTTGGTGTTATAATATTTTTACTTATTATAACGTTTGTCCGTATGACCGAACTTAGCATAGTACTTTTGGCATCATATATTTTGAAAAAATACTCTAAGTACTTGAAGCATGCTTTCACTCATTTTGTTCATGTGTTTACATACCTTGAGAGTATGCTTTGCTATCGATGTGCCTTATATGCCCCCCAAGTGATCGAGGAGCTATTAGGTCCTTGGTCACTTGCCTTGACCATGGCCTGTCCGAACATTCCTGTTCGTGCGGAAAAATGATACTTGTAATACAGCAAAACAACACACGTAATGAACAAATACTTGTAAATGTAAATTCACAAAGGTTGGCAAGAACGACTGGCTGAGCGCAGTCCCTTATAATTTCGTATTAAAAATGGACTAATCATGTCTTTACGAATGATTCTGAAATAGAATCTTACATATACGAGCAGTTAGCCATACACCGTGGCTAACCCTCTTTGCAAAACTTGTAAAAATTAATGGGAAAATTTGAACAAGCCAGTCCTTTAAGAAGGGCTGTTTATTGATAATACTTGCGCAGGTGTTCTCCATTCCAGTAACGTGGAACGAGATCTCCGTTTAAGCGTGCAAGTTTGTAGGTGCCTGGGTGAAGGACTTCTTCAATCTGGTAAGGTCCTTCCCAGTTAGGTCCGAGCATGCCAGTAGTGGGGTCGCGGGTATTCAAGAAGACTCGTCGTAACACCAAGTCTCCGATGTTGAATCTTCTTTCTTTAACTTTGGAGTTAAAGTACCGGGCGACTTTTTGTTGATAAGCAGCAACTCGGAGTTAAGACTTTTCTCGTATCTCATCAATTGAGTCTAAGGACTCCAGTATTAGCTGGCTGTTTTTCTCTTGATCATACGTTAAACGCCGATGTGAGGGGGGATCTATCTCGACGGGTATCATGGACTCATACCCATAGGCTAAGGAAAATGGGGTACGCCCTGTGGCTGTTCGATGAGATGTTCTATATGACCAGAGGACTTCCGGTAATTGTTCTGGCCATGCTCCTTTCGCTTCTTCAAGTCTTTTCTTTAGGGTGTCCTTGAGGGTTTTGTTTACAGCTTCGACTTGCCCATTCGCTTGGGGGTGTGCGACTGAAGAAAAGCTCTTGATTACCCCATGTCTTTCGCAGAAATCGGTGAACAGGTCGCTGTCAAATTGGGTTCCGTTGTCTGAAACTATCTTTCTGGGCAAACCATACCGGCACACAATGTTCTTGATGACAAAGTCGATAACTTTCTTGGTCGTTATGGTTGCGAGTGGTTCAGCTTCGACCCATTTTGTAAAGTAATCGACTGCCACAACTGCGTACTTCACTCCTCCTTTTCCTGTCGGTAGTGATCCAATTAAATCTATTCCCCATATTGCGAAAGGCCACGGGCTTTGCATCTGCTTTAGCTCGTTTGGAGCTGCTCGTGGGATTTTGGAGAACCTCTGACATTTATCACACCTTCATACGTACTCCATTGAATCCTCGTTCATCGTTGGCCAAAAATAGCCCTGTCGAAGAATTTTTTTCGCCAAACTCTGCCCCCCAGCGTGATCTCCGCAGAAGCCTTCATGCACCTCTTTCATGAGTTCCTTAGCTTTTTCTGATGTAATGCACCTGAGCAGTGGCATTGAATATCCTCTTCGGTACATAACACCGTCGAGCAGTATGTACCTAGCAGCTTGTCTTTGCAGAGTTCTGGCTTTGTTTCTATCTACTTGCAATGTCCCATTTGTCAGATACTCCAGGTAAGGTGCCATCCATGTATCTTCTACTCGAATTTCCATGCTGGCTTCGGCCGCATCAATGCTTGGTTCACTTAATCTCTCTACTGGGACTATGTTCAAGGTGTCAGCATCTTTGGCACTTGCAAGTTTGGCCAAGGCATCTGCATTCGAATTTTGGTCTCGCGAAATTTGCTGGAGGGTGTATTTTGTAAACTGTGCTAGCAAATCTTTTGTTTTATTGAGGTAGGCCATCATTTTTAACCCTCGCGCTTGATATTCTCCCAGGACTTGATTCACGACCAGCTGAGAGTCACTGAAAATATCGAGCGCTTTTATGTTCATCTCCCTGGCCATTTTCAGTCCAGCGAGGAGTGCTTCGTATTCCGCTTCATTGTTTGACGCTGCGAAATCAAACCTGATTGCGCAGTGAAATCGATGCCCATCGGGCGTTATCAATATCACTCCCGCTCCAGCGTGAGATTCATTAGATGATCCATCTGTGAATAGTTTCCACTAAGGAGTCTTGTCTTGAGGCATGGGCGCCTCAGGTTTTTCGCACAACTCGTTGCTGGGGAGTTCGGTGAACTCCGCAATAAAATCGGCTAAGGCTTGCCCTTTTATTGCTGGTCGCGGTGAATAAGTCACGTGGAACTGTCCCAATTCGACCGCCCATTTTAACAGTCGTCCAGCCGCCTCAGGTTTTTGGAAGACCTGCCGAAGGGGCTGGTCGGTCAAAACCGTGATAGGATGGGCTTGGAAGTACGGTCGCAACTTTCGGGAGGCTAGAATTAGGCAATATGCTAATCTTTCGATCGGTGGGTATTTTAATTCTGCACCGACCAGCCTTTTGCTGACGTAGTAAACAGCTTTCTGCACGCCTTCTTCTTCCCGTATCAGTACCGCACTAGCAGCAACTTCGGTAATCGCCAGATAAATATACAAAGTCTCTCCTTCCATTGGTTTTGATAGGATAGGAGGTTGCGACATATGAGCCTTTATTGTCTGGAATGCTTGCTCGCAGTCTTCCGTCCATTCAAACTTTTTATTTCCCCTAAGTAGATTGAAGAATGGAACGCACTTGTCAGTTGATTTTGAGATGAATCTACTAAGGGCAGCTATCCTTCCGGTCAGGCTTTGGACATCCTTGATCTTTTCTGGCGATTTCATATCGATCAGGGCTTTTATCTTGTCGGGGTTGGCCTCGATTCCCCTTGAATTCACTATAAATCCCAAAAACTTTCCTGACCCGACTCCAAAGGAACATTTGAGGGGGTTCAACTTCATATGGTACTTGTTTAACACATCAAAGCACCTTTGCAAATCCTTCACATGTCCTTCAGCCTTCTTGGACTTTACCAGCATGTCATCCATATATACTTCCATGCTTACTCCGATCAGCTCCTTGAACATGTGGTTGACCAATCGTTGGTAAGTTGCACCTGCGTTTTTCAGTCCAAAGGGCATTACTTTGTAACAATATAAGCCCGTATCGGTCCGAAAGCTGGTATGATCCTCATCAGGGGGATGCATGCTGATCTGATTGTAGCCTGAATACGCATCCATGAACGAAAGGGTCTCATGCCCAGCAGTTGCATCGACTAGCTGGTCGATCCTCGGGAGTGGGAAGCAGTCTTTTGGGCAGGCCTTATTGAGATCTGTAAAATCCACACAGGTCCGCCATTTGCCGTTAGGCTTGGGGACCAACACCGGATTGGAGACCCATGATGGATAAAACGCCACCCTGATGAACCCATTTTCTTTAAGTCTTTCGACTTCTTCTTTCAAGGCTCTTGATCTGTCTTTATCGAGCAGCCTTCTTTTTTGTTGCACTGGTGGAAAGACTTTGTTTATGTTCAGGACATGGCTGATCACCGCAGGGTCTATTCCGACCATGTCTTTATGTGACCAGGCGAAAACTCCCTGGTTCTCTTGCAAGAATTCCACCAGCGCCTGTTTCGCGGTAGGTTCTAAATTCTTCCCAATCCTTACGATTCGAGTCGGGTCTTTTTCATCGAGATGGACCTCCTCCAGGTCCTCGACGGGTCCAACATTTTCTTCAAAATCCCCAAAGCGAGGATCCAAATCTATATCCTCACTTTGGGCAACACCCTATTTGGTGACTTTTCCACCTGATTGGGTTTGTCTGTCTTCCGTCATCTGTAATCGTTCTGGAGTAGGGCTCCTCGATGCTCCACTTTTTGCCTTTGTGATCGAGGCGTTATAGCACTCCCTGGCCTCCCTTTGGTTTCCCAAAACGCATCCTACTCCTGCGTCCGTTGGGAATTTCATGGCTAGATGACACATGGAGATGATTGCCCTTAGTTCAACCAGTATGGGTCTTCCAATAACGGCGTTATACGCTGAAGGACAATCGACCACTACAAAAGTGGTGAGTAATGTCCTTGAGGCAGGCGCTGTACCCGTTGTTACTGGGAGTTTGATCATTCCGGCTGGTGCGAGTCCTTCTCCAGAGAAGCCGTATATGGTTTGATTGCAGGGCTCCAAGTCCTTCACGGACAGCTTCATGCGTTCCAGCGTTGATTTATACAGGATATTCACTGAACTCCCTGTATCGACCAGTACTCTTTTTACCATCATATTGGCCATTTGGATATCCACGACCAGCGGATCGGAATGTGGAAACCGGACGTGTTGGACATCGTCCTCAGAGAATGTTATCCCGCACTCCTCTGAGCGGGCCTTTTTCGGCGCTCGGTCCTCCACAGTCATCATCTCGATGTCCTGGTCGTGGCGCAGAGTTCGAGCATATCGTTCTCTAGCCTTTCCGCTATTTCCAGCGAGGTGTGGGCCTCCACAGATGGTTAAAAGTGTTCCGGCTACGGGGGCAGGCTGTAATGGTGGCGAGCGTTGGCGTGTGGACGTCTGCTCGTTGCCACCTGGAGCTTCTCGTTGGGAAGTTCCCGAGGCCTGTACGTACCTTCTCAAGTGTCCTTGTCTAATGAGGAACTCGATTTCATCTTTTAGCTGGTTGCATTCATTAGTGTCATGTCCATAGTCGTTATGGTGACGACAGAATTTGGTAGTGTCTCTTTTCGAAATGTCTTTTCGAATGGGCCCAGGCTTCTTGTAGGGCACACTAGAGCTTGTGGCCTGGTAAACCTCTCCTCGAGACTCAATGAGGGCAGTGTAGTTAGTGAACCTAGGTTCATAACGATTACCCTTGGCTCGTTTATTGTCGGAGGTGGAAGGCTCATTGTGTTGCCGTTTCCCACCATTCTTGCCATTACCGTTGCCGTTTCCGTTGCCCTTGCCGTTGCCATTTGGTTTGGTGCCATTGGCGGCTTTGGCGGGTTCGGCAGCCTTCTTGCCCTTGTTCGAGGATTTTCCATCATCGGCAATGGCTTCTTCGAGTTTGATATACCGATCAGCTCGGTCTAAGAATTCCTGGGTAGTTCTGACCCCATCCTTACGAAGACTTTTCCATAGGGGCGAACGGCGCCTCACTCCCGCGGTTATAGCCATCATTTTTCCTTCATCCCCGACTGTCTTTGCTCCGGCTGCCGCTCGCATAAAGCGCTGGATGTAATCTTTTAGTGATTCTCCATCTTGCTGGCGGATTTCAACCAGTTGGTTTGCTTCGGTCGGGTGGACACGACCTGCATAGAACTGTCCGTAGAACTCCCTTACGAGCATTTCCCAGGAAACTATGCTTGCAGGTGGGAACTTAAAGAACCATTCCTGCGCGGCTTCAGAAAGTGTTGCAGGAAAGATCCTGCACCGAGCGTCTTCGGACACCTTCTGAATGTCCATCTGGATTTCAAACTTATTCACATGCGAGACGGGATCTCCGTATCCATCAAAGTTCGGGAGCGTGGGCATCTTGAACTTGCTGGGAGTCTCTGCGTTGGCTATTCTTTGGATAAATGGAGTGCCTTTTCTTCTATCGTGGTCAATATAAGAGGTCCTTCCTCCGACCAATTGTTGCACAGCCTGATTTAGTGCGTCTATCTGGGCTTGCAAGGCAGTAGGAATAGTTACGGTTTCTGCTGCTGGGGGGATGCTCTCACCATGCTTCTCTCGACGATCATTGAGTATGTCTCTTAGATCTTCCTCTCTTCTCCGTTGCTCGCTACCTCCGAGCCGGTTGAAGACATTTTTGCCGGGGTTGCCCCCCAGCATCTTGTCTATTTGGCTGATCATCTTGAGGTATTTGGCTCCTGCTCTTCCCTTTATTTCCGTTCCTCCCATCATCATTGTTCTTGCCTGAGTCAGCCTCGTTGTAGCCGTGGCCATCTTTGAACTTTGACTGGCTATGGTAAGACTGGTTGTTCCCTCTATTCCCGTCTCTGGCAGAAACACCCCGAGCGTTAGAGGGTGGCCTGCGCTGGTCGCGATGTCCCCGTGCATTATCATGCTGTTGGGATCCACGGACCGCAGAGCCTAACTCCGAGTCTCTCCTGTTACCAGGAAGGTAGTGACCCCTGTTCGCTTGGTGTGGCCCATCATTCTCGCGGCGTCTAGGACTACGAGGCTGTCGCTCGGCCCTATTCTGCCTTTGCTGCGGGGGATTACCTCGAGCAGCGTGGGATGGTGGATCTGCCTCGGGGTCCAGTGGGACGCCGTCATGGGGCATCTGGGGCTGTTCAGGCCTTTGCGGACTTGAAGGATGGACCGGTGGGCTAGGATTGGGACCTCCCTGGGGTGGCCCAGTTTCAGGCAGATTAGGCTGCGAGGCAGGCGCGGCCTGATTTCTGGCCAACAGCAAGGCCGCTTCAAGGGCTGCCATGGCCTCAGTCTGGCGGCAATCCACCTCCGCTTGTCTCTCGCTTAACTCTGCCCTCTGACGATCAAGTTCCTGCTGCTGCCTTGCCATAGCTTCTGCGGCAGTCTCTTGATTGGCTCTCAGACTAGCCAGCTCTTCCTGCAACGTGCCCAAGGTGCTCCTCAAAGTCGCATCGTCCATTTCCTCCTCTTCAAAATCTAGTTGCGGCTCATCTTCTGCCATGCTTGCAGGGGGAGGAGGAGGTGGCGGATTCGACGGTGCAGCGGCGGCGGTCTGAGCAGCTTTCTTCCCTGCTTTCGCCATTAGTTTTATCAACAATGATGAGTCGTCCTCTCAATGAAATCACCAGAATGTTGACCCTCGATTTAGCCAACTGACACGGAGTCAAAATATGAATGATATAGACGAATATGTATAGATAATAACGTAATGACAAAAGTAAAGAAAACACAGTAATTTATAGTGGTTCGGCCCCAGAATCTGGTAATGACCTACGTCCACTTAAAATGATATTGATATGGGAACAAAAGTGTGATCAGAGAACTTGGGCTCAATGAGTTTCAACACTCCTCATAAACAATACTAGTTTTCACAGATAATTTCTATATTTCTATGATTTCCCTGGCTCCCAAAAGTCCCTTCCCATGAGCCATCTCCTGCTTTTTATAGGCTCATGGAGGGTTGCCCAATATTGTTACAGATATTATCCCCTGAATCATGGGATATTCAGAAGATTGCATGAAATAAATTCGGGATACATAAGATCTTTCCATAAATGTTGCTTTGCCAGCGGAACCACCGACCAGTCTGGTCGTGGTAAAAACAGGCCTGTCCTGCTTCTGGTGTGCCTTCTGGTCGATATTCTAGCAGACGCTCCAGGTGTCAGCCACGTGTCAAGAGATTATTCGCCTCGTCACAAATGCTAATTTATTGGATAACAGATTTCTTGAGATTATCATTCATCTTTTTTTTAGTCACTTATTTTATTTTAGTATTATTTTTTAATTTATGTTATATTATTGATTTGTTCTCATCTTAAAAACTTAAAAAAAATGAATGAAGAAGAAAAGAAATGTTTCGAGCTTTATTGTCCAATGTATTATTCTTCATTCGGAAACAATCATAATTCTAGTGCTACTGAGGGTACTAGCCGTTTTAGGGGAGCATACAAACTTAGTGTAAGAGAGTACCGCAAACTTGAGGTCTTAGAAACTAAGTTTGATAGTGAAAGTTACGAGGCCACTGAGGTAGATTATGATGAACGTTATTGTGACCCTGAAAGAGTCGACCATAGGAATCATAATTCTAGCTGGAACAACCCCGTAGATTTTAGTTGGAAGTTTGAGTACAACTACCATGCACCATATGACATGAATTTTGAGCAAAATTTTCCTAACTTCCCCCATGAACCTCCATATAGTGTCTGGACTGATAGGAATTCCTTAGATGACACTTTACACACATTTATGGAGGCACAAAGAGAATTTAATACACAATTTATGGAGGAGCTTAGAGAACTTAAGGATCAATTTTCGGAATGGACTGACATTGTTCTCTCACATAATTTTAGTCCATTCTCATCAAAAGATGACACAATGCCACCATCCTATACTCCAATTTTTGATAAACCTATTGAGGATGATGACATTACCATTTGGAGTGAAACTCTTTCCTATGCTGAAATTCTTTCAACCACTCCAAATGAAATCAAATGCTATCATACTGATGTGATTGACAAAGTCGTGGAGGAAATCATAAATTTTTTCTCAAAATCACATAAATTCCTCCACGATTTTGAAACTGAATATTTTCTTTTTCCTGAAATTGTGGTTAATGCTTCTATTTTTGAGACACGGGATAAAAAAAAATTCATTTTTGATACTGGATAGTGTGCCAATATGAAGTGGGCAGACTTGCCTGAGAGTGATGATTCTGTCTACCAAAGACTAATCAGGTTTTATCTTTCCTTTCATTTTTGTGTTTTTACTTTTGTGTGTTTGTTGTTTTGTTTTTTCTTGGGTGGATATCATTTTATAATTTTACCCTTGACATGTGCATAACGTTAGACATTGAGGATAATGTCTCAATTAAAGTTGGGAGTAGTAGGCATATTCAAGCGTTGAAATATATTTTGATTATCATTTTGAAATTTTGCGTTAAATGTTTGCAAAACTCATGAGAACAAAATTTTTGTGAGATAGCTTTTTCTATTTTTACTATTAAGAAGTAATTTTTTAGAGTAATTTCATGCACAACCAAACATTGAAAAAAGAAATTTGTTAACACATTCAGTTGAGAAAAAATCCTAAGTTTAAAGCTTTAATTTTTTGTGAGATGTGAGAATGAGAAAACAACTTTGAAAACTTCTATTAATCATTTTAGTTGGTAAAATTAATTTTTGAGATTTTAAACATGACATTGACTAAAAGGATCATTTATGTTTTTAAGAGCTTTCGTTGTATTTTATTGTAATTTTCCTTTTAATTTCCTGTATTTTTTTCTTTATTCTTATATTGTCTCTTGTTAAAAAACAAATATATGTAAAAAAAACCTATAAAAAAATATATATATAAAAAATGAATGAAAAAAAAGAGAACAAGAGCAACATTTTTCACTTTCACCTTTTGTAGTTTTGTTGAAGGAAAAAAAATTGTCAAATAAAGAAAAACAAAAAAATCAACATTACTACATTTGTTTTCAATTCATGTCATCAAAAACAAAAAAAGAAAAAAAAAAGTTTGTGCATTTTATTTTGTTCTTTATTTTGGCTCTTAATATCATTTTGTAAATTCCCGAAGGTTCTTATGTCATTTAGATTCCAACTAATTTATTAACCTATCTTTTGATCAATATTCATTAACATTGTTTGTCCTAAAACGATAACATCCATTTTTGAGTCTTAATAGATAAATTTCCAACTCCAAGAGTGTCAACCATCTTCCATAGAAACACTTTCTATGCCTTTGTGAGGATTTGGAGTTGAGAGTTTATTCTTTGGTGATTTTTTAATACTGTTTGTGTTATAAATTTTGGAAAGAACGATATAGTTTGGTGCACACACACAAAACTCTTGAATTACAACTTTGATAGTTTTAAATAACACTTTCTTAGTTCTCACTAAACATTTTGTTAAGTAATTTTGCATGATTTCTTTCATTATTTCAACTTGGTAATAATTTATATCTGCTTGAATTGCTAGGGACTTGCAATAAGCTAGTTTCGGGTTGTGAGCCTAGGGGTATTTTTGGACTATAATACGTGATTGATATGACCGAGCAACGAGTAGTAACTTAGCAGTTATTTTAGTATATCGGGATTAAATGTGGATTTATATGAACACTTGAGGAATTCGAGAGATGAGGTAAATGGTGGGATTTCCCTCGGAGGCATTTAAGTGACTAAGGTTAGCATAAGGGTAATTTAGTCATTTGGAGGCTAATAGGATAGACCTAGACTAGGCCTGGAACTCCTGAACTCACCAGAAAGAAAAACACAACTCTCAGCCTTATCTCTCTCTCTCTCCACTCGACTTTCTCTCTCTCATATAAAATTAAATATGAACAAATCTCAAATATAATATTTTTAATGGGAATTTTTTTTTTTTTGAATCCTCAGTAGGATCATTTTTTTTTTCTTGTTTGATCTTAGATCCAACGTTGAGGAAGATAGTTTCTGATATGCTACCACCTCTTTTCTAGTTTTAAACAGATCAATCGTTTTAGGTCGCTTTATTTTCTATTGCAAATTTTAAAAACAAAAGGTATACATAAATTAATAATTGTGACTATAGATTAATTGAGTGTGACTTTAGTTATACAAATTAATAAGTGTGACCATTGATGTTGAGTGAGTAATTCTAGCGTGAACTTAATATGTAGGTATATGTTCTGCCAAAAAGAAATAAAATGTTATTTAATTTTTTTTAATACATTTTGATTCGAAAAGATAATACTAAGAAAGGGTGACGGCGTTGAGTCAAAGATTGACAATTTTGATGAGATCAATTATTATCTTCAAGAAAAATATAATAACAACTTTCAACACCCATCAAAATATTTTCTTCTTCCCTTTGAGTTTTGACCAGGTATTTGGTTGCGTTATCTTTAAAGCTTTGGAAAAAATAATTCCCTGTAATGGAATGTTGATTTGAATTCTTTCATCATCTCTTTTATAACATTAAAAAAATACAATAAGGAAGTCATATTTTATATTTGGAAATGATCAAAACACAATATAAATAAGTAAGTCAAACTCACCGTTTTAAAAGTGATGAAACATTTATGTCTCGAAATTATATATTTCATCCTTCTTGTGCACTCTCAATCCTTTAAAATACTTTCAAAAAAACATATATTTTTTTTTATTTTACCTTTAAGTTTTACATTATATCATACATCAGATTCTCTATATATTTTTCTACATCATTTAAATATTATATATTTAAACATATTTTATTAATTAAAGTAAAATAAAATAATTAAAAAATAAAAAAATAATAAATATATATATACTAAATGGGATAGAGAAAGCTTATAAAGAAAAATAATAATATTAAAATATTATATACAGGATATGTAAATATTATGTAAATGTAAATATGGATTAATTGGAGTTTGTACATAGCTATTATAAATATATGTATAAATGAGCTGATGGAATGTGTTTTTGTGAGTTTTAGCTAAATATTATAGAGAAAATGTATTACAAAATACATCACCAAAACATATTTTTTTTATAATTTTTATCTCAAACTTTTACATTATATCATATATCAACTTTTCTATTTTTTCTCTACATCATTTAAATATTATATTTTTTAAAAATATTTTATTCATTTTAAGAAATAAAATAATTAAATATAATAGTATCACACTTATATATATATACAAAAGTTTATAAAAAAATTATAAAATATTTATAGCTAGATGAATAGTGTTTCACTACATATAAAGAAATACTATTCATTTAGGTAAAAAAATATAACTTTAAATCACCCATTGGAAGACTATTTAACAATTTTTTCTCTATATTATAAAGAATTAGACATTTTACCTCTTCTATTGGGAGTGCTCTTACACTACTCAAAATATTATGGGATTTACTCATTTGGTATTAATTGTAGCGCCCTACTAATCTAGGACCATTACACCATATGTTAAAAATAGTGTTTATTATCCAAAAGACTGGCATAGATGACGTGGCAAGTGATTCCTGGACATGTGGCTGACGCTTGGAGGAACTCTGCTAGGATATCGACCAGAAGGCACATTATAAGCAGTAGGCGACCTAGTCTTACCTGCGACCAGTCTGGTCGATGGTTCCGCATGCAACATGACATTTCCATAAAGATCTTTGTAAATCCCGAAATTGACTCACACAATCTCCTGAGTATCCGATTATTTAGGAGAGAATATCTGTAACAAATTCATGTAATCCCCCTTGAGCCTATAAATAGAGAAAGATAGCTCAAGGAAGGGACTTTTGACTTTCGAATTATTTGAGACTAGAGTATTTCTATCTGAGATATTGTATTGTTCTTCAGAGGTCAGTGAAACTCATTGAACCCTAGTTCTTTGATCACTCCTTTGACTCTCATATCAATAACAATCTAAGTGGACGTAGGTTATTACCAGACTCTGGGGCCGAACCACTATAAAATATCGTGTTCTTATTATTTTCGCTATTACGTTCATTTCAACGCATTCATCCATGTCAAGCGTATTTTGACTCCATGTTAGTTGACCAAAAACAGGGTCAACATTCTGGTGCTTTCATTGAGAGCTTGATATATCACCGTTGAAAAAACCAATGGCGAAAACTGCAAGGAAAACTGGGCAGGCCGCCGCCGCTACACCATCAAACCTGCCTCCTCCTCCTCCTCCTCCTGCAAGTGTGGCTGAGGATGAGCCACACTTGGACTTTGAGGAAGAAGAAATGGATAATGCGACGCTGAAGAGTACTCTGGGGGCGTTGCATGAAGAGCTGGCCAGTCTGAGGGCCAATCAAGAAAGTACTGCCGAAATCATGGCACAGCAGCAGCAAGAGATTGAACGGCAGCGCGCAGAGTTAAGTGAGAGGCAGGCGGAGATGGACCGTCGCCAGAGCGAAGCCATGGCAACCCTCGAGGCAGCCTTGCAATTGGCTAGGAATCAGGCCGCACCTGTCTCGCAGCCTGATCTACCTGCGAATGGGCCACCCCACAGGGGTCCCAATCCTAGCCCGCCTATCCAACCCTCAAGCCCGCAAAGGCCCGAGTAGCCTCAGGTGCCTCATGACGATATCCCACTAGACCCTGAGGCACAGCCTCCATCCCAAGCTGGTCGCGGCAATCCCCTGCATCAGAGGCAGAATAGGACCGAGCATCAGCCTCGTAGTCCTAGACGCCATTGGGGCGACGAGCCAAACCTTCCGAACAGAGGTCAGAATCCTCCTGGTAACAGGAGGAACTTAGAGTTAGTCTTTGCGGTCCGGGGTCCCCCACGGCATGATAATGCACGGGGACACAACGACCAGCGCAGGCCACCCTCTAACGCTCGGGACACTTCAGCCCGGGATGGAAATCGAGGGAACAGTCGATCCCACCATAGCCAATCAAGATTCAGAGATGGCCATGGGTATAATGAAGCCGACTCAGGCAAAGGAAATTCCGGTCGGAGGAATGAAGAAAGAGGTGGAGGCAGGAGCCAGATACCTCATGATGACCAACCTAATAGACAGGATGCTGGGGGGCAGCCCAAGCAAAATAATGTCTTCAACCGGCTCAGAGCTAGCGAGCAGCGGGGAAGAGATGAGGACTTGAGAGATGTACTTAACGATCACCGCGAGCGACATGGCGAGAACATCCCCTCAGCAACAGAAGCCACGGCGATTCCCGCCGCTGTGCAGGCCCAGATAGATGCCCTCAACCAGGCGGTGCAACAGCTGGTCGGGGGAAGAACATCTCATATCGACCACGACAGGAGGAAAGGCACTCCTTTCGTCCAGAGGATAGCTATGGCAGAGACTCCTAGCAAATTCAAAATGCCTACGCTTCCGAAGTTTGATGGGTACGGTGACCCGGTATCTCACGTCAATAAGTTTGAGATACAAATGGACATTCAGAAAGTGTCCGAAGATGCTCAGTGCAGGATCTTCTCTACAACATTTTCTAATGCCGCATAGGAGTGGTTTTTTAAGTTCCCTCCTGCAAGCATAGTTTCTTGGGGGATGTTCGTAAGGGAGTTTTACGAACAGTTCTATGCAGGTCATGTGCATCCGACCGAGGCAAACCAGCTGGTTGAGATTTGCCAGTAGGATGGAAAATCGATGATGGACTACATCCAGCGCTTTATGCGAGCAGCAGCTGGAGCAAAGACTGTGGGGGACGAAGGCAAAATGATGTCCATAACCGCAGGGGTTAGGCGTCGCTCCCCCCTCTGGAAGAGCCTCCGCAAAGATGGGGTTAGAACTACCCAGGAATTCTTGGACCGAGTTGATCGTTACATCAAGCTCAAAGATGCCATAGCCGACAATGGAAAGCCTTCAGGCAAGGATAAGAAGGCCGCCGAACCCGCCAAAGCCACCAATGGGTCCAAACCTAATGGCAACGGCAACGGGCACGGCAACGGCAATGGCAAGAATGGTGGAAAACGGCCGCACAATGAGCCCTCCACCTCTGACAATAAACGAGCCAAGGGTAACTGTTATGAACCTCGGTTCACTAACTACACTGCCCTTGTCGAGTCTCGGGGAGAGGTTTATCAGGCCACGAGTTCCAGTGTGCCTTATAAGAAGCCTGCCCCCATTCGAAAGGATATTTCGAAAAGAGACACTACCAAGTCCTGTCGTTATCATAACAACTACGGACATGATACCAACGAATGCAACAAGTTGAAAGACGAAATTGAGTTCCTTATTAGACAAGGACACTTGAGAAGATACGTACGAGCCTCGGGAAATTCCCAACGAGAAGCTCCAGGTGGCAACGAGCAAGCGCCAAAACGCTAGCGCTCGCCACCTTTGCAGCCTGCCCCCGTGATTGGCACATTGTTAACCATTTGTGGAGGCCCGCACCTCGCGGGAAATAGAGGAAAGGCCAGGGAACAATACGCTCAGACTCTGTGCCACGACCAGGACATCGAGATGATGACTGTGGAGGACCGTGCGCCAAAAAAGGCTCGGTCAGAGGAGGGCAAAATAACCTTCTCTGGTAGCAATGCCCAGCATGTTCGGTTCCCACATTCCAATCCGTTGGTCATGGATATCCAAATGGCCAACATGATGGTGAAAAGGGTGCTGGTCGATACAGGAAGTTCAGTGAATATCCTGTATAAGTCTTTGCTGGAACGCATGAAATTGTCCGTTAAGGACCTGGAGCCTTGCAACCAAACAATATACGGCTTCTCTGGTGAGGGACTCGCCCCCGCCGGATCAATCAAACCACCAGTGACGACAGGTGCAGCGCCTGCTTCCAGGACATTACTTGCTACTTTTGTGGTAGTCGATTGTCCTTCGGCGTACAATGCCGTCATTGGGAGGCCTATACTGGTTGATCTACAGGCCGTCATCTCTATGTGGCACTTAGCCATGAAGTTCCCGACAGACGCAGGGGTAGGACGCGTGTTGGGGAACTAGAGGGAAGCCAGAGAGTGCTACAACGCCTCAGTCATGAAGGCGAAAAAGGGAACATCAAAGAGAACTACCTCAGATAGGTTGCAAATGGCAATTGATACACAAGCCCAATCCGGTGAGGAGGTCACCAAATAGGGTGTTGCCCAAAGTAAGGATAGAGATCTAGATCCTCGCTTTGGGGATTTTGAAGAGAACGTTGGACCCGTCGAGGACCTGGAAGAGGTCCAACTCGACGAAAAGGACCCGACCAGAGTCGTGAAGGTCGGGAAAAACCTAGAGCCAACCACGAAGCATACACTGGTGGAATTTTTGCGAAGGAACCAGGAAGTCTTTGCTTGGTCGCACAAATACATGGCTGGGATAGACCCTGCAGTTATCAGCCATGTCCTAAACATAGACAAGACTTTTCCACCCGTGCAACAAAAAAGAAGGCTGCTCGATAAGGATCGGTCGAGAGCCTTAAAAGAAGAAGTTAAAAGATTAAAGGAGAATGGGTTCATCAGGGTGGATTTTATCCATCGTGGGTCTCCAATCCAGTGCTGGTTCCCAAGCCTAAAGGCAAATGGTGAACCTGCGTGGATTTTACAGACCTCAATAAAGCTTGCCCAAAGGATTGCTTCCCACTCCCAAGAATCGACCAGCTAGTCGATGGTACCGCAGGACATGAGATCCTCTTGTTCATGGATGCATATTCGAGCTACAATCAGATTAGCATGCATCCCCCTAATGAGGATCACACCAGCTTTCGGACCGATACGGGCTTATACTGTTATAAAGTAATGCCCTTCGGATTGAAAAACGCAGGTGCGACTTACCAGCGGCTAGTCAACCACATGTTTAAAGAGCTAATCGGAGTAAACATGGAGGTGTACGTGGACGACATGCTGGTAAAGTCTAAAAAGGAAGAAGGACATGTGGAGGATTTACAAGAATGTTTTGATGTATTGAACAAGTACCAGATGAAACTAAATCCTCTCAAATGTTCCTTCGGAGTTGGATAAGGGAAGTTTTTGGGGTTCATTGTAAATTCAAGAGGAATCGAGGCCAACCCCGACAAAATAAAAGCCCTGATCGACATGAAATCTCCAGAGAGAATCAAAGATGTACAAATTCTAACCAGGAGAATCGCAGCCTTGAGTAGATTTATTTCGAAGTCAACGGACAAATGTGTCCCTTTTTTCAATCTACTTAGAGGCAATAAGAAGTTTGAATGGACAGGAGACTGCGAGCAAGCTTTTCAAGCCTTGAAAGCGCATATGGCCCAGCCCCTCGTTTTATCCAAGTCAATCGAAGGAGAAGCTTTGTTCATTTTCATGGCGATCACGGAAGTTGCTGCGAGTGCGGTACTAGTACGAGAGGAAGAAGGCGTACAAAAGGCGGTCTACTATGTTAGCAAGAGGCTGATCGGGGCAGAACTGAGATGTCCACCCATCGAAAGGTTAGCATATTGCTTAATCCTTGCCTCAAGGAAACTACGCCCTTACTTCCAAGCCCATCCCATCACAGTTTTAACCGACCAGCCCCTTCGGCAAGTCCTCCAAAAACCAGAGGCGGCTGGGCGCTTATTAAAATGGGCAGTCGAACTAGGGCAGTTCGATATCACATATTCACCGCGAGCAGCAATAAAAGGACAAGTCTTGGCTGATCTTGTTGCAAAGTTCACCGAACTCCCAGACAGCGGACAGCCTAGTGCGCCTGAGCCTCAAGAGAACGCTCCTTCGTGGAATTTATTCACGGATGGGTCGTCCAATGAATCCCACGCAGGAGCGGGAGTGATATTGATAACGCCGGAAGGGCATCAATTTCACTGCGCCATTAGGTTCGACTTCACTGCGTCAAATAATGAAGTCAAATACGAAGCCCTCCTCGCTGGACTGAGAATGGGCAAAGACATGGGTATAAAGACGCTTGATATTTACAGCGATTCACAGCTAGTGGTGAATCAAGTTCTAGGGGAATATCAAGCGCGGGGCTTAAAAATGGTGGCCTACTTGAATAAAACCAAAGACCTGCTAGCCCAGCTCACGAAGTATACCCTCCAGCAAATACCGCGGGACCAAAATTCAAACGCAGACGCCTTAGCTAAACTCGCGAGGGCGAAAGATGCTGACACTTTGAACATTGTGCCAGTAGAGAGATTGAGTGAGCCAAGCATACAAATGGTTGAAGCCAGTATGGAAATTCGAATGGAGGATACATGGATGGCACCTTACTTGGAGTATCTGACAAACAGTGTGCTACCAACAGATAGAAACAAAGGCAGAACTCTACAAAGGCAGGCCGCTAGATACATACTAGTCGATGGTGTTATGTACCGGAGAGGATATTCCATGCCACTACTCAGATGCATTACACCAGAGAAAGCTAAGGAACTAATGAAAGAGGTGCACGAAGGCTTCTGCGGGGATCACGCTGGGGGGCAGAGTTTGGCAAAATAGATTCTAAGGCAAGGTTACTTCTGGCCAACTATGAACGAGGATTCGATGGAATTTGTACAAAGATGCGATAAATGTCAAAGGTTCTCCAAAATTCCACGAGTAGCTCCTAACGAGTTGAAACAGATGCAGAGTTCATGGCCTTTTGCGGTATGGGGGATAGATTTGATTGGATCCCTGCCCACGGGAAAAGGTGGAGTGAAGTACGCAGTTGTGGCAGTCAACTACTTCACCAAATGGGCCGAAGCTGAACCACTCGCTACCATAACAACCAAGAAAGTTCTTGACTTTGTCATCAAGAACATTGTTTGCCGGTATGGTTTGTCCCGAAAGATAGTTTCAGACAACGGAACCCAATTTGACAGCGACTTATTCACCGACTTCTGCGAAAGGCACGGAGTTATTAAAAGCTTCTCTTCAGTTGCGCATCCCCAAGCAAACGGGTAGGTTGAGGCCGTGAATAAAACCCTTAAGGACACCCTAAAGAAGAGGCTTGAAGACGCTAAAGGAGCATGGCCAGAGCAGCTTCCTGAAGTCCTCTGGTCGTATAGAACGTCTCACCGAACAGCGACAGGTCATACCCCATTTTCCTTAGCCTACGGATATGAGGCTATGTTACCTGTCCAGTTAGATCCCCCCTCACATCGATGCATAACATACGACCAGGACCAGAATAGCCAACTGATGATGGAGTCCCTAGACTCAATTGATGAAATACGAGAAAAAGCCCAACTCCGAGTTGCTGCGTACCAGCAAAAGGTCGCCCGGTACTTTAACTCAAAAGTAAAAGAAAGAAAATTCAACGTTGGTGACTTGGTGCTACGACGAGTTTTCTTGAATACCCGCGACCCCACTGCTGGAGTACTTGGACCTAATTGGGAAGGACCTTACCAGATTGAAGAAGTCCTTCGTCCGGGCACCTACAAACTTGCACGCCTAAACGGAGATCTCGTTCCACGTTATTGGAATGGAGAACACCTGCGCAAGTATTATCAGTGAACAGTCCTTTTTAAAGAACTGGCTTGTATTAAATTTTACTTTTTACAAGTTTCGCAAAAAGGGTTAGCCACGTTGTATGGCTAATCGCTTATATATGTAAGATCCTTTTTTTTTAGGATCACTCGTAAAGACATGTTTAGTCCATTTTTAATACGAGATTATAAGGGACTGTGCGCAGCCAGTCATTCTTGCCAACCTTTGTAAATTTATTTTTACAAGTATTTTTTCATTACGTGTGTTGTTTTGCTGTATTACAAGTATTACGTTTCCTATCGAGCAGAAATGTTCGAACAGGTCGTGGTCAAGGCAAGTGACCCAGGACCTAAAGCTTCTCGATCTCTTGGAGGGCATATAAAACACATCGATAGCAAAGCGTACCATGAGGTATGTAAACACATGAACAAAATAAGTGAAAGCATGCTAGGGTACTTATAGTGAAAGCGGCCAGCTGGATGCTTGGGGAAGCAGGGATCCTTGCTCTTTCCTCTTCTTCGGCCAATCGAGCAGTGCAGCGGGCCAGCTCAGCATTCCTGATATCTTCTGAAAGGTAGTCGAAATTGGCACCCTGGTTGTGTTTCCAGAAGTTATAGAAACACTGAAGCGTCGCATTCTTATACCTTTCCAGATTCTTGGCATTGTCAAGCTTCAGCTGCTCTATTTGGCTCTCAAGATCAGCCATGGCCTTGTCCTTGTCAAGATTCTCCTCTTTGAGTCTCTTGCATTCGCGATATTGGACTCGGCTAGCCTCCTGGTACTCCTCCCTCTGCTTCCTCAAAGCTGCCTTCGAAGCTTCGACCTCCGCCAGCTTCGCCACCGCAGCATCCTTCTGCTGGGTGACCGTCTCCAACTCCCCAGCATGCCTGGCTTCTGCAGCCTGAAGCTCCTCCGCAACTTTCGCCTGGTACCTCTCGATGGCCTTTGCCCGAACCTGGTCGATGGTAGCCTAGGCACGAGTACGAGCAGCAGTTGCGGTCAGCAAGGCCTGTGGACAAAGGATAAAGTTAGAATCTGTTGCAAAGAGTAAAAGACCAAGGCCAAAGAGATAAGAAGCACTTACGCTAGCCATTTCGTTTAGGGCCCTGTTCAGAATTTGGTCGACCCCCATTTTCTCTGCTTCAGCCATCGCATCCTTACAACAATCGTACTTCACGATGTATGCAAGGCGGTCCTTGGCCGCTCGCAAGGCGCGGTTCGAGAGTTTGGCCCCAAGAGCTTCGTCCCGCTGGGTTTGTTCTTTGGCGGCTGCAGGAGGAGGGTTCGTCGTAGCAGGCAGGGTTTCCTTCTCGACAGGAACTGAAGGCTGGGCAGAAGTTTGCCCAGTTGGCACATCCTTGGGAGGATCTTCTGTTCGACTCTTCTTGGCAGGAGGTCCTTGGCTTGATTCGCCGTTGTGCCTCCTGGACGTCTTTCGCCGAACCAGAGGAACTTCTACTTCCTCCTCGGTCTGATATAAGTCAAAGACATTGGGAGTGGCCATATCTGCACACAAGTAAACATATGCAAATGATAAGATAAAAGCAGATAAGAACTCTTGATAAAACAGGAAAGAGGTCACAAAGTTTAATACCCGAGCTACAACTACTGGTCGTTATACTATTGACTCTATTAGTCACACACTCACTATCTGGCACGAAGAAGTCTGGCCCTAGATTTGGAGTATACGTAAAGTTGCCCTCCCCGTCAAACAAGTGATAGGGAATTGGCAAGCTATTTAAAAGAAAAATAACTGTACCGTTTTCATCGGAGGATTCCCCCAAGTTCACAACAAATTCTGTTGCCTTTTGTTTCCCCTTGCCTTGGGGTGCAGAAGGCCTTTCTGCAAAAGGATTGCCAGTGGGTTCCCTGATTGTAACCCCTGTCGGCCTCATTCGCGGAGGAGACGCAGGGGGTTCCTGCTCGGGAACCCCCTCGGCAGTGGCATCGGCTACCACGGGTCCTCTTGTTTCATGGCGAGGAGCCAGGTGGCCAAATAGCCTCAAATTTTCATCAGTAACTAGGAACTTGACGCTTTTTTCTGCATCTGTCATCCTGGCCAATGCGGTGGACCTCAACACCATGTCTGGTGTTGGGGTCGGACGTAACCATGGGCCTAAAAGACAAAATGTACTTTAAGAAAATGAAGGAAAATTCGCTGATGAAAAGTATCGACCAGTAAAAACCGCATTTACCTCCTCGGGCGAATGCCAGGTTGTTGCTGGTCTTGTCCGGAGTAAGGAAGTACTCCTTGCTGTACTGCCCCACGTTGGATATGTGCGTGGTGTCACTCAGGAACGTCCAGTTTGTCTCCTGGTGAAAAAGATGGAAGAAGCCCGTCCCATACTGTTGAGGGTTGGACTTGAGGTCGAAGAGATAATTGACCTCATGCGGGGTAGGTTCTAGCCATTTTTTAAGTTTGTACAGGATATAGAGTGCGACCAGCATTCTATATCCATTCAGAGTAATTTGGAAGGGGGCGACACCAAAATAGTTGACCACCCCCTGATAAAAAGGATGTAGAGGGAGGGTAGCCCCCGCCTCTATATGAGATCTAGACCAAGCACTATAAACACCTCCGGGAAGGTTAGCCCTTTGGTCTGCAGCAGGAATCTTGAGATTGACCCTTGTGAGAGGATACTTCCTAAGGTAGTTGGCAAGCATTCGAGGAGTGACTTGGCTGGTCGGGGAGAGATACCACTCGACATCAGGCAGATTCTGATGACGAGGGCGGGCTCTAGTTTGGATATTAGGGTCAGGAACGGGATTTTCTCGACTGCTGGTCGAAGGAACCCTAG
The DNA here is from genome assembly GCF_963169125.1 of Humulus lupulus. Taxonomy (NCBI): domain Eukaryota; kingdom Viridiplantae; phylum Streptophyta; class Magnoliopsida; order Rosales; family Cannabaceae; genus Humulus; species Humulus lupulus. Next base: position 77,390,556 of record NC_084801.1, read on the forward strand.
CCTGTGAATCAGGCTGGGCAGGAGAGTTTGGGCTATCTTCGGAGTCAGGTCTTTTCTTGCCTAACGATTTAGAACGGTCTATTTGAGGAGGAGATGGGCGAAGTCTAGGAGAAGATCGTGAAAAAGGGATCTCGTGAATTATGTCGGTCGGTTGTTCTTCGCCTTCGAGCAGCTGGGCAAGAAGATCATCGTCGATGGGCCGTTCACCTCCCCACAAATCTGACATTAAAGTCTATAAACAGAAGAATGGGGAGGTGAGGATAGATAATTTTTAAGACTTTTTTAGAATAACGTTGTTCGAGTATAAAAGTTAAGCTTTTATACAGTAGCATTCTAACAAAAGCTAAAAAAATTTCACACGAACAGTTTGAGAAACAGATCAAAGGGTGAAAACAAAAAAAAATTCATAAAAGCTTTTTCAACTCCCCTTAGGGCGAGAAAAACCTATTTTTCCGGCAGACCTAAAAATCGAATCTTTACTTCGGTTTTACATCCTAAAAAGTATGATCTCAATTATCAAACTAACTCGTAACATTTTTTCACCCACAAGACATTCTACCGACAAGCATCTCAACCCAGAAGTAGATAAACTCAACAGTAAACATACAGAAACATGCATTACAATAATACGAAACATAAAGATTCAAAGACTTACCAGAAAGAAAGTCGTGAAGATTGGTAAGAGTTTTCGGAGATCAGGGAATTCTCGGGCTGAGTCTTGAGAACGCAGAAGGACGGTCTCTGGAAGAAAATGGAAGCTCTGGTTTTAGGGTTTCTTGAAAGAGTAATGGCGTGTGTAAAAAGAAAAAGGGAACTTCAGAGATGTTAAATATAAGTTTGTCTGTGGCATTAAAAGGGAGTAATCATCAGTTTCCCCTTTTTCGAAGTATGGGGAAGCGAGATAGCCGTCAAATTATTACTGGGGAAGCGAAAAGACATGATTAGACAAGAGTAAGTTGCTTTTTCCAAGAACACACGAAGGGTTCTGACACGTATGGCGGGGTCACCGAAGGGTCGTTTCCTCAAAAGTTTATTTATTGCTCGTAATAAACAAACTTGGGGGGAAAATGTTATCCAAAAGTCTGGCATAGATGACGTGGCAAGTGATTCCTGGATACGTGGCTGAAGCTTGGAGGAACTCTACTAGGATATCGACCAGAAGGCACATTATAAGCAGTAGGCGACCTAGACTTACCTGCGACTAGTCTGGTCGATGGTTCCGCATGCAACATGACATTTCCATAAAGATCTTTGTAAATCCCGAAATTGACTCACACAATCTCTTGAGTATCCAATTATTTAGGAGAGAATATCTGTAACAAATTCATGTAATCCCCCTTGAGCCTATAAATAGAGAAAGATAGCTCAAGGAAGGGACTTTTGGCTTTCCAATTATTTGAGACTAGAGTAATTCTATCTGAGATATTGTATTGTTCTTCAGAGGTCAGTGAAACTCATTGAACCCTAGTTCTTTGATCCCTCCTTTGACTCTCATATCAATAACAATCTAAGTGGACGTAGGTTATTACCAAACTCTGGGGCCGAACACTTTAAAATATCGTGTTCTTATTATTTTCTCTATTACGTTCATTTCAACGCATTCATCCACGTCAAGCGTATTTTTACTCCGTGTCAGTTGACCAAAATCAGGGTCAACAGTGTTCAACTCGTTAATTGAATCTGTAATGACCCAAATTTACTAACAAGACTTAAGGGCCTTGATTAGTGTGCCGGGAGGGCATAACTGGATTATATGTGATTTAAATGATTAAAAGCATGTTTATATGACTATTTGGATATCTGTGATGCATGACTATGTGTATTAGTATGCATGTGGGCCCTGATTAGGTTATAAGGGCATATTCGTAATTTTGGCTAGTTGAGGGCATAAATGTAAATATCTGTGATAAATTGTTGAGACCACATTATTATGTGGATATATTTGTAGCTTGTGACTCGAGGCGATCCTAGTGAGCGGTTTAGTGACAAAGTCACGGCGGGCATTTATACCCAGCTTGGGGCGAGCCTGGGGGTAATTCTGGGAATTTAGGAAATGTATTGGAGTCTATTTGATATTGAGAAATATAATTGGTGATTAGTTAGGTGTCAGGAAGTAAGCGGTAAATATTAGAGACACTCGAGGAATTAGCGGGAATTGGGAGTAATGACCAAAATGCCCTTAGAATGGTTTAAAGGTTTAATTATAATTGGGAGGGTAATATGGTCTTTTGATGTTTAGAATCAGAGATAAGTATTATATTACTTTATGCCTTAGTAGAATATGTAGAAAGCTTTAGAAGTCTGAAGAAAAGAAAGGAAAGAAGGAAAAGTAGGAGTCTTTTTCTCTCTCTATCGATTTGTTTTTCTCTCATCCTTTTTGCTTGAAATTGAGGTTGAAATTAAGAGGAATTTAGGCTAAGACTTCATAATTGGCCCCTTGATTTGTCGTGAGGAGATAGCAAGAGTAATTCTATCCATTTGAGGTAAGTTTCAAGGTTGTTTTTCAGTTTCTGGTTTTTGGTGTTGAACTGGTTTTCTAAGCTGAGTTTCTATGGAAATTCTAGGGAATTAAGCCTAAGGATTTGAGGAGGTGAAAGCTAAGGAAGTGTGGAAGATAACCTAGGTCGAATTTATCCATCAAAGGTAAGAAGTTCTAGCTTTAAGTTCTGAGATTTCTGTTGTTCTGCTGAGTTTTGAGCTTTAAGCTCAACCATGGTGATTTCTTTATTTTGGGGTGCATGTGATTGAATTTCATATGGTTAGGTCATTTGGGGTGAGTTGGAGATGTTGATAGGCTTGCTTTGGGGTATGGTTGAGGTTTGGTTGAGTTTTGGAGAGGTTTGGCTCGGAGAAGTTCAAAGGAAGGAAACCTGAAGTTGGGTTGTGCTGTGACTAGCGTTGTAGAGCTAGTCATTGGGCGCTACAGCGCTAGGCCCTGATGTTTAAGAGCTTTTTGGTTCTGCTTGTAGCGCTATAGCGCCCTCCTTATGGCGCTGTAGCACAACCCTGTTTCCAGATGGGGTTTTTGCGATATCTCTTAGGGTTTTTGCCCGGGGGCTCAGGGTTTGATTCCACCACCCCGTTTGGTGGAATTAGGGCTTCCCAAGGGCTCGGGATTGGTCCCGAGGTTAGGTTTTTGGGATTGAAGTTTGGGGATGATTCTGATCTATGGCTGTGACTAGGTGTACGCTAGGGCTCGGAAGGGATCGTGCTTGAGGGTTGTCATCATTGATAAAAGCTATCGGAATCCAAAGGTAAGAAAACTGCACCCGGTTATGTGGTTGTATTGGGACTAAGAGCTCCCTATATCTGTATGATGTCATAGATGGTATTATGCCATGGGACATGTGAGAAACGGCCTAAGAGTGCCGGAATCAATATTTGCGCACAGGGTGCGACTCGGCCACTGGTAGCTGAGGACAGCTTAATATTCACTTAGCTCGGTTTAAGCGGGCAAGAGTCATTGGGATAAATAGAGGGTGCAGCCTAAGGGCGTTGACCCTGATTGTTATATGTGAATTGGTTGTTAATGATAATTGATAAACTTGGTATGCTGAATGCTTGATTATAAGCATGTCTTGGACTGTTGAGTGTGTGGTTACACTGTATGAATTATTTGATTTTTTGACTGATGATTATGCTCTGTTGTTGTGTTTTCTTGCTAGGCCTTGGCTCACGGGTGCTACGTGGTGCAGGTAAAGGCAAAGGCAAAGTCGACCAATCTTGAGATGGAGAGCTTAGGAGCTGAATGTACATAGCCAGGTGATCAACCGCCACGGCCGAGGAGTAGTACAGGATGGGAAAAGCCTAAATGTCTGTTTTGCCCTTAGAGTGGCTAGTAGTTGTACTTTTATCCCGAAATTTTGTAAACTGTCTTTTAACGTTATTGCTTTTGGGATCCCATGTAAAAATGTTTGAATATATGAAATGTAGCTTTTGTGGCCAAAATCTTTTAACCCTAGTTCAACTACAGTTTTAGTAACACATTTCTAACTAAACGACTTGATTAGCAAGTCTTGCACCTTTATAAACACACAGTGTAACGGTCTTGGCTATCCAAGGTGTTACAAAATCATTTGAACTCTAAAGTGTAATTAAGGTTTAACAAAGGTTTATGTATTAAATTTTTTTATCAATAAAGTTAAAATTTTCATTACAAAGGGTTTGAATATTTACAAGGGATCCCCAAAGGTTTTAATCAAAATACAGTTATAACAAAAATTGAAGAGATAGCCGACCTAAGCTGCAAAATCGAGCTAATATTCTAAGTTCTCTCGACTGTGGTGGCCAAGCATGTTGAGTATGTACATACCACCCCTAGAGCTCTCGAACTCATGGCTAGTCTAGTTTTCCTTTTCCCTTACCTGCACTACATAGCACCTGTGAGCCAAGCCCCAGCAAGAAAACTCAATCAAGTAAAACAAATATTCAGATAAGCATTAATATTAAATGCATGCTTCATAAATTATAACTAAATTATAATTTACTTTTCAACAAGTATAACAGCCCATGCTGAATAGGTGCATATCGCACCCATGTAGTGGTCATGTCATAACGGCTTACATTTCACCTAAATACTACTAATAACAGCCCCCCAGTCGATCAATCACAAACAACAACCAATCATTACAAACAACTATAGAAATGAGCAATCATTTATCTTTCAACAGATTCAAGACACGGTCATAACCGTGTTTGATAATCAGGATCGCTGCCCTACACTCAGTGTGTGTGTGTCAATTTTCTTACATCGTGTCCTAAGCGAATAGCGAAGAGACCCTGAGCACGATCACTTTTCCCGAGCCTTGCAGAAAACCCTAGTCGCAACATAAATGATATGTTTATTAGGAACTAATTCCAATAATGGGCTTCAATACTATGCCCTAGCTCTTGGGACCTTGGACTCCTCTATAAACAGGATAGCGAAATCGTCCCCAGAGCCTCCCGAGTTTAAACCAAACCAAACTAAACCAAACCAAATTGCACCAAATTGCAAATCGTCACCAAATTGCATTTTTGGGTCACAAACCAAACTTTCTCTCTAAAATTACCATACCTCAAGAACATCAAAAACTTGAAGAACTTGGAACAAAAATTACCATACCTCTATGAATTCAAATTCCCAGCTGAGTATAGATGTAACGCCCTACTGCCCAGGGACCGTTACGTAGTGTATTTTAAACAGTATTAAACTCGCTAGATGAGTCATTTAGCCATAATCGTGTAACTAAATGTGATTAACGGTTTAGGGTTAAAAATTTTGGTCAAAGATACAACGTTTCACTACAACATTTACTGTATACATTGGAATCCCAAAATACATTTTAAAGGTTAATTACAATAAAATATTTACAACTAGCCGACCTAAGCAGCAAATAGGGTTTAACCCTAGTTCCTCTTTAAAACCTCAGCCATGGTGGTCGAGCAGCCACATGTAACACATCATCACCTAAGCTCTCCAATTCAAGGATGGTCCCACTTTCTTTTGCCTTTACCTACACCACATAGCAACCGTGAGCCGAGGCTCAGCAAGAAAACTCAAACATGCTCATAAGCAGACAACAACGTGTCACCAAATTATAAGCATGCCTAGCAGTAATAACCTTATTCATGCATGTAGGCAAGTACCAATAAATGATTATGGGGTCTTGCGCCCTGAGTAGATGATTGTCAAATCAATCTGGGGTCCTACGCCTTGAATAGATGACTAATGAGTTTCTCTCTGGGGACCTGCGCCCTGAATAGATTACTAATGAGTCTATCCCTGGGGACCTGCGCCCTGAATAAATGACTAACGAGTCTATCTCTGGGGACCTGCGCCCTAAGCCTTGTGAATTTCCAATCACTTGAGCCTTTTAGCCCTGGCTCTGAGTAACTAGCCTTAAACTAGCCAAGCGCTTTAGTTTTCTTCGACCAATAGGTCGGTCAAGCATTTAATGCTCATGTTGATTAGATCTAATCATTTTGGCTTTGCGTTCAATACGCTAATGCCGTTGTACACTCATAAGTCATTTCGATACGACCAACGCTTAGTACTATTGTCGATCATTACTGATAAGTCAGAGCTTCACGACCAGTACTATACACCATTGTTATTTCTTAACTAATAAGTTAGTGCTTCCTCAATGAGGTAATGCAACAAGCATATATCATATGTTGAATATCTAGATATAAGGCATTCAACATGCTTAATCAACAATCACCAGCATAATTATGATCATGCACATTTACAGAGACTCAATCTCTGATCAATTCCATATTCAACATTCATGCCATGCCATAATAATATTGGGTGCAGTTTTCTTATCTTTAGTCCAAGCACAGGTTACCAATGAACGACCCTCGAGCACGATCTCGGTTTTGAATCCTTAGCAATAATCTAGTCACAACCATAAATGGTGTTTCAATGAGTTCAAGTTCCAAAACCCAATCCTAGGACCAATCCCGCGCTCTCGGGACCTCCAATCCCACCAAACAGGGTGGTGGAATCATCCCCCGAGCCGTCGGGCCAATACCTTAAAAAGTACAAAAAAAAAAAAAGTTCTGAAGACTGTGTAGCACTACAGCGCTACCTATTTTGCGCTACAGTGCTATAGGTAGAACTTCATCCCCCAAATAGACATCATAGCATTGTAGCGCTACCAACCTAGCGCTACAGCGCTGATATTAGATTTCTGGGTTTCTCACCTCGTGTTCTTCGAGCTTCAAAGCTCCAAATCCGACCTCAACGGGTCCCTAGCCCCTCAAATGAACATTTCAATCACCCAAACAATTCACCCAATATCTTAGAAATATTAAAACAACAATAAATACCCAAAATCCCCATAGGAACTCATAATCCAAGTCTTGAGTTTGTAAAACTCAAGAACACCAAGAACAAAGAATAAACTCAGGAATTCAAAGCTTAAATTACCTCTGATTATGTTGTTTCTCGCTAAATCCTCTGGCTAATAAGCTTCTAATCTTCCCTAGAATCACTATGCCTCGATCCTTACCTGAATCCGAGTTGTAAAACTCGAGTTTCCTTCGAAAATGCGAACGGTGTCAAAAAGGGAACGTGTAACGACCCAAATTCTCTAATAAGGCTTAAGGGCCTTAATTAGTGTGCCAGGAGGGCAGGTTGGGATTTATGTGTGATTTTATGAATTAAATGCGTGATTATGATTTAAAGCATGTTATTTGGCTATTTGTTTAACTGAGATGCATGGCTATGTTTACTAGTATGCATGTAGGCCCGGATCGTGTTAGAAGGGCATAATTGTAATTTTGGCCATGATTGGCATAACGGTATTGATATGTGATAATTGTATTCTGTGAATTGTACCACGTGGGTGTGGTTGTATTATTGTGATGCACTTGCCGAGACGGTCCTAGAGAGCTAATTAACTTAAGAGTCACAACGGGATTTCTATACCCGGCTCGGGAGGAGCCTAGGGGTACTTCAGGAATTTTATGGTTAAGATTGAGATTTAGCGGGTAATGGTTATTGGTGATTGAGTAACCTGGGTAACCATTAGTTACTGCTGAGAGTAACAAGTTTTAGATAGAAAATGGTAGAAATGAAATAGAAGTAAAAGGACTTAAGTGCCCTTGAGGTTAGTTGGGAAAGGATAGGCAAGGAGGGGTAAAATGGTCATTTGGCTGGGAATTGGATATATGGCAGCTGGGTATTAAGGGGTACACGGTTTTGGGGCTTAACCATTTTGGTCTTGATAGAGTTTGAAGAGAAGAGAAAAGAGAGGGAAAAGCTAGGGCATGAAGAAGAAGAAGAAGAAGAAGAGAAGGAGAAGTTGGAGACCTAGGAGATGAAGGAAGCTTAGGGATGGATTCTCCATATGAGGTAAGGAATTTTATACACATTTAAGGCTTGATTATGTTATGGGTTAAGAATTTGAGCATGGGTTAAGTTTGATGTTTGAGTTTTTATTTTTTTTTCTGAAATTGAAATCAAGGATGTGGATTTTGGGGATTTGATTGGGTGTTTAGATGTTTTGGTGACGTTTATGGGTTGTTGGATGGTTTATTTGGAGTCTTGAGTGGTTTTGGGGCTTGGGTGTGAGTTTGGGTTGATTTGGTAAGGTTTTAGCTCGGAGAAAACGCAGGAGAAAACCCAGAATTTTGGGTCTGCAAAGGCGTGCCGCGACACAGGTTTTTCGTGCCGCGGCAAGGGAGCCTCTGACTGATGGGTGCCGCGGCACAAGGATGTGGTGCCGCGGCACAAGGAAAATTTCAGGGCATCATTTTTAGGCAATTTTAGGCCTTTGCTCCGGGAGTTCGGGGGATGTCTCCGGGGTGTTGTTTTAAGGTTTTAGAGGCCCCGGGAGTGTGGGATTGGTCCCAGGAAGTGGTTTTGGGTTGATTAGTAATGAGGGATGTTTCTTGTGGGTTGTGACTAGGTTCTTTGAGAGGCTCGTGCTTGAGGACCGTGCTCGCGGCTTTGGTGCATCAGGAGGCTCGGAATGCAGGTAAGAAAACTATAACACCCGAGGTTAGGGCATGGCCCCAGATTGTATTATGTGCAAATGTTTAAACTTAAATGAATCATGATGTGTGTGAATGATTATTTCGAATGTACTATATGTGTGATTATGATGAAATGAACGGCCGTGGGCCGAGTACGGCGTAGGCCGGGGCGGCCGTGGGCCGAGTACGGCGTAAGCCGGGGCGGCCGTGGGCCGAAAGTAACACCTAGCACATGGGATGCTATAATCAGGGCGGGGCCCGGTGGATACATGTGTTATGCTATATTCAGGGTGGGACCCAAGGGATACATGAGTTATCCTCGCGATGAGAACCGATACCCCAGGCTTCGGTAAGGCTCTGGGGCGGCTTGGCCGTGTTTGCTTAGTCTAATGATTGACTTGTTTATTGTGGATTATCTGTTATGATAAACTGTATACATTGCATATGTTATGTTCTGCATGAGTTTTCTTGCTGGGCTTCGGCTCACGGGTGCTCTGTGTTGCAGGTAAGGGCAATGATTGAACCAACCAACCATGAGTACGGAGAGCGTGAAGCGGCGCGTACATGTTTGGCCTGCCCGACTGCTTTGGTTGGGGGTTTATTCAAAAATGGCTGTAATAACCTATGATTTTATGATTTCTCAACTGTAACCTTATTTCAAGATGTAATTAGTTTTCAAACCTTATTTTGGGATCCCAAATGTTTAATAATAGAAGTTTTAATGAAACGACGCATTTTCAGAGATTACAGCCTTAGCTTTTAACTAGTCACACTTTTGTTTCAAAACCTCGGTTAGCAAGTTCATTGCACACTGTTTTGACTTAAAAACTCACTTAGTAACGGCTCTAAGGAAGTAGGGCGTTACAGAACGAGAGAGAGAGAGAACGTACTGAACGTTCTTTTTATGTTTCTGACAAGTTACTTCGGGCTTAAGTAACCTCAAGCAAATCCTAATGCTCAGGGTCCCAAAAACGCCCCCGAGGGTAAGGTAGTCAAAATTCCCAGAATTCCCTCCTCATCTTACTAACTCCCAATATATCATCAAATAATCATTCCAATTACCCAATATATCGGTAATGCTAAATACCCAATATACCCCTTGAATCACTCCGAGTCAAGTATGGGTCTCGTTGTGACTTTCCCACTAGCTTGCTCCCTAGGATAGTCTCATGCCGAGTATCCCAAACATATCCTCAAGGTAATGTAGTATCACATAGATACCACATATATGCCAAATAATGAAAATTGCTAAATTAAACAGAAATGGGCCCACATGCATGTTTATTACACATAAACATGCATATCAAGTTATATTATAATATTACTCACATAATTACATAATATTACACATAAATATCATATAATCACATAATTCAATAATTTGCCATCCTTACCCCCTAATCAAGGCCCTAAGCCTTATTAGGAAATTTGGGACGTTACAATAGAGATCTTTGGCAGTTCTAGGTTCCTTGAATCCCTCCAATTCTCCTAAGAGACCTTCCAACTATTTGATTTAGCTTAGATGCATTTGATATTTAGTGCCCTTAGGTGAGTCCTTGAAGATGACCAAAGGGATAATGCCCAAAATGTGAACTGCACTAGACTTATCCAATTTCTCTACCTAATGGGTCAAAAAGACCATTTTTCCCCTACCTCAAATAACCCTCAATGACATTTTGGTTATTTAGTCGAAGTTCTCACTAAACCTCATATTATACCTCTAATCTCCAAATTAACCAACTAGTCCATCAAATACAATTATTTCCCATAAAATACTTCATTTGTCAATAAATCCTGAAATGTGAAATTACCAAAATATCCCTTGACTCACCCCAAGCCAGGTATTTAACTTTTCCACTAAATTTCTTGAAAGGATCGACTTTTGCTAAAAATCATGAATACCCACCTAATAATGTGGTCTCAAGCACATAACACATCAAAATTACAATTATACCCTCAAAGGGTCAAAATTATGAAAATGCCAATTTTTAACAAAATGGGGCCTTTAAACATACATAATACACATAGTCATGCATATTCTGCCATATAATCATATAAATCACATAACTCAATTAAGTAACACTTAATTGGCCCACGTGCATTTTTGGCACACTAACCAAGGCACTAATCAAATAGGAGTATCGGGACACTACACCGTTTGTTTTTGCAAAGTATCATTTTTGTAACGCCCTACTTCCTTAGAGCTGTCACTAAGTGAGTTTTAAGACAAAACAGTGTGCAATGAACTCGCTAACCGAGGTTTTGAAACAAAAGTGTGACTAATTAAAAGTTAAGGCTGTAATCTTAGAAAAATGCGTTGTTTCAATAAAACTTCTAGTATTAAACATTTGGGATCCCAAAATAAGGTTTGAAAACTATTTACATCTTGAAATAAGTTTACAGTTGATCAGTTATAAAAATCATAGATTATTACAGCCATTTTCGAATAAACCCCCAACCAAAGCAGTCGGGCAGGCCAAACATGTACGCGTCGCTTCACGCTCTCCGTACTCATGGTTGGTTGACTCAGTCATTGCCCTTACCTGCAACACAGAGCACCCGTGAGCCGAAGCCCAGCAAGAAAACTCATGCAGAACATAACATATGCAATTTATACAGTTTATCATATCAGATAATCCACAGATAAACAAGTCAACCATTAGACTAAGCAAACACGGCCATGCCGCCCCAGAAGCCTTACCAAAGCCTGGGGTCTCGGTCCTCACCGTAGGGATATCACATGTATCCACTGGGTCCTACCCTGATTATAAGCATCCCATGTGCTAAGTGTTACTTCCGGCCCCGCTTCCGTTCTCGGCCTTGCCGCCCTCGGCCATAGCCGTTCATTTCACTATAATCATATATAGCATAAATCAAACAACATTCAAACAAATATCAATTCATTTAAATCTGCACCCTAACATGTAATGCAATATAGGGTCGTGCCCGAAAATCATCTCATCATGCAATATAGGGCCGTGCCCCGCAATCACACTATGGGCCCACGCCCTATCCTACGGGTGTTATAGTTTTCTTACCTGTACTCCGAGCTTCCTGATGCACTTAAGCCGCGAGCACGGTCCTCTAGCACGAGCCTCTCCAATATCCTAGTCACAACACACATGAAACACCCTTTAATACTAATCAATTCAAAACCACTTCCCGGGACCAATCCCACACTCTCGGGACACCCAAATTCCTAAAACAATTCATCGGAAGCATCCCCCGAACCCCCGGAGCAAAAGCTCAAATTTGCAAAATTTCCCATCCTGTAAAAGGCGTAGCACCGCAGCGCTACCCGCAAGGGCCGCGGCGCCCAGAGAAGTCAGAGAGCTCCCTGACTGCAAACAGCCTCGCGCCGCGGCGCCCAAGAACAGGGCCGCGGCGCTCCTTCGCGAACCCAGAAAAACTGGGTTTTTCCTCTGCATTTCATCATCCAAAACACTCCCAAATCATCTCAAACTCACACCTAAACCCCAAAATCAACTCAAAACCCCACATAAACCATCTAACAACTCAGAAACATCATCAAAGAACCCAAACACACAATCAAATCCCCAATTCACCAATTGGCCACACATCAACTTTCAATCTTCATACTAACATATTAAGGGAAGAAAAATCAAGCTTAGAAACTTAACAGAGAAGAGATAAATCCTTTCCTCAGAAAGTCTTGGCTTATGATCAAGTTTAATTGCCTCCAACCCCTTGATTCTCCTCCTAGATCCCTCAAGTTTCAGCTCCCTTCTTCTCTTCTTCCTCTCCTTGCCCTAACTTTTCTTCTTCTAGTTTTTCTTCTCTTTATTTTTAACAAAACCAAACAATGACCAAGCCCCAAACCGTGTACCCCTTAATACCCAGCTGCAACATATCTAATTCCCAGCCAAATGACCATTTTACCCCTTCATCAAAACCCTTTGCTAACTACACCTCAAGGGCATTCTAGTCATTTCTCCTATATTGCAATTCTATCATTTCTTTCACCTAAACTTGTTACTCTCAGCAGTAACTAATGGTTACCTAGGTTACTAAATCTCCAATAACCATTAACCGCCAATTCTTTACTTAACCATAAAATTCCCAAAGTACCCCTAGGCTCCTCCCGAGCCGGGTATAAAATCCCGTTGTGACTTTTAAGTTAACTTGCTCTCTAGGACCGTCTCGGCACGTGCATGACAATAATAACACCACACCCACGTGGTACAGATCACATAATACAATTACCACATATATGCCCTCAGCGGGCTAAAATTACCAATTTACCCCTACCATACAAACGGGGTCCACATGCATATTTATTTCACCTAAACATGCATACTAATTACATATTCATTAAATTCACATAAATTAATGCAATATAACAATTATTGCCCTCCAGGCACACTAATCAAGGCTCCAAGCCTTATTAGCGATTTTGGGTCGTTACAGTTTTGGTACCCTCTTTTTTCAATAATGCTTATATGGTACTCTATATTTTAAAATCATATATACTTTGTACCCTAAACTGAGATTTGATAAATAAAATTTTGTCAATATGACCAAACTTCCATCAGTTATATGTAATTATCTAATTAAATTAAAATTTGGAACTCATATAAGTGAAAGCATTTTGATTAAATTGATATAATTTTATTAATTAAATTTGATTTTAGGTACCAAATATGTACGATTTTTAAAATACAAGCTACCAAATATGTACGATTTCAAAATACAGGGTACCAAATGAGCATTATTGTAAACGCAGGGTACCAAAACGATATTTTACAAATATATAGGGTACCAAATGATTACCTATAAGTTATCTACTTAAATTCACTCTCTCACCTATATATTTAAATACATATTTCCTTACAGAAAGGATAATTTCTCAAGTTTTTATGGAATCTTATCCTATAATTTGGTAATTTTATTTTTGTTTTATCATATATATTAAAAAAAAAATGGTTACTAGTGTCGAATTAATCATCTTAAAAATTGATGTGGTAGTAAATGGTTCAATGAATCATACTACGGTGTCTGGTCACAACTGATGGAAATGCACATACAAGAGAAACTCTTGTACATCCGAGGAAAATCAGAGCCACCAGCAGAGATTGACGAAAGTTATGAGAAGTGGTATGCAGAAAATCAAAAAGTTAAAAGATGGCTTCCATTGTCAATGTCTCCTGATATTATGAAAAGCTATATTTGCATAGCCACTGCTCAGGAAATATGGAGCGCTCTTTCTAAGGGTTTCTATGATGGGAGTGACGAGATGCAAGTTTTTTCAATGAACCAATGAGCTTTTATAGCAAGGAAAAATGGAAAATCACTCTTTCTATATTACGAAAAATTAATAGAGATATTCCAAGAATTAGATCATCGTGACCAAGTCATCATGAAAAATCCGGAAGATGTTGAAGTTTACAGAAAATCCATTGAATGACTTTGTGTCCACATATTTCTTAATGGATTAGATAAAGTTTTCAACTCAATTTGGAGGGACATACTTTGCCTAGAACAAAAACCAAGCTTGGAAGTATTCCATTGTACGTCGCGAATCAATACGCTCCACCGCATTAAATAATGAAGTTGACAAAATAGAATCATCTGCCTTAGCAACCCACCAACGCTCTACCATAACAACACATGACAGGCCAAAAATAAGAAACAAAAGAACTCCCATAATCCAAACAAACAGACCTATAACTTGTTAGGATTGGTTAAAATACAAGGATCAAGTGGTCTTACACAAGCTAGGTGTAAACTTAATGATTTCACATAGTGAAGATATGAAATTTGAGTTTCTATTCTAGGCATTTAAAAATTGTGTTTTTGGATCCAAAGTGATACAATGAAGTATCTAAAGATGCCCAAAACGTTTGGGAGCATTTGGAGATGTCTAAGGTCAATTTTGAGAGTATTGTCCTGCTGGGGTAGCATTGCATCACCACCCTAGTGGCATTGCATGCCCAGCGGGCGATGCATCACCTACCAGTAGGCGGCGTGACTTGTCCGTACAAACACGTGTTTTAAGCTCCAAATGATGTGTTTTAAGGCTCTAATCCTATTTGTTAGACCTAAAGACAGTGCCTACACTATAAAAGGGTTCTCATAGAGTTTTGGTAGACTTGATCACTCTCTCACATCTCCCTCTAATGTCTCTCTCTCTCTCTCTCTAGCTTTCAAGATCAAAAAATTTCTCCAAGAAATTCATAAAGAAAGTGATTGTCTTTGTAAATTTAAAGGCTTGCTCAATCTCAATTCTCATTTCCTCTTAGAAAGGCCTTAAGCATCCATTAAGGGCTAGGACATAGAGAATTTAGACAACGATACTCCTCGTTTATAAGCCTTGGTTGTGTTTTTTCATTGAAGAAGAAGAAGTTCAAGTGGTGTTGTGGCAAGTTTTGAAGCTCTCAAGAAGATCCAAGAAGTTTGATCTACAAACTAGGTTTTGCATTTTCTATTTCAATCTTTTATTGGTCTTTATCAAGAACAATTGTGTGTAGATTCTTAATATTGTGGTGGTGTAATCTCACTCTCCCTCAACATTCAAATTCACTAGTATCTGATATACACCATCATGGAAGAGTCTTCTTTGATTTCGTCTTTGAAATACATGACACAAGATTTTGTTAGATCGGATTGATTCGATGGAACTAACTTTTTTTGTTGGCAAGACAAGATTAGGTTGTTGCTAACCACTCAAAGTGTTCTATGTCTTGGACAAGGGTCAAAAGACGATAAAACCCGCTAAGGAGGAGGACACTCAAGAAGTCATCAAAGAAATGAATAAACATGAAGAAGATGAATTAATATGTAGGGGTCACATTCTCAATGCGTTATCGGACCAGTTGTATGGTCTCTACACCAACACAGAGACTGCTTAGGAGATTTGGGAAGCATTAGAGAATAAGTACAAATCAAAAGAAGAATGTACAAAGAAATTTCTTATTGCTCAATACATGGTATTGAAGTTTTATGATATGAAACCCCTTCTTCCCCAAATTCATCAATAACAAATTATTGTAAATAAGCTATCTAACCTAAATATTTTATTGCCAGAGCAATTCCTTATTGGTGCCATTATAACCAAGTTGACTCCATCTTAGATGAGCTATAAAAAGAAAATCCTCCACAAGAATCAGGAGATTTCCTTGGAGGAAATTCTCAAACATTTGAGGATTTAGGAGGAATCTCGTTCAAGAGATAAGAATGCGGAAGAGTCTAACTAAGAGACTTCTAAAGCCAATGTGGTGGCTAATCCTCCCAACAACAACAAAGGCAAGGGAATTTTGAAGAATAAAGGCAAGAGTCACAAACCCTTGGGGCCTAAGAAGAATAAAGGTCAATTCAAGAGTTCCAAAGAACCTTCCTTTGTATGTGGTGAGAATGGACATTTTGCAAGAGAGTGTAGGTTCAACAAGAACAACAATAATGAAGCAAAAGTCAATTCAACTGAAGAAGAGCTAGTGGCAACACTAAGTGAGATAAATGCCATATATGGAAAGGAAAATGGATGGAGGTATGATACTTATGCTACCATCCATGTTACCTATGATAGATATATATTCAAGACCTTTGACACTGTAAAGAAATTGCATGAAATCCAAATGGGTAATGAGAAAACGCCCATGGTTGAAGAAACGAAACAATTAATTTACTCTTCACATCCAGCAAGAAGGTTCAACTCACCCATATTTTGTATGTACCAGAAATGAGTAGAAACCTTGTGAGTGGAAATTTTCTTGTAAATTGGGAATCAAGGTTGTGATAGATTCTGACAAGCTTACTTTGTCCAAGGGGAATTTATTTGTGGGGAATGGATATTCTTGTGATGGCATGTTCAAACTTTGTACCTCTATTGATAATTTGAACAATAAAGCTTCTAATTCTTCTTGTTATATGCTTGACTCAAATTCAATTAATATTAGACTTGCACATATAAGATTTAGCACAATTAAAAAATGAGGTAGTAGATATTTTATTACTTTAATAAATGATTGCTCTAGGTTCACATATGTATATTTTCTTAAGAACAAAGATGAATCATTTAATGTGTTTAAAGCTTATAAAATGGAAGTTGAAAATAAATTAGAAAGGAAAATAAAAGTGCTTAGAAGTGATAGGGGTGGTGAATATTTTTAAGTGAATTCAACTTGTTTTTTGAAGATCATGGAATAATACATGAATGTACCGCCCCATATACTCCACAACAAAATGGTATAGCGGAAATAAAAAATAGAATATTTCTTGAGATGATTAATGCTATGTTACTACATTCAAAATTGAGTTTTAGTTTGTGGGGTGAAGCCTTGCTATCCGCTGTCATATTTTGAAGCTTATTCTCATGAAAAAAAAAATTGTATCTTTATATGATTTATGAAAAGGAAAGAAACCAAACATTGGTTATGTGGGGGTGTCTTGCCTATTGCGAGAGCATAGATCCCAAAAGGACCAAGTTGGGTCCAAGGGCTATAAAATGTGCATTTGTGGGCTATGCCTCAAATAGCAAAGCTTAAGATTATTAGACTTTGGGTCTAATGTGATAATTGAATCAAGAGAGGTTGAGTTCTTTGAGAACATGTCATGTGATGACAACAAACTAAAAGAACCTATTCAAATTAGTGAGCCTCAAGATGAGACTCCTAAAATGATTGGTGAGCAACCTCTATTGCCTACAAGAAGCCAAAGGCTCAAAGATTTGGGATCAAGTGAAAAGTGTTCTCAAATAGAGACATTGTACCTTGTAGAAGGAAATAATGTGGAAGTTACTTGGCAATATCCAATGATACTTTAATTAGAAGATGATCCGAAAACTTTCAAAGAAGTTATGTCCTCAAGAGACTCTACTACTTTTTGAATGAGGAAATAAATGATGAAATTGATTCAATTATGTCTAACAACACTTTGGAATTGGTTGCCCTTCCAAAAGGGTATAAAGCAATTGGGTGCAAATGGGTATTTAGAAGAAAGTACCGTACAAATGGCACCATACAAACATTCAATGTTAGACTAGTAGCCAAAGGATTCCAACAAAATGAGGGAATAAATTACTTTGACACATATGCACTGGTAGCAAGAACCACTTCTATTAGAATGTTATTTGCTTTATCATCTATATATAACTTTTATGTTCACAAAATGGATGTCAAAATGACATTCTTAAATGGAGATCTTGAGGAGGATGTCTATATCGAACAACTAGAGGGTTTTTTTCTTCAAGAAAATGAACATAAAGTGTGTAGACCTATCAAATCATTATATGGTTTGAAACAAGCTCCAAAACAATGGCATGATAAGTTTGATAAAGTCATTGTTTGAAATAGATTTAGAAACAAAAATGCAAACAAGTTCTTATATTCTAAGACTTGTGATGACTATGTCATATTAGTGTGTCTTTATGTAGATGATATGTTGATTGTAAGTAATGACATGATAGAAATAATAGAAACAAAGAGGTTTTTATCTTTAAACTTTAAAATGAAGGACCTTGGAGAGGTTGATACCATTCTGGTTTTGTATTGATTCAAAACCATTATGTCGAGAAAATTCTTGACAAATTTAATCATCTCAAAATCAAAGAGGCAAATACACCATTCGATTCAAACATGAAGTTTGAAAATAATGAAGGAAGAGCAGTGGTTCAATTGGAATATGCAAGTTCAATAGGGAGCCTAATGTATGGCGCTTATTATACTAGAGCGCCCATTGCATATGCGGTTAGTAAAATTAGTAGGTTTGCTAGCATTCCAAGTATCATACATTGGAAGGTTATTGAAAGAATTCCTGGATATCTTAAGAGTACCAAAGAATTGAGCCTTCACTATTAAAAGTTTCCTAGAATACTTGAAGGATATTCCGATGCTAGTTGGGTATCTTGAGTGAGTGACAATCTCTCAACCACCAGTTGAGTGTTTACTCTTGGAGAATGTGCTATCTCTTGGGGTTCTAAGAAATAAACTTGTATATCACACTCAACCATGGAAGCAGAGTTTATAGATTTAGCGGCAACCGACAAATAGGTCGAGTGGCTTAGGGATCTCATGTTGGATATCTCTTTTACCGCGGATATGGTGTCGACGATCTTGATACATTGTGATAGTCAAGCTGCTCTTCCTAGAGCATATAATAGTGTGTGAAATAGAAAGTATAGACATATAACTCTAAGACATGAATATGAGAGACAATTGATTCAAGATGGAATTGTATCAATCTCACATGTTAAGAGAAGAATGAACTTAGCAGATCTCTTTACAAATCATCTTGTGGAAAGGTTAGTAAGTTCCATTTCTTAAGGGATGGGACTGAAAATCCTATAATAAGAGATTCACCAATGATGGAAACCCAACTCCAACATTGTTAATATCAAGGAAAAGATTTCAATTGGTAAGAATAATTCATTGATAAGTGGACGTTTTTCAACACAAAAACTATTTTGAGTTCCATCTGTTGACGGTGAAATCTCGTCAACGAAATTAGGTCAAAAAACTCAAACGAAATGCAGCGATGTTTAGATCAGAACTTAGAATTAACTTCTGAAAGGATCAACACAGATGAACAATGGAGTGAAAAATGTATATTGCTTAATAGCCTCTGCATACAATGAATTTTCCAACCCCCTTCTCTGTGGAAGTGGGGTTCATTTTATAGTAGGCTCTAATGGCCTGGGTTACATGGTGGTCCAGGGGACCAGGTGGTACACAAGTACTCTTTCAGGAGAGTGGTCTCAGGGGTAGTGGTGCTATTACTAGTACATAGCCAGGTACTGTGAGGAGGTCCCCACCACTCTACCGTACGAATGTCAGAGGAGTGGCATAGATGATAGTGGTGTTGACTCTGACATCTGATTGGTAGTATGCAGGCCATGTCCTTTCTCCTAGTGTTCCCACTACCTGAGTAGCATGAGTGCCACGGTCAGACGTACGGGGTCTTATAAGCCGTACCCCGTACGAGATTGTACCATCGTGACCTTTCGGAATCATTCTTGGGTCTTTCCCTCTAAATGTTGAAGTCTTGGTAGACCTTTAGAGGAGACATCCACGTGGGGTGTCAGATGCAAGGAGGAGCCCTTGGGTTGTTTGTATGCAGCGCCCGTAGGTGTGTGCGTGACGCCGCCTCGCGAGGCCGCCGGTGCTGGGCCTCATGCGCGCGGCCGAGGCATGGGTGGGGCACCATCTCGCGAGGTCCCTCACTAGCGTGGCCATCAGGTGCTGCGAGGCGCTCCACCAGCGTGGCCTTCAGCTGCAGCGAGGCGCTCCACCAGCATGGCCTTCAGGTGCAGCGAGGCGCTCCACCAGCGAGGCCCTCAAGTGCAGCGAAGCGCTCCACCAGCGAGGCCACCATGCGCAGCGAGGCGCTTCACCAGCGAGGCCATCAGGTGCTGCGAGGTGCTCCACCAGCATGGCCCTCAGGTGCAGCGAGGCACTCCACCAGTGAGGCCATCAGGTGCTGCAAGGCGCTCCACCAGCGAGGTCACCATGCGCAGTGAGGCGCTCCACCAGCGAGGCCATCAGGTGCTGTGCGACGCTCCACCAGCGAGGCCACCATGCGCAGCGAGGTGCTCCACCAGCGAGGCCATCAGGTGCTGCGTGGCCCTCCACCAGCAAGGCCATCAGGTGCATGCGAGGCATGGCCTCACTGGGTACATGGTTAGTTCGAGACAGTGGGGGCCCGAGGGCATCGCGGCTCAATCACGTAATTAGGCGCTTATGTGACCTTGGCACTTGTTTTGGGTCTTCTACAAGTATGAAACTTTGAGCATCCATAGCCCCTTAGCCTATCAAGACCATACTTCATGGCTCATAAGGTGATGCTTCCCTTGGGACAATCTTCCGGTTTCGTAAGACTTATGGGCCCGAGTTTAATAACATGACTAAGTGACCTTTAGACTTGTATTCCAACCATGGCCTTAGAGATTTTTTCTTTTTGGTGGATTTTTGGCATCCACACCATCCAAATTGATTAGTGTTGGTTGCTACTGAGTGAGGGTTAAGCCTAGGAATTTTAATAAAGTTAAGTTGAGTGGAACATGCATCTATAAAGGTAGCAAAGATGTTTTAAAAACTCACCTATGTGAACTTAGAGGTGGTACCACCTCTCATGGGAGTTGGAGTTTCTCCCTGGAAAGTTCATGAAAGGATGAGCACATGGCCATATGAGTGTGAAGTGAAAAAGTGGGAAAATGAATGATCAAGTGGAGGTGTCTGAGTTATCATTGGTTTTATCATAAGGAATACTTGGTTCAAGCTTTTAAGCAACCAATGATTTCAATAAAACTTTGTGGTATGTTCACTAAGGTAAAGTTCAAGTCAAAAGGAACTTTATTTTAGGCACCAATGTTGTTTTGAGGTAGAGATAGAAGTTTGTATTTAACCAAGTGGGGGAATGTTAGGATTGGTTAAAATGCAAAGATCAAGTGTTCTTACACAAGCTAGGTGTAAAATAATTAATGATTTCACATAGTGATGATGTGAAATGTGAGTTTCTATTGTAGGCCTTTCAAAATTTTGTTCTTGGGTCCAAAGTGATAAAATGAGGTATATGTTGTACCCTGATTTCAGCACGAGTCCTTCACTCAGCTCGGGTGCATCTGGAAAATACATATGTGGAGGAAATAGCCAAGGAAATCCATTTATTATTCATGTGGACAGCTTAGATTTCACGGTGATTATGGGAGCTAATGATGCATAGGTTGCGAAGCGCGAGCTCATGATATTCATACGGCCTCCATAGTACAAGCTCGGAGATATATCCATCTCGTGGTAACTCAAATATATTGTGTACAAACGAATACCGAAAGACTTTGGTACTTTTATACGATCATTTATGGCCAGCCTGTAATATTATTGTCCCTGATATTAGGAGACTATTTATTTCGTGATCAGATCATATCCTAGTATAAATGGGAATATTTTATATTAAATTTAATAAATATGTATATATGTGATTGACTCACGTGGTTACCCAAACCTGTCCAAGGAATTTCTCTATAAATACTGAGAATATTGGATAGGAAAAGGGACGATTATTCTGTAATACTGAAACTCTGCCAAAATAGAGAGAGAAAAAACAGTAATAATATAGACTCGTGGACTAGGTGGATTTTAACCACTGAACCATGTAAAAAGATCTGTCTTTGAGAGTTAATTTCTTATTTCAGTTTATTATCAAGCACTAATCAACCTTGTTATTTTCTTAATTCACTATTGACAAAAAACCGCGTCAACAGTTTGGTGCTTTCATTGAGAGGTGAGATTAGTGCTTTCTTCAAAATCCCAGTCAAATCTCATCATGGTGGTCACTCACTCAATGCATGATAATGAGATAGAACAACTTGGTGGGCAGGAGGACCCTCATACTGCTGCTTCAAACGAGCATGGCCCTGAAGTTCAGCAATGTCTGGGAAAGCAACCGATGGGCCACGGCAATACTGGGAGTTTGGCGTCATTGCCACCGAATCCAAACCCAGACTACTTAACTGCGGTTGAATTGGAAAATATGCAGTTAAGAAGCCATCTTGCTAAGGAAAACAGGAAAATTGAGGAGGTCTTGGCTCTGTTACCCCCTCTTGCAACCGACATTAATGTCAGAAAGAGGCCAAGTGGGTCTCATAAGTCCCACAGGAATAACCGATCCAAACCAAGTCGATCAGTCAAAACTGCCACCCCAAGTTCTGTGCCTACAGTGCAAGATCGCCAAAATGCTCAACCTAGTGGCCCTCCTAGGGGTCATCGACACGTCAGTCGATCGGTTAGAACTGCGACCCTAAGTTCGGTACCTCCGTCGCACGCGCCTGGAAATACCCATGGAAATCCACGAGGAGGGGCTGGAGTAGGTTCATAAAGACAAAATGTTCAGCCAACCCTCCTGCATCATGGTCGATCGTCAGGCGCATAGAGCTGGAAATGATAGGACAGAACATAGGCGAGCTAATTTAGTTTGCCCTGATGGGACAATGATTGCATCACCAGTTAGGCATCCCCCGTCACCCATAAGACATCCGACGCCACCTCGTCCTACATGGGACATTCCTGCTTATGGAGACAGTAGAAGAAATACTCCTCTGTCTGCCCATACCTATGTCCCACGGACACGTGCCGAAAATCCAGATCCTCGGCCTCAACCGCGAGCTGTGATCTTCACAAATGGAAGTTATTGGACGGAAAGTCGTCAAAGTGGTAGGTCTGGTAGGTCCGAGGATGATCTAAGGAACCATCTGAGTTTGGCTCAAAGCCCTCGGTATAATCCACAGCCTGGTTTGCGTGATCGCCTAAATTCGCAGAGAAGAAATTCAACTCGTGATGAAGGAGTCAGTTACACTCGTAAAGAGGGAGGTCCTTCCGAAGTACGTGACAACGGGAATGTCCCACAAAACCAAGCCCAAACTTGGAGGGACAACAACCCGCCAAACACGTATGATAGGATGGGAGCTGTTGAACAGCCTCAAAATAACCTAGGGACCAAGGACCAAACCCTCGAAAGGTTGGCCCAGATGGAGGAGCTAATGAAGAAGCTTCTATCAAAGAAAGAGAAAGATGAGTGTGACTCAGAGGATGAGCTCGAGCTTTTCGCCTCAAATATTGCGACGTCGCATATCCAGTGGGTTTCAAGATGCCACATTTGTCAAAGTTTGACGAAGATGGGGATTCGTCTGATCACCTAGGGATGTTCAACACCATAATGATGGCCCACAACGTCGGTCCCAATCTAAGGTGCCTTATATTCCCCTCGACTCTGATTGGTCCAGCCAGGCAGCAGTTCAAACAATACTAGAGGCATTCAATCAGCTTGTGGAAGAGTTTTTCCACTGATTTTAAGAGAGAATTTAGGGCTTCCTAGGCAGCTCGAATTAAGGTTGACTCATTGGCTAATGTAAAGCAGCAGCCCGGTGAACCATTGAAAGCGTATCTAAGTAGGTTTTCCAATGTCGCTGCGCGAGCTAGAGATGCCAACGAAAGCTCCAAGCTCATGGAAATGAGGATGGGAATTCTTGTTGGAGGCGACCTATGGCAAGAGTTACAAAGGAAAGGATTTAATACCGTGGACAAGTTATTGACACGAGCTCAAAGATGGGTTAACCGGGAAGAGGCGCGAGCTTCTGTCGCAGGAACCAGCCAAGTCCCTGTCCAGCCTGTTGGAGCGGCAATGGATGTTGCAGCTATAGCTCAAACTGTTGGCCAGAATAACCAAGGGGGAAATAATAAGAGGAAGTGAAATGGTGAGGGAGACCAGAGCAGAACAAAGAAAAACAAGTCCATGGAGAAATTTAAACCAGTCTATGCAACATATACCGATCTCACGGATATGAGAGAGCGCATCTTCTTAGCTAATTCTACTCGCCTTCCATGGAAGAAGCCAGAAATGCTAAAAAACCAAAGAGCAAAGAGAGATCCTTCGAAGTTTTGCCGATGCCACAATTATATCGGTCATAATATTGATGACTGTAGACAGCTAAAGGATGAGATTGAGACTCTCATCAGGGGGGACCTTTGACCCAATACACCCAGAATCGAATGACTCCCAGTCAGCCCGTGGTACAAAACCCTATGTGATCTACTGAAGTTCCAATGAATCAAGTCGGAGCTCAGGTGAATCAGGACAATCCTCCTCCGATAACAGGAGGAGATATAGCCACCATTTCAGGTGGACCTCATCAGGCAGGCACGAGCAAAGGTGCCCAGAAGAGGTACATCAATGAACTGAAGTCCCATAACGGAATGAAATTCATGCTGGAACAACGGTTATCAAAGCAGCAGCGATTGGAGAAGCAACTAATCATTTTTATAGAGGAAGATGCCAGTCATGTCCAGTTCACCAACCGAAGAGTTCGAAGGACACTAGTAGACAACGGGAGTTCTATGAATCTACTTTTTAGGTCAACCTTAGAAAAAATGGGATTGTCTATAACCGAGCTAAAGGCAACCTCAATGATTCTATATGGGTTTTTTGGTGAAGGGTCGGCTGCCATCGCAACGGTCGAATTAGTGGTAACGTTGGGTGAAGGTCCACGAACTGTCTCCAGGGTGCTTGAGTTCGTGGTCATCGATTGTCCAACTGTGTACAATGCAATTTTGGGCCGACTTGCGTTAATGGTGTTTGAAGCCATAACCTATATCCTCCACCTAGCAATCAAATTCCCATCATCTGCGGGAATATCTACCGTTAGAGTCAACCAGCTCGCTACCAAGGAATGCTATAGCATTTCTATGAAGGGAAAATCACAACTCGGGCAACAGGCAATGGCCATAAGCAACGGAGGTGAGGAGTCCCAGGAAGCGAAAGTTGCTTGCGGGATGGAAGAAACTCAAGAAATAAAGGATAGTGACATTTCCCTAAGTGATGATATCAACCCACGAATGGGCAAGGATAGATCAGAGCTCCAAGCTATTGAGGAGGTCGAGGAAGTAAACATAGATCCCAAAGACGCTTCAAGAGTCATTAAGATTAGGAAAAATCTTGGTGATGAAAGGAAAACGAAGCTGGTTAAATTTTTACGAGGGAATCTATATGTTTTCGCCTGGTTGCATGAAGACATGGTGGAAATAAGCCCGAGTGTGATCATGCACACTCTAAACTTGGACAAAAACGTGCATGTAAAATCCCAAAAATAGAGACGTTTGGGAACAGTCTGAGCTGAAGCACTAGAGGAAGAAGTAGCTCGGCTATTAAAGTGTGGGTTTATTTGTGAAGCAAAATACCCAATCTGGGTCGCGAATCCTGTGCTGGTCTTGAAGCCAAATGGAAAGTGGAGGACCTGCATTAATTTCTCCGACCTGAACAAAGCTTGTCCTAAAGATTGTTTTCCACTACCGTGGATTAATTAGTTGGTAGAGGCCACCGCGGGATACAAGCTCATGTCCTTCATGGATGCATATTCTGGATATAACCAGATCGCAATGAATCCTACGGACCAAGATCATACTAGCTTTATGACTCCCACTAATGTATATTGTGGATGCCGAAAATCCACCAAATAAGAAAAACACACAAAAGAAGTTTCTAGTCCCTTAAAGAAGTAAATAGCTAAGGGGCACCAAGGGCGCCAAGTATGCAATGAAGGCAGAAGGTAATTATAGGCCATCGAAGTGTTAGACACTCGCAGAGCTCTAGGCCTCATGAGGTCATTCCAGGCCTCCAAGCTGCATCACCTTGTTAGACGTGTTTGTCATGCACACATGGCCCTTATCCGTGCCCCTCGAAGTTAAGGCCCCAGCCTCGCGAACACCACTCCAGCAGCACCCCGCGCATGCCAACACCTCATGCGCCTAGCCTTGCCCCGAGGTGTCCCACACCAAGGACCTCACGCCAAGAAGACATTTCGCACCTAGGATGTATCCCATGTCTCATCAAGGCATGCGCCTCGCGCCCCGCGCGCACCAGGGGCCTCGCGCCCGCGCGCCCATGCGCCTCGCGCCCCGCGCGCACTAGGGGCCTCGCGCCCCGCGCGCACCAAGGGCCTCGCGCCCGCGCGCCCATGCGCCTCGCGCCCCGAGCGCACCAGGGGTCTCACGCCCGCGCATGCGCCTCGCGCCCCGCGCGCACCAGGGGCCTCGCGCCCCGTGCGCCCATGCGTCTCGTGCCCCACGCGCACCAGGGGCCTCGCGCCCCGCGCGCCCATGCGCCTCGCGCGCCCATGCGCCTCGCGCGCCCATGCGCCTCGCACCCGCGCGCATCAGGGGCCTCGCGCCCCCACGCACCAGGGGCCTTGCGCCCCGCGCGCACCAGGGGCCTCGCGCCCCTTGCGCACCAAGGGCCTCGCGCCCGCGCGCCCATGCGCCTCGCGCCCCGCGCGCACCAGGGGTCTCGCGCCCGCGCATGCGCCTCGCGCCCCGCGCGCACCAGGGGCCTCGCGCCCCGCGCGCCCATGCGCCTCACGCCCCACGCGCACCAGGGGCCTCGCGCCCCGCGCGCCCATGCGCCTCGCGCCCCGCGCGCACCAGGGGCTCGCAATGAGGTATGGCCTTGCCCATCATCTCTCCCATGGCCTCGACCATGGCCTCGTCCATGGCTTCGCCCATGGCCTCGCCCATGGCCTCGCCCATGGCCTCGCCCATGGCCTCGCCCATGGCCTCGCCCATGGCCTCGCCCATGGCCTCGCCCATGGCCTCGCCCATGGCCTCGCCCATGGCCTCGCCCATGGCCTCTCCCATGGCCTCGCCCATGGCCTCGCCCATGGCCTCGCCCATGGCCTCTCCCATGGCCTCGCCCATGGCCTCTCCCATGGCCTCGCCCATGGCCTCTCCCATGGCCTCGCCCATGGCCTCTCCCATGGCCTCGCCCATGGCCTCGCCCATGGCCTTGGAGGTGAGAATACTCACAAAGGGCAAGGTACATGCATGAATATGGAATGTGCCTACAAACCTAAAGAAGTCAGAGTACGGATATAGTACCCTTACCAGACAAGTTGTGGGAATGCCAGGAGTGGTTATGCAAGAATAGGAGTTATGGTCCGTACGTCTACGGCCATGGGTCAGAGCCGACACCACTACCTCCTGCGCCACTATGCCTGCCACCACGCATTAGACATGGGTACCGACAAGTAGTGGAGACATCCTCCTGACACCTGCTTCTGTACGGGGTGTACGACCACAACCTCTGAAGCCACTCCCCTGACACAGTACGTATGTACCACTTGGTCCCCTGGACCACTATGTATCTAAGGCCATTAGAGCCTACTATAAAAGGAACCCTAAGACCACCTGAAAGGGGGTTGGAAAATTCATTGTAAGGAGAGGCTATTAAGAAATATACCAGGATTTGCTCCATCATTTATCTGTGTCTACTTTTTCTTAAAGTTTATTCTTAGTTCTTACAAAAACCTCACTCGACTTACCTTTGAGTTTTCCGATCTAATTTCGTTGACGACATTTCACCGTCAACATATATTGTTATAAAGTTATGCCCTTCGGGCTGAAGAATGTCGGAGCTCCCTACCAACGGTTAGTCAAAAAAATGTTTGTTGGTCAGATCGGGAAAAATATGGAAGTGTACGTCGATGATATGCTAGTCAAATCCAAAATCTCTAATAACCATGTATCCGATCTGAATGAATTTTTTGAGATCTTGAGGAGGTATAACATGAGACTGAATCCCTAGAAGTGTACTTTCGGAGTGGCATCAGGAAAATTTCTTGGATTGATAGTCAATACAAGGGGGATAGAGGCGAACCCTGATAAAGTTAGATCATTGTTGGAAATTCGCTCACCTAGGTTGCGTAAAGAAGTTCAGAGTCTGACTGGAAAGGTGGCAACCCTGAACCGTTTTATTTCAAAATCCACTGACAAGTGCTTGCCATTCTACAACTTTCTCAGAGGGAACAAGAAATTCAAATGGAATGAGGAGTGCGAGCAGGCATTCCTCGACCTAAAAATGCACGAGCCCCCAGTATTGTCTAAGCCTATGTTTGGAGAACCTCTGTTCCTTTATTTGGTTGTGACAAAAAGTACAGTCAGTGTCGTGTTAGTTCAAGAAGAAGATCGCGCGTAAAATTTGGTGTATTATATAAGCTAGAGACTTCTCGGAGCTTAATCACGGTATCCACTGAAAGAAAAGATGGCAGTCTATCTAATATTGGCTTCCAGGAAGCTCAGACCATATTTCTAGTCCCATTCAATCGACGTCATGATCGACCAACCTTTAAGGCAGGTATTACAAAAACCTAAAATGTCGAGACGTCTTTTAAAATGGGTGATTGAACTCAGCCTATTTGAGATATTGTACGTACCATGAACCTCAATAAAATTTCAGGTCCTTCCTGATTTTGTGGCTGAATGCACCGGATTTCAAGATGAGCTTTCGAAGGAACCGGTGTAGGAGTTGTGGAAAATATTCGTAGATGGGTCATCGAATGAGAACAGATCTAGAGCTAGGATCATATTAATCTCTCCAGAAGGGCATCGATTGCATACAGCTCTGAGATTCAGATTCGAAGCATCCAACAACAAAGCTGAATATGAGGCCTTGCTAGCTGAACTTAGAGTGGCGTAGGAGCTCAAAGAGAAGGTCGTACAGTGTTATAGAGATTCCCAGCTCGTGGTCAATCAGGTGTTGGGGGCGTACCAAGATCGAGGCAGAACTCCAATGCTGACGCTTTGGCAAGGCTTGCCACCACAAAGGAAGCTGAGCCTTTGAATGTAGTGTCAGTAGAGTTCTTGGGGAGTCCAAGCGTGATAGAAAAAATGGTAGAGGTCGAGATAATCGATATAAGGCTTACCTGGATGACCCCCATAATGGAATTCCTTACAATGGGAAGGCTACCTGAGGAAAGAAAAGACGCAAGAAAAATACTCTATCAAGCCTCGAGGTATGTGATAGTGGATGGTACATTATACCAACGTGGTCATTCATTGCCTCTCCTACGGTGTGTTCTGCCTGAGGAGGCTAAGACCATTCTGCAAGAAGTACATAAAGGATTTTGTGGAGATCATGCTGGGGGGCAAAACCTAGCATTGAAAATATTGAGGCAGGGCTATTTTTGGCCTACTTTAACGAAAGACTCCATCTCCTATGTTCAGAAATGTGACAAGTGTCAGCGCTTCACCACGGTTTCCCGAGCTACTACAGTCGAGCTAACAATGATCTCATTCTCGTGGCCATTTGTAGTATGGGGAATTGACCTAATAGGATCCTTGTTAGAGAATATATCTTAATACTCAATGGAAATATGGGAAAACCAAATACAACTATGCAAAAATACAATGGACTAGATAATATTGATTAAATAAGTATTACAACTCATTGCTCAAAATACAAGTAAATAAAAAGATGTAGAAGAAGAAGATTACAAACTCAATACTATAACAATACAAGTAAATAAGAAGAACAAAAGAATGAAAACACAAACTAACTCTCACACAACCAAAGTGTAGAGTAGTGGGGATCACCAACTTGAACAAGGTTCAAGACCTTTGTCCAAAAGTTTATTTCCCCCTATTCTCTAAGCACTAAGGGATCTCTCTAGGAAATAGCTCTCTGGAATTATCAAGCCTCAAGGTGTATTTTTCAGCCAAGTGCTTTGTGGATGAAAAATTGTGTGTCATACAAGGGAGCATTAGGCTCCTATTTATAGAGTTTGACATACCCTTTGGATTTCAAATTCCACCAACCCCCATGGCTGTTACCAATGTTTAATTGGATTAATATGGAATTAAAATTGAGATTTGAGAGTTATTTGGGTTTTTAGAACCGTTCAACACATTTGGAAAAAACTGAAAATTTGGCCTGAAGTGCACCTGTGGCCACGGCCAGGGACATCAGTGGCCGCGGCCACTACTCTCTGTCCCCCAGGCCGCGGCCACCATCGTTTAGTGGCTGTAGCCACAGCCCATTTTCTGCACTTGAAAATGTGTTATTTTTCCAAACGGTTCCAAACCCTCCCAAATGATTTTGTAACTCCCAAAACACATTATTGGGGTTAAAATCATATCTCCAACAGCCATATTTCATAATGGCTTTATGAAATCCAATCTCAAATGTGTAACATATAATATACAGATTATTGGGTAATATTTGGGAGTTACACATTTGTAACTGATTTTGTAACTCCAAAATATGTCACATTTGGGCACACACATGTGTCAAATTTTGTGACTCTCAATAATATGTTACAAGGTGTGACAAATCACATTTTTTCACATTATTTAATCTAATATTATATTATGGGAAAGGGAGGAGTTCGTTACGCGGTGGTGGCAATCGACTATTTCATGAAGTGGGTAGAGGCCGAGCCTTTGGCAACCATCACTTCAAAGAGAGTCCTGGACTTTGTGGTAAAGAACATTGTATGTCAATTTGGGCTTCTTAAAAAGATCGTGTCAGATAATGGGACCCAATTCAACAGTGATCTCTTCACCTACTTCTGTGAAAATTACGGCGTTATTAAGAGTTTTTCCTCAGTGGCATATCCATAGGCCAATGGACAGGTTGAGGCTATGAATAAGATCCTAAAGGCGAGCCTTAAAAAAAGGTTAGATGAGACCAAAGGAGTCTTGCCTGAGCAGCTCCTACAAGTACTTTAGGCATACCAAACTTCCCACAGCACCTCCACAGGACACACTCCTTTCTCCTTAACTTTTGGAAGCGAGGTCGTCCTTCCAGTTGACGCTAGGGTGGCTACTCACAAGCAAAATACATTCAGCCAAGAACAGAATGATGAATTACTTAATGCATCACTTGACCTTATTAATGAGAAACGAGAGAATTCGCAGTTATAGCTCACCCATTATCAACAGAAAATCACTCATTACTTTAATTCTAAGGTCAAGAGACGTAGTTTTGGATTGGGCGACCTGGTTCTCCGAAGGGTCTTTTTGGCAAGCAAGGATCCCAAGGACGGCCTTTTAGGCCCGAACTAGGAAGGAACATATCAGATCATGGAAGTTTTGCATCAAGGAACTTTCAAGTTAGCTCGGCTTAGTGGAGAAACAGTCCCACGGACCTGGAACGCCATGCACCGAAAAAAGTATTATTAGTAGTAGAATCATCCATGTAAGACTTAATTCTAAAAGCCATTTAATTAAATAACAGGGGATTATTGTGTAATAATTCTTGTTAAAGTGGTTTTAAATAATTTTTCTTTATAAGGTTGTATTAGCTCGTGTATTGATGTTTGTAAAAGCAACTAAGAAAGTCTCTACATTCTGGTTACTTGGGGGGCATATAACCCGAGGTGGATTAGAATAAGGTTGTTGAATGAGTTTAAATTACTTAAAATCCTGGATACAACCAGGTACAAAACTATCCTGGATATAACCAGGTCAGAAACTTAGAAGCTTGGAAAATTGATTATTCGACGGCTTTTTAAGAGCTCGAGATGTCAATAAACCTAGCACGAACTAAGTTTAAATCATTTAAAACCCTGGATACAACTAGGTCCCAAAACGTAGAAGTTAGGAAAATTGGATATTCGATGGCCTTTTTAAGAGCTCGAGATGTCAATAGACCTAGCATAAA
Source organism: Humulus lupulus (assembly GCF_963169125.1). Taxonomy (NCBI): domain Eukaryota; kingdom Viridiplantae; phylum Streptophyta; class Magnoliopsida; order Rosales; family Cannabaceae; genus Humulus; species Humulus lupulus. The sequence goes on from NC_084801.1 coordinate 77,421,951, forward strand.
CTCAGTTTTGATCATTTAAAACCCTAGATGCAACCAGGTACAAAACTTTGAAAGTTGGGGAAAATTGTTAAAACCAAGGGCTTTTTAAAACTCAAGTTGGCAATAAACCTAACACAAATTGAGTTTAAAATATTTAAAATCCCGGATATAAATGGGGCCAAGGCCTGATTCTTAATAGGTATGATATAAATCAACACATTAAGTTTGGATATAAACGAGCTTAAAATATCTATCCCGATCTAAAAATAGATTCCTTAAATCTCGAATGTACAAGTCTAAGAAGTCATAAACATGAGAGATAAGTAAGGAAAGAAAAATAGATTAAAAGTTTGATATATAAATTGAAATTAAATTTGTCCCGAGGAGAAAAACCTCGAACTAAGCCCAAGGGAAATTATTTACAAACAAATATAAAACACAAAAAAAACAAAAAAGACTGTCATTGAGCCCCTTCAAGATGCTCTAAGGACGTGACCTCCTCGCCTTCCTGCTCGCCCGCTGTAGAAGCATCCCCCGTTTCTGACGGTTCTAGCAAGATCTGATCCTTGAATTTCTCAAGGTACGGTTCCCACAGCGCAAGAGCCATGAAAGAAAAGTTGCCATCCTGGTTAAAAGCCCAACAATGGTACAACATATCTTCCATGGAGGACAGTGAGGCCGCCTTTTCTTCTTTGACTGCAGCCTCGGCCTCGAGTAGCTTTGCCTTGGGTTCATCAGCATCGGCCTGGAGCTAGGCAATTTGGGCCTGGAGAGCAGCCAAGGAAATCTTTGCAGCCTGCTCGCTTTCCTGAGACGAGGCGAGGGCAAACATGGCGTCATACTCACTCTATTGAGCAACCGCAAAGGCAGCTTTGGCGTCCTGCTCGCCTTCTTGAGCAGTGATCAGGGCGGTCTTCGCGGCATTGAGTTCGGCCTGGAGTTCATCATTTCTAGCCCTAGCCTGAGCTATGCTGCGGTGTTGAGCCAGGGCAGACCGCAAAATAACAAGGCAAGTTAGATGTATCCGTTGGCAAGATAAAGAGAATAATGTCACCAAGGAATGATAACTTACTGTGAGGGTCATCCCCAAGGCTGACTCCAGGATGTTTTCTAGGCTCCGCTCCTCAATCGTCCTCAAGTCCCTTGAGCTGGCACTGTAAGCGTACCCCACTATGTGGCTCGCCATCTCATAGAGGATTCCCCGAAAGGCTTCAGGGATCTTCTCCAGATCCAAGGGATCAACTGGTATACGGACAGTGGAAACTGGGGCAGGAGGAGCTGGAGGATCAGCTTGTATTACATGAACCCGAGAAGGCGCGAACCGAGGTGGAGGAATCCTCCTCTCAGTAAAAGTAGACGCCGGAGCTGTCGAGCTCATGCCTTTCCCGTTAGCATGGGATTTTGAGGTATTTCTCACCGCAGGAAGGGCTTTCTTTGTATATCGGGGCCTCTTCACGACAGGCCCCGAGCCAGATTTCACGCCCTGGAATCCATAGTAGGTCAAGGGCTCTGGGTTGTTCCATCTCGTCGCCTGACAAGAACAGAAAGGGGATTAGTTCACAAGTAAAGTAAAAAGCATACACAAAAGAAATAAATAAAGATACTACCCTCTAGGCTGGGGGAGGAGTCTATTATCACAACCTCGGGCCTTGGGACTACTGGAGGAGGAGGAGAATCTAAGTCTAATATTTCGTAGACCCTAGGAGGTTCGGGCTCAAGTTCTACCTCGGGGTTGGACTCATCTACATATTGTCTAAATCCAGGGGCAAAGGCGCCCTGGAGCAGAGAAGGCCATCTCCTACGATTGGTCTCATACTCCTCAAAGATGGCGGATCTAAAATTTAAGATGTTGTCCACAACAATGGTTCCCTTAGGGCAGCTATTATCATGACGCAAAACTAAGTGATCCACACACTGGAGCAGGGTGACATTACGGTCTGGATTGTTAGGGTGATGATGGACGAGCTGATTTGGGTTAAATCTAACTAACCTAAAATCGGAAACAGCCCTGTCTAATGCCCTATAGGGGTATGGGTTACCTTGGCTGGAGGGGTCGGCTGCTGCCCCCGACGCAGCTTATTCTAAATTGGGTTCTGAACCAGCCTGGGGAACCCGCCTCTTCCGCAAAAGAGGCACCTCTTCCTCTTCCTGCTCCTCACCTTCAGTGGCTGGTGAGTCCTCTTCTTGAGAGGGCAGGAGCTCGTAGATTACCGAGAGAGTAGCCCGGGTCCTCCTTAAGGCCAACGTGTGGCCTGGGCTAATGAAATTACACGTCAGCATCGTGACATCATTCACGAGCTGGTGGTAATCCTTCTTGCTGGGTGGGAGCCCAGACAATGTTTCATATTGACCCCTGAGGGTCACTTACTTCCCCGTCCTCACAAATATGGCTGCACAAAAAATAAACTCTATTAGTACATGCACAAGGAAAATGTCTTGAAAAGAGAAAAAATTTACGAGCTGAGATCAGAGAAAAAAAAACTTACGATGATGGTTGAACTAAGCAAAAAAATGAGATTTAGTACAAGCAACTCCCAAAAATACCCCTGCTTGTGGCGGCCAGGCAGACCAGACATGTATGCTTCGCCTCACGCCCTCCGTACTCAAGGTTGGCCAACCTTCCCCTTGCCCTTACCTGCACCATAGAGCACCCGTGAGCCGAAGCCCAGCAAGAAAACCCCATACAAATAGATAGCATATGCATATAAATCACTTAGCATATAAGCAGGCCATCAATAGGCTATACACATACGGGCATGCCGTCCCAGGCACTTTACCAGGCCCTGGGTTCGCGGTCCACACCGTAAGGATATCCCAAGTATCCTTTAGGGTCTTACCCTGGCAACTCACACTTCGGGTGCTAAACGCTGCTCCCGTCCCCTTGCCGCTCTTGGCCTTCACCGTTCTCGGCCTTCACCATTCCCAGCCCTTGCCGATCATTCACATATTTGCATACATAGCATAATTAGTCAAACACTTAAACATGCACTAACATATTCAATGGGCTATGCCCTGTACATAATCATATAGGGCCATACCCTGGGCCTCGCCCTGCTCTATGGGTACAACGGTTTTCCTACCTGTGTCCCAAGCTTCTTGAGCACTGAAATCACTAGCACGGTCCTCTAACCCGAGCCTCGCTGAAAACCTAGTCACAACACATACATAACACTATCATTACTAACCAATTAAACCCATCTCCCGAAACCGAATCCTGAGCTCTCGTGACCTCCCATTCCCCCCCCCCCCCTCCCCCCCCCCCCGCACAAGGTAGCGGAAGCATCCCCCGAGCCCCTGGGAAAAAGCCTAAAAACTGAAAATTTCCCCTGCCCAGAAATGGCCTAGCGCTGTGGCACTAACCCATAGGGGCCGTGGCGCCCAGAAAGATGTCCTTCCCCTGATGCGTCCTAGCGCCGCGGCGCGGAAGTGTAGGGCCGCGGCGCCCATACGCGAACCCAGAAATCTAGGTTTTTCCCCAACATTTTCCCAAACAAAAACTCTCCCAAATTAATACCAATGCATACCTATGTCTCAAATTCAATCCAAAACCCCATATAAACCATCTAACAACTCATAAACATCAACAACAAGCCTAGATAAAAATTCAAACCCAAAATTCACCTAGTGGCTTCAATTTCACAAAACTTAAACCTCCCTTCAGAAAACTTAAACCATACTAGAAATTAAACTTCAGAGATGCACGAAATTCTTACCTCAAAATGAAATTCGACCTTGAGCCACTTCCAAACCCAATTCCAAGCTTGACTCCCTTGATTTCCAATCTGAATCTCACAGTCACTAAGCCGCAAAATCAACTTTCAGCACACAGCACAAATTCTCAAAACATGCAAGGAAACCTAAACAAATCAGATATGAGACCTTACCTCTGAGTTAAACTTGGCCTAAGCTTGATTCTAATTGCTTCAATTCAGCCTTGAATTCTTTCCTTAGCCTCAAAGATTTCCAGCTCTCTTCCACCTTTCTCCACTAGCTTCTTGGTTCCTTTTAGCTTCCAACATAAAAAATTCAGTTTATGCCTAAGTAAAATAACGTATATGACTTTCCTCAGCCAAGATTATCCTAAGACCCAAGGACCCAATTTCCCTCCTTTCCAACTTAGTCTCTAGCTAACCCTCAAGGGCATTCTATACTTTTCCTTAATCCCTTGCAAGAATACCACTTTCCACTTAAAACAACTTTCCTCAAGAGTTAGCTATAGTTACCCAGGTTACGAAAGTGTCGCCAACCATTACTCAAGGATTCCCAAACTCAAGTTATAGTATTCCCAAAATAACCCTAGGCCCCTTCCGAGCCAGGTATTTAACCCCGTTGTGACTTTTAGCGAAACAGCTCCCTAGGACCATCTCGGAACGTGCATCACAAATATATCACCATTATATCACATTTATGCCCTCAACGGGCTAAAATTACAAATATTCCCCTAACAACCAAACGGGGCCCACATGCATATTTAATCGCCTAAACATGCACTCTAATCACATATTCATTAAATTCACATATATACAATACAACAATTATCGCCCTCCAGGCACTCTAATCAAGGCCCCAAGCCTTATTAGCAAGTTTGGGTCGCTACAACTATCCTCTCCTTATAGAAATTTCGTCCCTAAAATTACCTGAACAACTTGAGATACCGCTCCCGCATATCCGATTCAAGTTCCCATGTCACCTTTTCAACTTTGCTGTTCCTCCACAGCACTTTCACCAAGGCGATGGTCTTGTTCCGTAAGACTTTATCCTTCTGATCGAGAATTTGAACAGGCTTCTCCTCATAAGACAAATCCTGATGCAGCTCCAAATTCTCATAACTCAGAACATATGTCGAATCAGACACATACTTCCGGAGCATGGATACGTGAAAGACATCATGAACCCCTGATAAGGATAGAGGCATCGCCAATCTGTAGGCTACCTCTCCAACCCGTTCCAGAATCTCGAAGGGCCCAACAAACCTAGGGCTCAGCTTTCCTCGAACACCAAACCATTTCACTCCCCTCAAAGGTGAAACCCTAAGAAACACATGATCACCAACCTGAAATTCCACGCTCCTGCGTTTCAGGTCTGAGTAACTCTTTTGGTGACTCTGGGAGGCAAGCATTTGAGCTCTAATCTTTTCTATCACCTCATTGGTCCTTTGGACCATCTCAGGACCCAAATAACACCTCTCACCCATCTCATCCCAATGGATAGGTGATCTGCACTTTCTTCCATAAAGCATCTCATACGGAGCCACTCCGATAGTCACTTGATAACTATTGTTGTACGAAAACTCAATCAAGGGGAGATACTTACTCCAAGATCCCCCAAAATCTAGCAAACAGGCTCGTAGCATGTCTTCCAATATCTAAATCTTCCTCTCAGACTGTCCATCTATCTGAGGATGATAGGCGGTACTAAACCGCAACTGCATGCCCATAGCCTTCTGCAGGCTCTCCCAAATCTTGGAGGTGAAGGTGGGGTCTCTGTCGGATACTATCGACCTCGGAGCCCCATGAAGTCGAACAATTTCCTTCACATATAACTCAGCATACTGCTCCACAGTATAAGTCGTCCTAACCGGTAGAAAGTGGGCGGAATTGGTATACCTATCTACAATCACCCACACTGAGTCATGCTGTCCCACGGTCCTCGGCAAACCAACCACGAAGTCCATGGTAATATCTTCCCACTTCCCCTCTGGAATCCCTAGAGGCTGCAGCAACCCTGCTGGCCTCTGATGTTCAGCCTTGACCTATTGACAAGTTAAACACTTGGCCACATAATCCACCGCATCCCTCTTCATGCCCGACCACCAATATAAAGCTCTCAAATCTTGGTACATCTTCGTCGTATGCAGATGCAAGGAATAGGGAGTGGTATGCGATTCATCTAAAATCTCCCGTCGGATATCAGAATCCATCGAAACACAAATCCGACCCTTGTACTTCAATAACCCCATCTCCGAGATAGAGAAGTCCTTAGCCGCCCCGACTAAGACGTTCTCTCTATGACCTCTCAACTAAATAGATGCCAATTGCGATGTGCCACGTGTCCAGTACTTGAGTAGTGGGCAGGCATTGTTTAATGCAACAAAAGTCTAAAAGTCCCTACTGTGTAGGCCAGAAGGTGACGTCATGAACCACGAGTAGGGACTTAGGGGCAAATTTTGTACCCTTATTTCAGCACGAGTCCTTCACTCAGCCTGGGTACAGCTGGCAAATACATGTGGAGGAAATAACCAAGGAATCCATTTATTATTCACATAGACAGCTTAGTTTTCACGGTGATTATGCGAGCTAGTGATGCATAGGTTGCGAAGCGCGAGCTCATGATATTCACACGACCTCCATAGTACAAGCTCGGAGATATATCCATCTCGTGGTAACTCAAATATATTGTGTAGCCACAAATCCCCAAAGACTCGGGTACTTTTATACGATCATTTATGGCCAGCCTATGAGACTATTTATTTCGTGATCAGATCATATCCTAGTATAAATGGGAATATTTTATATTAAAAGTAATAAATATGTAAATATGTGATTGACTCACGCGGTTACCCGAACCTGTCCAGGGAATTTCTCTATAAATACTGAGAATATTGGACAGGAACAGGGACGATTATTCTATAATACTGAAACTCTGCAAAAATAGAGAGAGAAAAATAGTAATAATATAGACTTGTGGACTAGGTGGATTTTAACCACTGAACCATGTAAAAAGATCTGTGTCTTCGAGAGTTAATTTCTTACTTTGGTTTATTATCAAGCACTTATAAACCTTGTAATTTTCTTAATTCACTGTTGACGAAAAATTGTGTCAACAGTATCTAAGGTTGCTCAAAAAGTTTGGGAACATTTGAGAGTTTTGACCTGCCATGGTGGCGTTGCGTCGCCACCCTAGTGACGTTGCATTTCCTGAAACCCTAGAGTTTTGACATCGCCTACAGTCAACACGTTGCCTGACGTGCCCTTATAGACACGTCTTTTAAGCTCCAAATGATGTGTTTTAAGGCTCTAATCCTATGGGTTCGACCTAATGATGATGCCTACATTATAGAAGGGTTCTCATAGAGTTTTGATAGACTTGGCCACTCTCTCAATTCTCTTTCTAACCTTGCTCTCTCTCTAGCTTTCAAGATCAAAAGTATTCTCCAAGAAATTTATAAAGAAAGTGTTTGTCTTTGTAAATTCAAAGGCTTGTTCAATCCCAATTCTCATTTCCTCTTAGAAAGGCCTCATCCATTAAGGGGTAGGAAATATAGAATTTGGACAGTGATACTCCTAGTGTATAGGTCTTGGTTGTGTTTTTCCATTGAAGAATAAGAAATTCAAGTGGTGTTCTAACAAATGTTTGAAGATCTCAAGAAGATCCAAGAAGTTTGATCTACAAACTAGGGTTCGCATTTTCTATCTCAATCTTTTATTGGTCTCTGTCAAGGACAATTGTATGTAGATTCTTAATCTTGTGGTGGTATAATCTCACTCTCCCCCAACATAAGTGTACTCATTGCAAGAGTCGTTGCTTTTAACTAATAGGATATCCAGATTGGTGGGATCCAACCAAACATCGGAATTCTAGAAGACCGTCTACAACATCAATTGCTCAAACAAAGGAAGACCAAGACATATCTTCACCATCTGCATTGGTCACCACTACAGACAGTCCTGGTAAGGCCTTTAAAATTTATGCACAAGTTTCAAATAATACATGGATAATTAATGCTAGTTCTAATTATCATATGACATTTGATGGTAGACAACTTTCCACACTTAAATCACCACCAAAAAATTGTGTATCCACTACCAATGGTGAAACTATACCTGTATCTGAAGAAGAATCTGTCACACTTACTAATAATCTATAGTTAGATTCTGTTTTTGTTGTTCCATCATTAAATTATAATTTATATTCTATTTCACAAATAACCATTGCCCTATCTTGTGTTGTTATTTTTTGACCTGACTTTGTGTGCTCAAGGATATTCAGACAAAACAGATGATTGGTTGTGGTATTAAACATGGGAAGCCTTACTATCTAGACTTGGGAACAATCGATCCTACCAAATTCCATCAAGCTTTTGCAGTTAGTGATCTCGAGAAGAATTATTGAAGGATAGAAATTGTAACGCCCAAGATAGCCAAGACCGTTACACTGTGTGTTTTAAATAGTATTAGACTCTCTAAATGAGTCTTTTGGCCATAAACGTGTAACTAAACGTGATTAACAGTTTAGGGTTACAAATTTTGGTAAAAAGGAATAACCATTTCTATAACGTCCCGAGTTTATTGTTAAGGCTAAGTGCCTGGATTACTGTGCCTGGAGGGCATAATGGGATTTACATGTTGACTAATTGGTTAAATGTGCGACTACGTGACATACATAATCTATATATGATAATATGAATTTAAATGCATGTTTATCTATATTAAATATGCATGTGGGCCCATTCTTGATAATAAGGACATATTTGTAATATTGGCATATTGCAAGCATAAATGTGATTATATGTGTGTAAATGATTGAGACCACATTATTATGTGAATATGGTTACAGTATATGGCTCGAGGCGATCCTAGTGAGCGAATTAACGGAATAGTCACAACGGGGTCCAATACCCGGCTTGGGGCGAGCCTTGGGGGTATTTTGAAAATTTTAATGTATATTTGGGAATTATTAAGAAATGGGTAAGTATTTGGTAGTTATTTTGGCAGATGAGAATAATTGGGAATTTATAGGACAAAATGAGGATTAGTGGAAGTTGAGGCTAATGACGATATTGCCCCTGGGGCTATTAAAGGGAAAGAGTATGCTCAAGGGGCATTATAGTCTTTTTTCCATGAGGTTGGACTCAGCCAATTTGAACAGTGTAGAAACCTTAGACAAATCAGATAAGCTTCAACCCAGACCTTCTCTCTCTCTCTAACACATTCCATTGCCTCCCATGGGACACTTGAGGTTTCTCTTTGAAGTTTTAAGGAGAAGGAGCTAGAAACCTAAGGAATTTGAAGATGGGAAGCTTGGGGACTGAGGGAATGGAGCTAGGATCACTGAAGAATTATCCAGGAGCATAGTCTACAGTTGGGGTAAGTGAATCTATTTGTTCTTGATTGAATTCTATTCTTGGTTTTGGTGTTCTTAGGGTCTAACTCTAGGTTTGGATTTTGGGCTGTGATGGAGCTTTGGCCTAGCTATTACCCTTCAATGGTTATGTTGTTTATGGGGTTTGGAAATGTTTGGGAGGCTTGATTCTGGTTTTAGGTTAGGTCTAGGTTGAATTTTGGAGGGTGTAGCTCGGAGAAAATGCAGAAAGACACTGGGTTTCCTGGGTTCGCGGGGGCGCACCGCGACCCTGTTCACGGGTGTCATGGCCCGCATGGCCCCAGGAGCCTGGGGGGTCCTTCTGTCTCATAGGCATGCCGCGACCCTTAGGGCTAGGTCGCGACTTGCATGCCTAAAAAGGTTGAGGGCTGACACCTCTTACTAGGGGGAGTGCCGCGACCCTCAAGGCCAAGTCCCAGCTTGCCTAGGCAGCCTTAGCTCCCGGAGGCTCGTACATTATTGAAAAGCTTTTAATTGGTTTAGGATTTTTATGGTTATCCACTATCGCATTGTGACTAGGATTTACCGCAAGGACTCAGAATTAGGGATTGCGCTCAGGGCTCCCATAAGCTAGCTGCTCAGGACCTGAGGTAAGAAAACTACACCCGAGTTATGATTGGGGCTTAAACCCCTCATATGAATATGTTATGAATATGAATATACATGTATCTTAAATATATGGATGGGCATTCTTGTATACGCTGCCACTGATAATGTTTTATGCATTGTTTATTTGTGAATATATATGTTTGAAGGTCGGCCTAAGGATGTCAGGGGCCGATAGCAAGCGTGTGGAATGCAGCCCGGCCTAAGGGTGCCAGGGTCGGCTAAGAGACTGGGGAACTTGGCCTAAGGATGTTGGGCTTGGATATTATACCATAAATAGAAGTTTAATTCACACTTAATCTGTAATGCCCTTGTTACTCCAAGACTGTTACTGTGAACTTTAAACCGTGCTTAACTCGCTAAACGAGTCATTTGGTTATAAACGTGCATCTAGGTATCATTAATAGGCTAAGGTGAACAATCTCGATCAAAAGGAAGGATATATTTTATTTAAAACATAAAATTGTACATGGGCCAATAAAAGCGTTTACAAGTTATTTACAATCCAAAATGGTCATTATAGTGTAAAAATTACAATCTGCCGACCTATGCGGCAAAAATAGTCTTATCCCCTATTTCCTCTGAGAAACACCTTGGCCATGGTGGTCAAGCGGCTGCATATGTACACATCGCCACCTAAGCTCTCCACTCAAGGCTGGGTGAGCTTTTCTTTCCCTTTACCTGCACCACATAGCACTCGTGAGTCAAGGCTCAGCAATAAAACTCATTACTGCATTTATTCAATATCAAGAGATGATTATGATAATCATACTAGGATAGTAGCCTAGATCAGATAAGTGAAGGTCAATAAAGATTTTGATAATCATGCTGGGGCTTGCAGCCCAATCAGATAAGTGACTATTAAGTCATACTCTGAATTGATGACTAATAAGTCTATCTCTAGGGCTCTGCACCCTGATCAGAAAAGTGACTATTGAGTCACACACTATGCAGATGACTCAATAAGTCAACCTCTTAGGATCTGTTCCCTGTATAGATGACTAATAAGTCCATCTCTAGGGTTCTGTTCCTTAAATATATGGCTAATAAGTCCATCTCTGGGGATCCACTCCCTAAGCCGTGACATGTCGATCACCATAGCCTTTTGGCTCTGGCTCTAAGTAACCAGCCTTTAGACTAGACAAGCGCTTTTGTTTTCATCGAACTTAAGGTCGGTCAAGCATTTCATGCTTATGTTGATAATGCTTATGTCGATTAGATCTAATCTTTTCGACTTGCGTTAAAACACTAATACTGTTCTTGACTCATAAGACAATACCATACGACCAGTGCTCAGTACTACTGCCGAACTTGACTAATAAGTCACAGCTTCACAATCAATACTGACACCATTGTCGATTCTGACTAATAATTCAGTACCATTCATAGATAAGCAAGACTGCTAAGCATTTAATATGCAATCAATGTCCTCATATAGAGCACTCAACATGCCTCATTAATAACCCTGCATGTCACATACTGGGTGCAGTTTTCTTACCTTTGGTTCAAGCGTGAAATAATAAAAGAGCGACCCTTGAGAAAGATAAATCCTTAAATCTCATAGCGGTCACCTGGTCATAACCAAATATGGAATTCCATCAATAAAATCAAAAATAAAAGGTTCTTGATCTAAACCTCGCTCCCGGGACCTCGAATCGTACTAAAATGGTTAGTAGATTCGATCCCGAGGCTTAGGAATTGAAACCCCAAGCCAAATACCCTCAAAAGTACCAAAAATAGTACCCTGGAAAAATAGGGTAGCACTACAGTGCTACCCCCCAGGCGCCATGGCGCTACAAGCAAGGCTGATATGCCTTGGACAGTGCTGTAGCACCAGAACCAGGGTGTTTCTGCCCTAGTTTTTCCCCTTCGGGTTCTCCAATTTCCAAACTTCAAAAACAGATTCCAAACCTCAACCAAACTCACAAATGAACCCAAAAACCCATTCTACAAGTCTTAGGCATCAAAACCCAATCCATCTTTCCAAAAACTTCATTGATTTCACAACTATCAAATCCTAATTTCCAGCTGAAAATCAATTGAAAAATAGAGCATAAACGAGAGTTTCCATGGCTGAATTCTTACCTCAAGCTCAAGATTAAACCCTCTTCAATGGTAGAACACAATCCTAAACCCTCAAGGCTTGATTCCCTTGCTTGAATCCCCAATTGGAGCTTCAAAAATTTCAAAGGAAGGGAAGAAAAAGATGATCTGGAGAAGAAGGAAGATACATGCTATGTTTTGGTTTAGTTCTCCACAACCTTCTATAGTTGAATATATCCCTTGGTCAAATGACCAAAATGCCCCTAGGTTAAATAATTTCCTTTCAAAGCTAGGAAGGGCAAAATCGTCCTTTCTCGTCTATCTCGTTAATTATAATTAACGTCCTCCATTTCCCGTTATTCCCAATATTCTCAAATTGTAATAAATCATATCACATTACCCTATAATTCCCGGCAATGTACTAATCATCAAATTACCCCGATACTCACCCCGAGCCCCGAAATTAACCATGTTCTGACCGAACCGCTAACTTGCATTCAAAGATCATCTCATGTCGAATAGCTCGAACATATCCACATAATAATGTGGCATCATCCATAATTCACCAACATGCATGAAAATATACAAATATGCCCTCACCAGGCCAAATTACCAAAATACCCTTATAATGAAAAGTGGACCCACATGTATGCATTTATCATCATATAATAATATAATTCACATAATCATGCATATAATCATTTAATTTCATAATAAATCAATTATGGCCCTCTCGGCCTTCTTATCCGACCATTAAACCTCATTAGGGATTTTGGGGCATTACAACTATCCTTTCCATACAGAAATTTCGTCCTCGAAATTTACCTGAACAGCTCGGGATACTGATTCTGCATATCTGACTTCTGTTCCCTGGCCACTTCCTCGACCTTGTTGTTCCTCCATAATACCTTAACCAAAGGTATCATTTTATTCCTGAGGACCTTGTCCTTTCTGTCTAGTATCTGGACTGGTTGTTCCTCGTAGGAGAGATCTGCCTCAAGCTCCAGATCTTCATAACTCAAAACATGAGTCATATCAGATACATACATCTGAAGAACTGAAACATGAAATACATTATGTACGGCCGACAATTTTTATGGTAAGGCCAACCTATAGGCCACCTGACCAATCATCTCCAGGATCTCAAATGGACCTACAAATCTAGGGCTCAGCTTGCCCTTCTTCCCAAACCTCCTCACCCCTTTCCATGGCGAGACTCTAAGGAAAACATAATCTCCTAGCTGGAATTCCACGTTCCTGCATTTGGGATCTGCATAGATTTTCTGTCTACTTTGAGAAGTGAGCATTCGAGCTCTAATCTTCTCAATGGCCTCACCGGTCCTCTTAACTGTCTCATGACCCAAGTATCTCATTTCCCCTGTCTCATCCCAATGAATGGGAGATCTGCATTTCCTACCATACAACATCTCATAAGGTGCCACCCCAATGGTATATTGATAGTTGTTTTTGTAGGAAAACTCTATCAAAGGTAGATACTTACTCCAGGATCCACCAAAGTCTAGCACACATGCTCGCAGCATGTCTTCTAATATCTGGATCGTCCTCTCAGATTGTCCATCTGTCTGAGGATGATAAGCAGTATTGAACTTCAATTGTGTTCCCATGGCTTTCTGTAAAATCCCCCAGAACTTGGAAGTAAAAGTGGGGTCCCAATCTGACACGATCGACCTCAGTGCTCCATGGAGGCGCATGATCTTTCTCCCATAGAGATCTGCGTACTGGTCAACTGTATAAGTAGTCCTCACTGGTAAGAAGTGAGCTGACTCGGTATAGCAATCCATAATAACCCATACTAAATCATGTTGACCAACAATCCTGGGTAACGCCACCATGAAATCCATCGTGATGTCTTCCCACTTCCACTCTGGGATGTCTAGAGGCTGCAATAACCCTGTTGGCCTCTGATGCTCAACCTTGACCTGTTGACATGTTAAGCACTTAGCCACATACTCTACTACATCCCTCTTCATCCCAGGCAACCAATACAATGATCTCACATCCTGATACATCTTCATGGTGCATGGATGCAAAGAATAAGGAGTGGTGTAAGATTCATCCAGAATCTCCCGTCTCATAGCAGTGTCTAACGAAACACATATCTGACCCTTGTATCTCAACAAGCCCAAATAAGACACTGTATAATCTCTGGACACTCCAGCTAGAATATCCTCTCTGATCTTGATCAGCTGTGGATCACCCAACTGGCCCTCCTTGATTCTTTCCAACAGTGTAGACTGTAGTGTAATATTGGCCAACTGGCCCACCAGTAACTCTATACTAGCTTTGGTCATATCCTCTGCTAACTCTCTAGATATCAGCCTTGCACTATAAACCTATCCATAACCCTTCCGGCTTAAAGCATCATCTACCACGTTGGCCTTTCCTGGATGATACAGAATCTCACAATCATAATATTTTACTAACTCCAGCCAACGTCTTTGTCTCATATTCAAATCTTTCTGCATGAAGAATTACTTCAGGCTCTTGTGGTCAATGTAGATATCACACATGTCCCCAAAAGATAATGCCTCCATACCTTCAAAGCAAAGGCCACATCTGCCAACTCTAAATCATGAGTGGGATATCTCTGTTCATACTCCTTCAATTGACGTGAAGCATAAGTGATCACCTTCCCTGACTGCATCAGGACACAACCCAAACCTTGATGTGAGGCATCACAGTATATCACAAACTTCTCCTGATCTGTTGGACGACTTAGAACCGGAGTTCTAATCAACCTCTGTTTCAGTTCCTGGAAGTTGTTCTCACACCTGTCTGACCACACAAACTTTTGATTCTTGCGTGTCAACTCAGTCAATGAAGTGGCAATCTTTGAGAGCCCTTCCATGAAACGTCTGTAATAACCTGCCAATCCAATTACACTTCTCACCTCTAAAGCATTCTTTAGCCTTGGCCAATCTCTGACTGCCTCAATCTTGGCTGGATCTACTTTAATCCTCTCCTTACTGACAATGTGCCCAAGGAAAGTTACCTGAGATAACTAGAACTTACAATTCTTGAACTTTGAAAATAGTATGTGTTCCCTCAGTCTCTGTAGAACCAACCTCAAATGTTGATCATGCTCTAACTCTGACTAAGAATAAACTAGAATATCATCGATGAAGACGATCACAAACTGGTCCAAATAATCCTTGAACACTCTGTTCATCAAATCCATAAAAACGGCTGGGGCATTAGTCAATCCAAAAGACATGACTAAGAACTCATAATGCCCATATCTAGTGTGAAAAGCAGTCTTTGGTATGTCTCCCTCCTTGACCCTCAATTGATGATAACCAGAATGAAGGTCTATCTTTGAGAATACCCTTTTACCTTGCAACTGATCAAAAAGATCTTTAATCCTTGGCAGAGGATACTTGTTCTTAATTGTTAACTTATTCTGTTCTCTGTAATCAATACACATTCTCAGATAACCATCTTTCTTCTTCACAAACAGAACTGGCGCACCCCAAGGTGAGAAACTAGGTCTGATAAAACCCAAATCTAACAGCTCTTGCAACTTTACTTTCAATTCTTTTAACTCAGCTGGGGCCATTTTATAAGGTGCTCTAGACACTGGCTTCGTCCCTGGTGCCAGATCTATCATAAATTCAATCTCTCTGTGTGGTGGCAACCCTAGTAAATCTTCTGAAAACACATTCAAAAACTCACAGACTAGGTCTCACTGGTATGACCTGGGTGGTGTCAACCACACTGGCTAAGAATCCTATGCAACCTCCTTGCAATAGATCTCTAGCCCTTAACACAGAAATCATAGTTATACGGGGTCCATGCACAGTGCCAACAAACACAAAAGGATTCTCACCTTCAGGCTCAAAGGATACCATTTTCCTTCTGCAATCTATGGTTGCCCCATACTTCACTAACCAGTCCATACCCAGAAACATGTCAAAGTCAGTCATATCAAACTTTATCAAATCCACTGACAACTCTCTGCCCTCCACTGTCACTGGCAAAGATCTGACCAATCTTTTGGATACTACAAACTCCCTAGTGGGTAATAAGGTTCTGAACCCCACAGCATAATAATCACATGGTCTACATAGTCTATCAATAATCCTACTGGCAACAAAAGAATGTGTAGCACCAGAATCAATCAAAACAATATAAGGGGTTCCAGCACTAAGAAGCAGACATGTAACTACTAAGGGTGAAGCCTCAGCTTCAGCTTGATTCAATGCGAACACTCGAGCTAGGGCTGAGCTATCCGCCTTTCTGGGTTCTTCCTTTCATGCTTTTGGGTATTCTTGAAATGTATGATTGCCCCACATAAGAAGCAAGCCTTTGCCCTACACTCTCCCAAATGGCGCCTCTTGCACCTAGGGCACTCAGGATAAGTCTTCCAGGCCTCACTTCCACCATGACGACCCATTGCAATACCATGTGGTCGCCTATCATGACCTGGAGCTGGGAAGGTATCAGGAACCTTCCTCCTTTGATCACTGGGGCCTCCACCCCTACCTAAACCCACAAATGGAGGACATGTCCTCCTCAACTCTCTTTTTGGCTGCATTGTCTCGCCAGATCTTGTTTTCTGCGCTCTGAACTGTGAGCGCCTTCTCCACCACCTGTGCATAAGTAGTAACTCCAGCAACAGTGGTGATACGAACATCCTGGACTAATCTAGGTTGTATCCCCTAGAGAAACCTCTCCCTTCTGGTCCCATCAGTGGGTACCAGCTCCATGGAAAACTTTGCAAATCTATCAAACTTCAGGGCATATTCAGTCAGTGTCAAACTCCCCTGAAGTAATCTGATGAAATCTTCAGCTTTAGCAGCCCTGATGGCATCATTGTAATACTTTTTGTTGAACAGAGTCTTAAACTCTTCCTAACTCAGGGCATTGACATTTATAGTCTAGGATATAACCTCCCACCAAATTCGGGCATCCTCCTGAAACATGTATGTGGCACAGGCCACCCTCTCATTAACAGACACCCTCATGAAGTCAAGGATGGTGATAATCATGCTCATCCATTGTTCAGCCTTAGCTGGATCTGCACTACCCTCAAAAACCGAAGGTTGTTGTTTGTTGAACCTTTCATAAAGAGGTTCTCATTTGCTTCAAACCTCTGGCAGTTGCTCAACTGTTGGCACCAATACAGGTGGTGCCTCAGGAAAAACATTCCCTGCAGGAACTTGTTGTTGTCTCAGGAGGCAGATTTCTTCTTCCTGCCTCAATACTCTGGCCTGTTAGTCATTAAACAGCTGCTGCCAGTTATCATGTAATGATCAAACTATTTCTAAGACCTTGAACCATTAAAACTACTAGCCATAGCTACTATTTTGATACAAACATAAGAAATAAACTTTATTGAAAACCCAAGATATTGTATCAAATACAAGATAATATAAAAATAAAATAAAATGTGAAATCGTATGGGATCCCATTGTTTAATACATAAAAACATAAACCATAAACTTAAATCAATTTTTTAAAAGACTAAATGCAGAATTACAAAAGAAAATTCACATAATTCAAAAGACTAAATAATGTCATCCTCGATCGACACGCAGTTCATTCATTCCATTCTTCCTTAACACACAAGCCAAGTTGCCAAGAATCCTTCCACCTTCCAAAATCATTTTCCTGCATTAGGCTAAAAAATAAAGGAGTGAGCCTAATGCCTAGCAAGGAAAATCTACTAACATACATCATAAATCATAAACATAAGAATATAATATAAACATACACTATAAAACATATGACTATAAAAACATATATCATATATGACTACAATATTAATGGCCATTAACGTGGCATGTGAGAAACCATCTAGGTCCTCTGTTTACTAATAGAGGTAGGTTAGATCACATGGTAGTATATGATAACCCATCTAGGTCCTCTACTAGTCGAGGTAGGGTAAATCATAACTCTAAACCATGAAAATGATAAATAATCTTAGGGTTTGCTATCTAAGCAACTATAAGCCCCAAGCAACATAAAATATTGGGGTTTGCTATTTAAGCAACTATAAGCCCCAAATGACTACAATACATATTCATACATACATATCATAACGTAAACATATAATAACATAAACATAAAAGCACATATAACCTATCCTATTTTCCTTACCACAAACCGGGATATTTGGGAACAAGAACGAGATTAGAACACTCCTAAAAACCAACAGTAAATATGGTGAGTATCTCTAAAGAATAAAGATGAAATGAGAACTAAACCATCAAGAAGAAACTTACCAAGAAGAACAATAAGTTTCAAGAAACTTAAATACCTAATCAAGAATCATAAACAAGAGTTAGGATCTGAATAAAATAAAACTAAAGAACCATAAAGGGATTGAACTTAGGGATAAGAATACCTTGAATGATTTTATGGATTAATCTAAACCTCAATACCGAAAACACACTATATCTCGCTTCCCAAGTGTTTAGAAAATCTTAGAATGATAAAGCTTTTAACCCAAAACCCAAGTGTTTACTCTCTATAATAACCTTAACAACTTGAAGGCTCTCAAGACTGCTTGAAGAATGAAAAAAATGGTTGAGTACTAGGTCCTATTTATAGAGTTCAAGGAGTGAAGCTAACCCCTTTAATTTGAATAAATAAATGATTATAAAATGAAAAAGATTTGAATTTTCGTTCAACTGACGCCCAAAACTCGGTCAAAATCATTCAAAGGCAGGTCCAAGTTCAAAAATCATCAACATTCAAAAAAACATCACCAAGGGCGATATATCTCCTACCCTGGGTGATATATCGGCTCCACCATAATCCTGAACCCTATTCGTACGTTCGTGCAAAGTCGACGTGTTTTCTGTATCTTTCGTAGGCGATATATCGGCCCCTAAGCTGCGATATATCGGCATACGTTGATTTATCAAACATGTATTTGCACTTTTTCAACATATTTTGAATTGAATAAACAACTTTGACTGAGTCTAAACATGATCCTAACAGTTTCAGGAAGGTTCTAGAGCTTCTAGATCTTTCTTTTAATTAAATTATTCATCAAAATACTTAAATCCTTAATAAACATGATTATGACAAGTGTCATGTTCTTAATGGTTCTATTTAAACCTTAGGTTATAATAAACCATATATCTATGACCAGAAATATTAATCAAACCTTATGTTATAATTAATATTTCTAAACTATATGTTAAACTTATAAAATCCATAACTGTTGCTATGAGTGTCCAACTAAGTCCCAGCTTGAACCAAAATCCATGGAATTTAACATACTACAAACTAATACCAACTACTACTACTATCTAGCTAGCTAAGTAAATATTTTGGGACACTACATATCAGGGGCTGGCTGTGGAATCTGATTCTGGTCATTCTCTTGACCCTGTCTGTTATTCTGGCATTGATCTTCCTGGCCAGCTGGTGAATCTATCTATCTTGGAATCATACTATTAACCTAAACCTTGTTGCAATAGTCAATGCGGCCAGTTAGGCAGTGATAACTAAACCTCTTGCCTCCTCACGGTCCAAGTTCACCAGATAATCACCCATATTCCATAATTATACAGATATACAAATGGATACATGATCATAGCATTTAGCATTCAACACATCAGTTAATAATTCACAATGAACAATAATAATAAGTATGTTCTAGCAATATCATTACTAATAAGCACATTCTTGCTTATGATGCAGTAGTCAAGGCCCAGCCTTATTAATATAATTCATGTAGACAGGTAAAGCATTTATATTTAATATAAGCAGTCAAACATATAACCACGTAAATAGTTACCAAACCATTAGTTAAGCTTGTCTTTAGTGGCGAGTGCACATTCCCAGCCAGTCTACAGGAACCCCAAACCCTGGCACACTCTGATACCAAGTTGCAATGCCCTAGTTACTCCAAGACCGTTACTGTGAACTTTAAACCGTGCTTAACTCACTAAACGAGTCATTTGGTTATAAACATGCAAAAATAGGGTTATTTAAAACAAAAAACTGTACATGGGCCCATAAAAGCGTTTACAAGTTATTTACAATCCAAAATGGTCATTATAGTGTAAAAATTACAATTTGCTGACCTAAGCGGCAAAAATAGGGTTAACCCCTAGTTCCTCTTAAAAACACCTTGGCCGTGGTGATCCAGCGGCCGTATATTTACACATCGTCACCTAAGCTCTCCACTCAAGGCTTGGTGAGCTTTTCTTTCCCTTTACCTGCACCACATAGCATCCGTGAGCCAAGGCTCAGCAAGAAAACTCATTACTACATGTATTCAATATCAACAGATGATTATGATAATCATACTAGGCTTGTAGCCCAGATCAGATAAGTGAATATCAATAAAGATTATGATAATCATGCTGGGGCTTACAGCCCAATCAGATAAGTGACTATTAAGTCATACTCTGAATTGATGACTAATAAATCTATCTCTAGGGCTTTGCACCCTAATCAGATAAGTGACTATTGAGTCACACACTGTGCAGGTGACTCAATAAGTCAACCTTTAAGGATCTGTTCCATGTATAGATGACAAATAAGTCAGTATCATTCACAAATAAGCAAGAATACTAAGCGTTTAATGTGCAATACATGTCCACATATAGAGCGCTCAACATGCCTCATTAATAACCATGCATGTCACATACTGGGTGCAGTTTTCTTACCTCTGGTTCGAGTGTGAAACAATAAAAGAGCGACCCTTGAGAAAGATCGATCCTCAAATCCCATATCGGTCACCTAGTCATAACTAAATATGGGATTCCATCAATAAAATCATAAATAAAAAGTTCTTGATCTAAACCTCGCTCCCGGGACCTTGAATCGTACTAAAATGGTTAATAGATTCGATCCCGAGCCTTAGGAATTGAAACCCCGAGCCAAATACCCTCAAAAGTACGTGAAATAGTACCCTGGAAAAATAGAGTAGCACTACAGCGCTGTAGCGCCAGAACCAGGGTGCTTCAGCCCTGGTTTTTCCCCTTCAGTTCTCCAATTGCCAACCTTCAAAAATTGATTCCAAACCTTAACCAAACTCACAAATGAACCCAAAAACCCATTCTACAAGTCTTAGGCATCCAAACCCAATCAATCTTTTCCAAAAACTTCATTGAATTCACAACTATCAAAATCAATTGAAAAATAGAGCATAAACGAGAGTTTCCATGGCTGAATTGTTACCTCAAGCTCAACATTAAACCCTCTTCAATGGTAGAACACAATCCTAAACCCTCAAGGCTTAGGGCCTTGGTTAGTGTGTCAGGAGGGCAATAATTGATTTAATTATGATATTATATGAATTTGGTAATTGTGTGATTGGACATGCATGATTGTGTGTATTAAATATGCATGTGGGCCCATTTCTGTGAATAGGGGCGTGTTTGTAACTTTGGCCCGTTGGGCATCATAAATGTAAATATGCATGTGTTGTGAGTGTGACCCCAGTGTTATGGGAATATATTTTAGATGTGTGATCCAAGACGGTTCAAGGGAGTAGATTAGCTGTAACGCCCTACTTCCTTAGAGCCATTACTAAGTGAGTTTTTAAGACGAAATAGTGTGCAATGAACTCGCTAACCGAGGTTTTGAGCAAAAGTGTGACTAATTAAAAGTTAAGGCTGTAATCTTTGAAAATGCGTCGTTTCATTAAAACTTCTATCATTAAACATTTGGGATCCCAAAATAAGGTTTGAAAACTAATTACATCTTGAAATAAGGTTACAGTTAAGAAATCATAAAATCATAGATTATTACAGCCATTTTCGAATAAACCCCCAACCAAAGCAGTCGGGCAGGCCAAACATGTACGCGTCGCTTCACGCTCTCCGTACTCATGGTTGGTTGACTCAGTCATTGCCCTTACCTGCAACATAGAGCACCCGTGAGCCGAAGCCCAGCAAGAAAACTCATGCAGAACATAACATATGCAATGTATACAGTTTATCATAACAGATAATCCACAAATAAACAAGTCAATCATTAGACTAAACAAACACGGCCAAGCCGCCCCAGAGCCTTACCGAAGCCTGGGGTATCAGTTCTCACCGCGAGGATAACTCATGTATCCCTTGGGTCCCACCCTGAATATAGCATGATACATGTTTCCACCGGGCCCCGCCCTGACTATAGCATCCCATGTGCTAGGTGTTACTTTCGGCCCACGGCCGCCCCGGCTTACGCCGTACTCGGCCCACGGCCGCCCCGGCTTACGCCGTACTCGGCCCTTGCCGCTCATTTCATCATAATCACACATATAGTACATTCGAAATAATCATTCACACACATCATGATTCATTTAAGGTTTAAACATTTGCAAATAATACAATCTGGGGCCATGCCCTAACCTCGGGTGTTATAGTTTTCTTACCTTTCCAATCAATAGCTTAGATCACCTGACTCCTTGAGCACGATCCCACCCGAGCATTAGCGCACACCTAGGCACAAACATAGGTCAAAGTCAAAACCGAACCACAAGTCCGAATAACTAGCCTCGGGACCAATCCCGAGCCCCCGGGAAGTCCCAAATCCCCAAAACAAAGTGGCGGAAACAAGCCCCGAACCCTAGGTCAAAATCCATCATCAAAACTCAAAAATTCCCCTCTGTGAACAGTGCAGCGCTACAGCGCTCTAAAGAGGGCGCTGTAGCGCTACAAGCAGAATGCACCCCCCCAGAAACAGGGACTAGCGCTACAGCGCCCATTGACTAGCGCTGTAGCGCTAGTTGCAGCCCAGAAATCCCAAAATCGCATTTCTGCGATTTCTTTCACCCAATCTCAAACCAAACTTCCCCAAATCTTTACCAAACTCAAAATCAAGCTTATGAACACTCTCCATTCATCCCAAGCATCCCAAATCCTCAAATTCCAAGATCATTTATCCCAAATCTCAAAATCTACCATGAACAACCCTAAACCAGAAATTCATGCAAACCACAAAGATAAAGTCTTAGAAATCATACCATTGCTGCAAATTTCGACCTTGAATCAACCCTAAGCCTCCTTAGCTTGCTCTCCCTCAAAGCTTGCCCAGAAATCCCTAAAGTTCCCATCAACTCAGCTCAAAACACAGCTTAAACCATCAAAACCCTTAAAACCGAAAATCTCTAAAACTTACCCCAAACATTGATGTGTTCTTGCCAAATCTTTAAGTCTAACCCAAGATCCTTGATGCTCAGCCTATCCTTGCTCTCCACTAAGCTTTGCCCCAAGAAAAATGGAGTGGAATGGTGCAAAAATGCACAAACCGACCCGTTCATTTCATCATAATCACACATATAATATAACACAACAACATGCAATCAAATATTAATTCATTTAAGTCTGCAGCCTAACATGTGATGCAATATAGGGCCGCGCCCCGCAATCATACTATGGGCCCACGCCCTATCCTACGGGTGTTATAGTTTTCTCACCTGAATTCCGAGCCTCCAGATGCACTAAAGCCGCGAGCACGGTCCTCAAGCATGAGCCTCACCAACAACCTAGTCACAACACACAAGAAACATCCCTCAATACTAATCAACCCAAAACCACTTCCCGGGACCAATCCCGCACTCTCGGGACCTCTAAAACCTTAAAACAACACCCCGGAGACATCCCCCGAACCCCCGGAGCAAAGGCCTAAAATTGCCTAAAAAATGATGCCCTGAATTTAGCCTTGTGCCGCGGCACCACATCCTTGTGCCGCGGCACCCAGTAGTCAGAGGCTCCCTCGCCGCGGCACAAAAAAACCTGTGTCGCGGCACGCTTTCGCAGACCCAGAATTCTGGGTTTTCTCCTGCGTTTTCTCCGAGCTAAAACCTTCCAAAATCACACCAAACCAATACCCAAACCCCAAAACCAATTTCAAACATCAAATAGACCATATAACAACCCATAACTCAAGATTCAAGCTCAAAACATCAATATACCCAAGATTCACACCCATTGATCTTAAAATTCAGCAACTATCCCAAAACCCAACAAAGCTTAGCTTAGGCATTTAATTTCCTCAAATCAAAACAAAACCCAAACTTAAATATGTATAAAACACTTACCTCCAATGGAGAACCCACACAAAGTCCTTGATCTCATCCTAGACTCCCACTTCTCCTTTTCTTCTTCTTCTTCTTCTTGCTTGCCCTAGCTTTTTCCTCTCTTTTCTCTTCTCTTCAAACTCTATCAATGCCTCATAAAACCAATGCCCAAACCGAACCCCATATACCCAGCTGAGAATTTTCATAATCCCCAGCCAAAAGACCAAATTACCCCTTCCTACTAATCCTCCTTAGCTAAACCTCCAAGGGCACTTAAGTCTTTACACTTTCATTTCATTTCTACCATTTTCTTTCTAAAACTTGTTACTCTCAGCAGTAACTAATGGTTACCTAGGTTACTAAATCTCCAATAACCATTACCCGCTAAATCTCAACTTAACCATAAAATTTCCGAGGTACCCCTAGGCTCCTCCCGAGCCGGGTACAAAAATCTCGTTGTGACATCTAAGTTAACTAGCTCTCTAGGACCGTCTCGGCACGTGCATCACAATAATAAAACCACACACACGTGGTACAATTCACGGAATACAATTGTCACATACCAACACAGTTATGCCCAACATGGCCAAAATTACAGTTATGCCCTCCTAACACGATCCGGGCCTACATGCATACTAATATACATAGTCATGCATCTCAGATAAACAAATAGTCATATAACATGCTTTAAATCATAATCATGCATTTAATTCATAAAAATCACACATAATTCCCATCATGCCCTCCTGGCACGCTAATCAAGGCCCTTAAGCCTTATTAGCAAATTTGGGTCGTTACAACTATCCCCTCCTCATAGAAATTTCGTCCTCGAAATTTATCCAACACATCAGTCAGAAAACCCGCAACTCTGACCATGAATCCCAAGGTCCACCGCCTTTACTTTAGTTTCCAACAACACTCTTACTGGCACATCAATCTTGCCCCACAAGATCTTGTCTAACGGCCATACTCTCGATAGCTCCTCGTTTACACCGCAACCCTGCTAAAGCCTCAGGGTCTGCCTAGATTACAATGACCAATTAATTGTCTTATTCCTGATTCCAGAGGTACTCAAAAGTCATCACCTCTACCAGGTGGAATCGACTTGTAGGCCCCGCTGGCCTAACCCTTAGTACAACTTCGGAATTTTATGTTGAATCAAGAGTCATAACTCTCCCTTCTTTTTCTGAACACCTTACAGATCCTCGTCTGTTATTACGCAGAGATGCAACTCTTTCCTTCCGGCGCTTTATTTCCTCATAATTTAACCATTCACAAGCTCTTTACCCTTTCAAATAGGCAGACGCTCTTGCCTTAAGAAGTTCCAACGACCTCTTTTGCTTTCTCTCTGAACTGAGACCAACCGTAGCATTCACTATCCTTCATTTCTTATCATGTCCTATGTCGTGTTACTTTAACAAGACGCCAACATTTGCCACCACGGCTAACTCACCAGGGATAACGCTTCCCTTAAAACCTCAAGTATTCGCCTACCGGGCGCTCAATTCTTTAAGATATCTGATAAACTTTCAGACTGCCATTTCACTTGCAATCAACTGATAATCCCAGATTCCCACTCTGTTCTTTTTCGTTCTTTAGATCCATTCCAAAATTTAAAATACTGTAGGGTCTTAATTCGATATCATCGACGTTTTACCCTGCTACCAGTTCACCTGAACCAACTACGTTAACTCAAACCACCGGGTTAAAACTTTTCATGTCCAATCACTTTACTAAAGGTCCAAAGTGGCCTATTCCTGTGATAGACTACCACATCACCTAACCCCTCAGGGTCCAAAGGAAAACACTAGATTCCGCCACCTGCTCAACCCTCCCGGTACAACGTACCCTAGGAGGTGGAATGATATCCATTCAGAATTCTCATTCATAAACCAAATCTAATTGGATCCTTTATCCATTCCTGGTATCCCTACTTGTACTACCTTAGCAGGGTCCTTCCCTGCTTCAACTCAAGCCAACACTTTAAATTCCATAGATCATTGACACTCACCAGCTAATCATACCTACTAGCGTTACGCCAAACTCAGTCGTCGCCTTGTCCACTCTATCACAGTCTATGGCGCTATCCCCTGACTGACACACGCCTCACAGCTAGGAGTTCCGTCTCCAATCATAACTCCCCTCGCTCAATCGAGGATTTCAAACACTGATCATCCGTCTGTTACTTTTCACCACATCTGTGTCTCAACGTTAACCTTTCTCACTAATACCCAAGACTTAAACATCTTATGATATCCATAAATGTCAACTTAATGCTCCAAGTGTATCAACCAGGTTCATACTTTCGTCTCCCGCAAGGTTCGATCCAACCTCGCGCCAGGTGCGCCTGGGTGTGCCTAATCCGTGATGCACCCCTACAAGTCCACGTCCTCATCATAGATCAAGTCCTTTATGCCATCACTCTTCACTTAACCAAAACATACACAAATTCCAGATACTAAACAATCTTACCTTGTCTTCTGAATTTCTTTCTGATTTGACACCATTCAATCCGTCTAACCTCAAGTTTTACTGTTCTCCTCATCTCTGATGTAGTCGTCTCTGGAGGTGCTTGTGCAATAAATGACGCGCTTACCAGTCTTGTTATGCCTTCAATTCTTCAGACGCTCTTCATTAGCTTCTTTGCGACTTCAGATCAATTCTTCTCTTACCTGTCCTTTCTTCTTGCAGCTGTAATCTGAGAACTCCTGACGACACCCAACTAACACTCCGTAGAACCTTACCTGAGACTCTGTCTTCTGGGTACTAACGTCTTCAGCATAATAATCAGTTGCTCACCATATCTGTCTGGGAGTAGTCCACATGCACTGCTCGTGAGCTTGAAGGGGACTTGCCCACACCGTTCATGCATTCTCTGTCTAAAGAACTTACCTGTGCTGCTGTAGCTTGAACCATTCCAGAATCTTTGTTACCAACTCCTCACACTCTAGCCGGCGCAAACTAGACAATCCACGAAATGTCTCTATCCTTGGTTTCCAACTGGCAATAACCATGTCGTAGATCAACTCTTGGGGACATCATCCCATCTTGTATCCAACATTGTACTTTTCGTCCTAACCCGACGATACTAGCAATCCTCGTAGTATAACACACTAGCTATACCAAGCTCAGATTCCTTCGATTGCTCCAATAGACTTTTCTGTCGGCCAAAACCGTCTTTTACGACATTCCTTATACCAACCCTATCTGTAGTCTAACCTTGAAGTATTCCCTAAATATTCTTTACGTACCCTCATAGCTTTCCCACTGGTCAGCTCTGTTTCCATTCAGTATCCTTTACATACTCCAGATGATATCTTCAACAATCCATCAACCAGAGTTTCTAACTCCTTCTCAGTAAGCATTACTGTCCTCAGCCTCTCAAATGGCACCTTTGAGGCAACTTTTCTATGTCCATCTCCCCCCCTCGGAACATTCTCAACACCGAGCCCTTCCAGTTCGTTACATGTCCAAAGCATAAGCTCGTCAGTTAAATACTCATCCTTGAGGACTCAGCCTCGAACCTCGAATGTATCGATGCATTCCAGTTCTCCATTTCCCGCACCATGGGAAATCCATCCTAACATCTCAAGTCATTCTACGCAGAAGTCACGCCCCCACCTGACCTCCTCCCAGGTGGCATCCTTTCCCTTATGCATACGCAATAACCTCCCTAGTTCCTGTCACCAACTTGATAACTACCTCTTCCATCAGGCTTCTTTCCAATCTCAAACCAGGTGCCCAAGCACTGTCTGGGGTCCTTCTACCTCAAAATTGAGAATCCGACCTCGCCGCGTTCTATCAACACGAGTACCATCTTATCGGCCAGACCTTTCCCCCTTTCTGGAAAAACCAGAAGCCACAGAACTATCCGGGGTTCTATCAACTTGACTATCACAATTCTCTCTCTACTAACTCCGTCAAAGGAAGCACTGCCCTTGCGGCTCTAGCACTCATGCTCTATACCTCAACCATCAGTTCCTCGAACAATATGGCCCTCTTCGCCATCCACATGCAGACGATAAGTCCTTACATCAGAGCGGCCCAAATGCCCTGGACTATTCCCAAGTTCCATCCTTAAATGGGTCGCCACCATTTCCGGATACATCCGTCAGTATAAATTCCCAAAATGAATTATCCAATTCACCAAACCCATTGATCTACGCTGTCGTTACTCCTAACAGTCCAAACCAGACTTAAACATTTGCCCGTCTCCACGGTTCTAATCATGTCTTTAAAATCTCTTCTAACCATTCATCATCTAGGTTCTTCCCAACCCAATAAGCCAGTACCTCAGCCCGAGTATCACTTCCAAGCGACTCTCTGCCTCAACATTTAACACAACCCTCTAATTAGGATCTCTCATCCTCTTAACCAAGGGTGGAATTAACTCAGCTCATCCATTGATAAATTCCTTGTCAGCTCGTACCTTCCTCAACTCTAGAGGATAACACCCTATACGCCTTTCATATAGTACCCTTATCTGTCCATACCTCACAGTAAACCATCACCGGTAACCTTACTGTTAAAACATCTAATTCAACCATCTCCCCAGAGAATCCGCTGTTCTTCTATCCCATCTCAACTAACAAACTCCACAGCCTACTCACACACTAGTGACTCACTGCTGCTGCTTCCAGGGATCACTGGAGATCTCAACTCCAACTTATGTCTAGAAGCCCCTCTTTATCACAATATCAGGTCCATGAAACCCTCCTAGGAACCAACGACTCGAGTTCATCCGTCAAAACCGACCAAACTCCTGAACTCAGAGGTTCATACCCTGAACCAATCCACAACTAGATCCGAACGTCTACAGGTATAATGCACACACAAGCATATACTAGGTCAGATCCACAATGATATACATTTAGCTACCAAATTCAATCATCACTAAGTATATCCATACTCATCATGCTTCATACAAGCCAATATATAGATATAACATATGAATTTCATCCAGAAAATTAATCGCATATACACAAAACGCGAACCAATATGCCAATATTCATCCATATACATCACAATGTCATTCAGCATGCATTAATCTCAACATGCAATAGTCAAGGGCCAGGCCCTATCAGTATCTCTTACATATGTTATCTCATTCCTCATGCTCCATATTAACAAGCAGGCAAACAGGGCATTCAAACATATATTCAGCATATCAATCAATCATACCAACCAACCCTGAGTCGAGCTTGTCACTGACAACGAGCGTACATGTTTGGTCGATCTCCAGAACCAATAAACCTTGGCTCGCTCTGATACCAAGTTGTAACGCCCTACTTCCTTAGAGCCGTTACTAAGTGAGTTTTTAAGACGAAATAGTGTGCAATGAACTCGCTAACCGAGGTTTTGAGCAAAAGTGTGACTAATTAAAAGTTAAGGCTGTAATCTTTGAAAATGCGTCGTTTCATTAAAACTTCTATCATTAAACATTTGGGATCCCAAAATAAGGTTTGAAAACTAATTACATCTTGAAATAAGGTTACAGTTAAGAAATCATAAAATCATAGATTATTACAGCCATTTTCGAATAAACCCCCAACCAAAGCAGTCGGGCAGGCCAAACATGTACGCGTCGCTTCACGCTCTCCGTACTCATGGTTGGTTGACTCAGTCATTGCCCTTACCTGCAACATAGAGCACCCGTGAGCCGAAGCCCAGCAAGAAAACTCATGCAGAACATAACATATGCAATGTATACAGTTTATCATAACAGATAATCCACAAATAAACAAGTCAATCATTAGACTAAACAAACACGGCCAAGCCGCCCCAGAGCCTTACCGAAGCCTGGGGTATCGGTTCTCACCGCGAGGATAACTCATGTATCCCTTGGGTCCCACCCTGAATATAGCATGATACATGTTTCCACCGGGCCCCGCCCTGACTATAGCATCCCATGTGCTAGGTGTTACTTTCGGCCCACGGCCGCCCCGGCTTACGCCGTCCTCGGCCCACGGCCGCCCCGGCCTACGCCGTACTCGGCCCTTGCCGTTCATTTCATCATAATCACACATATAATATAACACAACAACATGCAATCAAATATTAATTCATTTAAGTCTGCACCCTAACATGTGATGCAATATAGGGCCGCGCCCCGCAATCATACTATGGGCCCACGCCCTATCCTACGGGTGTTATAGTTTTCTCACCTGAATTCCGAGCCTCCTGATGCACTAAAGCCGCGAGCACGGTCCTCAAGCATGAGCCTCACCAACAACCTAGTCACAACACACAAGAAACATCCCTCAATACTAATCAACCCAAAACCACTTCCCGGGACCAATCCCGCACTCTCGGGACCTCTAAAACCTTAAAACAACACCCCGGAGACATCCCCCGAACCCCCGGAGCAAAGGCCTAAAATTGCCTAAAAAAATGATGCCTTGAATTTAGCCTTGTGCCGCGGCACCACATCCTTGTGCCGCGGCACCCAATAGTCAGAGGCTCCCTCGCCGCGGAACAAAAAAACCTGTGTCGCGGCACGCTTTCGCAGACCCAGAATTCTGGGTTTTCTCCTGCGTTTTCTCCGAGCTAAAACCTTCCAAATCACACCAAACCAATACCCAAACCCCAAAACCAATTTCAAACATAAAATAGACCATATAACAACCCATAACTCAAGATTCAAGCTCAAAACATCAATATACCCAAGATTCACACCCATTGATCTTAAAATTCAGCAACTATCCCAAAACCCAACAAAGCTTAGCTTAGGCATTTAATTTCCTCAAATCAAAACAAAACCCAAACTTAAATATGTATAAAACACTTACCTCCAATGGAGAACCCACACAAAGTCCTTGATCTCATCCTAGACTCCCACTTCTCCTTTTCTTCTTCTTCTTCTTCTTGCTTGCCCTAGCTTTTTCCTCTCTTTTCTCTTCTCTTCAAACTCTATCAATGCCTCATAAAACCAATGCCCAAACCGAACCCCATATACCCAGCTGAGAATTTTCATAATCCCCAGCCAAAAGACCAAATTACCCCTTCCTACTAATCCTCCTTAGCTAAACCTCCAAGGGCACTTAAGTCTTTACACTTTCATTTCATTTCTACCATTTTCTTTCTAAAACTTGTTACTCTCAGCAGTAACTAATGGTTACCTAGGTTACTAAATCTCCAATAACCATTACCCGCTAAATCTCAACTTAACCATAAAATTTCCGAGGTACCCCTAGGCTCCTCCCGAGCCGGGTACAAAAATCCCGTTGTGACATCTAAGTTAACTAGCTCTCTAGGACCGTCTCGGCACGTGCATCACAATAATAAAACCACACACACGTGGTACAATTCACGGAATACAATTGTCACATACCAACACAGTTATGCCCAACATGGCCAAAATTACAGTTATGCCCTCCTAACACGATCCGGGCCTACATGCATACTAATATACATAGTCATGCATCTCAGATAAACAAATAGTCATATAACATGCTTTAAATCATAATCATGCATTTAATTCATAAAAATCACACATAATTCCCATATGCCCTCCTGGCACGCTAATCAAGGCGCTTAAGCCTTATTAGCAAATTTGGGTCGTTACATTAGCAGAATAGTCACAACGAAGTCAAATACCCGGCTCGGAAGGAGGCCAAGGGGTATTTTGGGTGTGTTATATGTGTTCGGGAATTATCGAGTAATGGGCAGTAGTTTAGTAATGGTTTAGACATGTCGGGATTAAATGGGAATTTATTAGGAACACTTGAGGGACTAAAGGGACGTGGGAAATGACGATTTAGCCCTTGGGGTTGTTAAAGGATAGGGTTATGTCTAGAGGGCATTATGGACTTTTCACTTGGGGATAAGTTTGGATGGCTTTAGATAGTAGAATCCACCATAATAGAAAGAACTACCTTCACATTTTCCTTTTTCTCTCCCTTTGGTGTTCTTGGAGCTAAGGGCAATTCTTTGAGGAACTAGCTGAAAATCTAAGGTGTGGAAGCTTGGAGATTGAAGAATTAAGCTAGGATCAGCTGAGGATTGGTTCAGGGTTATCATTGGCAGAAGGGGTAAGTGAATTCCTATGCATCTCTGCTGAATTATGAGTTTGATATTGATTTTCTTGAGTTTCAAACTCAAGGTTTGAATTTTTGGTTGTGATGAAATTTTGATTTAGCTATTACTTTGGTGATGTTGTTTAAGGTGCTTGGGAATACTTGGAGACTTAGTTATGGTTGTAGTTCATGTCTAGGGTGGAATTTTGGTGAATTGAGTTCAGGAAAAACGTAGAAAATGGTGGGCTTTCTGGGTGTCAGGCTTGAGTCGCGGCCCTATTCTTCAGGCACCGCGACCCGTGTGTTCGAAGAGGCTGGAAAGCCTCTGGCAGCAATTCGCGCTGCGGCCCAAGGAAGGAAATGTTGCAGCCCGTGTCCCTCAACCAGTCAGGCTTTTGCCTCTGACTTGAGCGTGTGCGGCCCTTAAGGGGTTGGGTCGCAGCTTAAGTGTCAGATGTTGGCCATTTTAGGGTTTTTGGTTTAGGAACTCAAATGTTAAGGCTCGGGAAGGATTTGACCACCCGGATTGGTGGAATCCAAGGTCCCGGAGACTAGAATTGTAACCCAAAGTTATTTAATGGAATAGAGCTTAATGGATGGCTATTGCTGATGCGTTGTGACTAGGTGTTACCGCTCAGTCTCGAGATTGGGATTGTGCTCGGGATTGCTTTGGATTGTCAGCTCGGGACACCAGGTAAGAGAACTATTTGTACCCGTAGATCTATGTGGTGTTTTGTACTGTATGTATTGTTTTATGTTTTTTATGTCATACATGTGATTATGACAGATCGACAAGAACCAAGAGTGGCAAGAGTCGGAATCGGAAAAAGCCAGGAGAGTCAAAGGCCCTGAGCGACAAGAGCCGGAATCGACAAAAGCCGGGAGAGGCAAGGGGCGGGAGCGGCAAGAGCCAAAATCAGCAAAAGCCGACAGAGACAAGGGCCGGAAGCGGCAAGAGCCAGGAGCAGCAAGGGGTCGAGATCGGTGTTAAGCACGCAGAGTGGAAAGTCGAGAACGGCAAGGAGCTAGAAATGGTGTTGAGCACGTGGAGTGCAAGCCGTTAGGACGAGACCCTCCTAGGATGCTGGAGTCATCCTTTCGGTGCAGACTGCGAACCCAGGGCCTGGTAAAGCGCTTGGGACGGCATGGCCGCTATGTGTTTCGCCTGTTGGCTGCTTTGTTATATGATGTTGTAGTATTGAGCTGCTATGTGAATATACTGTTGTATTATTATGTTGTCGTGTTATAGTGCTAATTTGTGATTGCTCTATTGTACTATTAGGCTGTTATGACATTGTGCTTTTGAGCTGGTCTAGATGTTGTGTTGTTAAGCATGCTAGTAAGATCTAGTAACTATTTGTTGCTCTGATTAAATATGAGTTGTGAGATATATTTTTATTGTATTTTGTGCTTGAAGTTCTCTTGCTGGGCCTTGGCTCACGGGTGCTCTGTGGTGCAGGTAAGAGCAAGGGATCTGGATCTTACAGCCATGAGTTGGAGGGCATGGAGCGGTGTATGCATGTTTGGCCTACCTGGCCACCACGGTTGGGGTATTTTAAGGAACATGTGGTAAATGTTCAGTTTTGTCGCTTAGGTCAATTGTACTGTACTTCATATTTGTAAATGTATTTCTGTTATCCAAATTTCCGGATAGCGTTAAGATTGATACCCTCGGGGAAGCTGAATTACCAATGTCTTTCACGGTAGGTGACCAGAGCTCGCGGATGGACAGAAAAGCTTTGCCTCTCCCGTTTAGTGTCTGGATTACTCTTCCAAGAAAACACGACACGGAGGCTCATCAACCCTCTCGGACTCCCGAAGGGGTATTCTTCGGGGAAGCTCCTTCCAGGAGAAGCTCTTCAAGTGGTCTTCGCGGAAACAGTTCCGTGCCTCGCACGGAACAAAACCAAACGGTCGAGTCATGGAGGAGGCATATTTGGAATGATATCCACCTGACACAGGATCCCGCCTGACACGCCCGACAGATCAAAG
The DNA here is from genome assembly GCF_963169125.1 of Humulus lupulus. Taxonomy (NCBI): domain Eukaryota; kingdom Viridiplantae; phylum Streptophyta; class Magnoliopsida; order Rosales; family Cannabaceae; genus Humulus; species Humulus lupulus. Next base: position 77,455,683 of record NC_084801.1, read on the forward strand.
CCGCGCACATCCCAGCACGCCTAAGGGTACCTTTTCGCCTACTGTTCCGCTGACAACTTGGAAAAGACGGCTGACTTTGTGTGTTCCCCATACTTTCACGTAAATATACCCACATAGAGTCTTGTAGCCATGCTACTACAGTAATTGTATCCCCTATTTATGGCTGGTGTAATTAAGACTCATGTACGTAGAGAAAAACCCTAATCCAAAACCCTAGCCATAAAGACCCCTTCATTTTACAAGAAGGGGGACGGCCAAAAAATCACATAGCAAGAACTCTACTAAAATCTCTCTAGCTTCATCTTCTTCAAGAGAACCCGAGAGAAACACTGTGAGTGTGGGAAGTTCTTGTACACCAGCCATCTTACTGTAATCCTTTCCTAGTATAATAACATCGACTCGCGGACTAGGGCTTGTTAACGCCTGAACCACGTAAAAACACTGTTTGTTTAGTTACGTTTCAGCACTTCTATAGTTCTTATCTTTTTATTATTTTGTTTGTATTCGTTTCCGAAAAACTCGGTAAACATTTTGGTGCTTTCATTGAGAGCTGTAGGAAGTTGTTAGTCAGCTCTTTTTCTGTGTAAGTTTTTTGTATTCACTTCGTGCTAAAGAGATGGTGACTACGAGAAAATCCGCGGTTGACAAAAATGCTAGGGTCAACCCCGATACTTTGATGGAAGATGCGGTGCAAACCGAACCCTTGGACTACCAAGGTGAAGACCCGACATCCCGCCAGGATCGGGTCAGTACCGAAGATACGACATACCTAGAAGACGAAGAAGAGTATGTCCAAGACGGTTATTACAAGGACGGCTGCTACTATGAGAAGGACCCAGAACTGGTCCAAGTAGCCGAAGAACTGGAGGTCACCAAAGCCAAGCTTGCTGAGCAGGAGCGCCTCTCCGAAAAAATGCAGCGCATGATGGAGCGCCTCCAAAGCAAGTTCGGAGACCTAGGCGACTCGGACGAGGACGCCTCTGTTTTAGGTGGTGTTGATGCCGCTATGCCGGATCCAGCCGCTGCTGGACCATCCAAAGCCGGCCCTAACAAGGGCAAAGAAAAAGTTGGAGAGCCTGTACGCGCTGACGCCCCTGCACCTCCTAAAGGCGTGAATCACCAGGCCGACTGCCCCCCCCCCCCCCCCGCGCGCAGAAGGTCTCTGGCGCTCCTAAGCCCAGACATCCTTCAGCCCCAAGGGGGCACTCCGTGCCTAAAGGGCCTGGTGCTAAGGCACCCAGGCCTAGGGGAAGGAACAACCGCCCCAGTGATTCCGTCAACCAGGACGGTCGGGCTGCGAACTCGCACTCCGAAGATAGTTGGTCCACGGTGGACCTAAGAAGAAGGTTGGAGGCCAAGTATGAAAAGGCCAAAGGAGAAAAGGCCCGGCCTCGCGGAGATGACCTCCGAAATCATATTAATGACAAGCTCCGGGGATGTGACCTCCCGGAGAGTGATACGAAGAGGCTCGAGGAACAGATTGCTGCCTTGACCAAGCTGGTCCGGAAGAAAAGTGGGGCCCTGTCAGACTCTGAGGAGGAAGACCCGGAACCATGTATTCGGAGGATCGCGGAAACGTTCCTCCCGGATAACTTCAAAATGCCTCACATAGAATTATATGATGGGAGGACGGACCCGCGTACCCACCTAGCTAAATACAACAAAATGATGCAAGTGGCGCGTGTCAGTGAAGATGCCAAATGCATGTGCTTCTCACTCACCCTTACCAAGTCCGCGGAGGACTGGTGGAAAAGATTAGCTCCCGGATCAATCCACAGTTAGAAGGAGCTACAGTCCGCATTCAGGAGGCAGTTCATTGCTGCCCGCGACCACGATATGGAGGTTGGTTCCTTAACCAACATCAAGCAGCAACCCAATGAGAACCTCAAAGCTTTCATTCAGAGAATGATGGAAGCTGCTGCAAAGACCAAGGTCAGCGATGACATGAATCTGATCGCCCTTCAATCGGGCCTTACTGTCGGCTCCCTGCTATGGGGGGAAATGCAAAGGAGACGGGCAGAAACGCTGTCCGAATTCATGTCAAAAGCTCAGGGAATCATCAACCTTGAGGATGCCTACCAGCAGGCCTTTGGAGTTCCCCCGGCTCCAATGCCTTCCGTGACTGCGCCAAGCTTTGCTTCGCAAGCTCCCGCACCAGCCCTCACGCTTCCAGGAGCCCAATTCACTCCAAGTGTGTATGGGCCTTCCGCGTCTGCTCAGACGCCGAGTCAAACCCATTTCTCTGGGTACGGAGCTGTACAAACCGGATGTAGTATCGCTCCTGGCATGCCGCAGCCGCAAGCGGAAGGCCCAGAACGAAATTTGAGCCAATCGCGGAGCAAACGAAGCGGAAGAAACTACAACCGGGGAGACCATTCAAAGAAACCCCGGAAGGACTATGAGCCCAAGTTCACAGAATATACCAGTTTGATAGACTCGCGAGAGAATGTCTATCGGGCAACCTGTAATATGGTCAACTACAGGAAGCCCCCGAAAGTGTCTCACGGAGGAAGGCGTCCGCGAGACTCCAATAAGAGGTGTGAGTTCCACGGAGACGTGGGGCACACCACGAACGAGTGCCTTCAGCTGAAGGATGAGATCGAGTCCCTGGCAAGAGCGGGACACCTCGGTCAGTGGGTGAGGATACCCATTATCTATCCCGGACAGGGGGTAGTTCACGGAGCTGCATATTCCCCGGGACAGAGGGGGACCGCTAGCGCTCCTGGAACCGGTCACCCCCAAGCTCCCGGGTCTCAGTTCCCAGCGCTTCCTGCTCCACCCGCTCCGGCACCCATTGCCTTGTTGGCTCCAGGACCGGGCAACCCATATCCGCCCGGCCTTGCTCCGCCACCCGTTGACGGACACGTAGCCACCATTTTCGGAGGACCGCACCTTGCCGGAAGCACCCGCAACTCCCAGAAGAGGTACTTGAGGGAGTTAGAACACACCGGGGAGATGTGCGCCTTGGTTCAATCACCCGTTCAACGTCCCCGAATGATGGACCTTCCCATCACCTTCATGGAGGACGATGCTCGACATGTGCACTTCCCTCACAACGATCCCCTCGTGGTGGAAGCCCAAATTGCCAATAAGAAGGTCTCACGGATCTTGGTCGACAACGGAAGCTCCGTAAACATCCTCTTCAAAGCGGCCTTCCACGCGATCGGATTAACCGAGACAGACCTGACCCCATGCCCCATCCAGCTTCAAGGGTTCAATGGGGATGCACTCATGCCATTAGGCAAAATTCAACTTCCAGTCACCCTCAGGGGAGAAAGCGACGCTTGTGCCTTCAAGCACAGCACATTCGTGGTTGTCGACTGCCCCACGGCGTATAATGCCATCCTAGGCTGACCGGTCCTAATAGATTGTGGGGCCATAACCTCGATACGCCACTTATGCTTGAAGTTTCCATGCGACGATGGGCGTATCGGCACCCTCCGAGGAGACCAGCGAAGTGCACGAAGCTGTTATAACGTCTCCGTCCGATCCGTCTACACAGTCCAGGAGACGGTTACTGCCATTCCTTTGGCGGAAGAATTACCAGAAACTGGGGATGCTCAAGAGGCATACTTTGACGAACTCGACCCAAGAGTGGGAATCGAGAAAGCGATAGAGCCGATGGAGGAAGTCGAAGAGGTGATCCTCAACCCGGGAGATCCCACCAAAGTCATTCAGGTGGGGAAAAACCTGCCGTCGGCCATTCGAGATAAGATCGTGACCACTGTGAAGAATAATCAGGATATCCTGGCGTGGTGCCACGCTGATATGACGGGGATTAATCCTAATGTTGCGTGCCACACACTCAACATAGACCCATCTGCAACTCCGGTTCGCCAAAAGAGGAGGCCGTTAGACCCAGTGAGGGCCGAAGCCGTCAAAGCTGAAGTGGACAAGTTGATGTCCATAGGCTTTCTCCAGGAGTCACACTATCCCGTGTGGTTGGCCAACCCAGTTCTGGTCCCGAAACCCGATGGGTCCTGGAGAATGTGCATTGACTTCACGGACCTAAACAAAGCCTGCCCGAAAGATTGTTTCCCTCTTCCGCGAATCGATCAGATGGTAGACGCTACTTCCGGGTACGAACTCTTATCCTTCATGGATGCATACTCCGGATACAACCAGATCAAGATGCATGTCGCGGACCAGGAACACACCAGCTTCCTCACGGACAAGGGTGTCTACTGTTACGTGGTCATGCCTTTCGGTTTGAAGAATGCTTGGGCGACGTACCAGCGTCTAGTAAACAGGATGTTCAAGGACCAACTGGGGAGGAACATGGAGGTGTACGTGGACGACATGTTGGTAAAGTCCAAGACCTCCGAGGACCACAGTGACGACCTTGAGGAAGCTTTCGCCGTGATCCGAAAGTACGGAATGAAACTGAATCCAAAGAAATGTACTTTCGGGGTCTCGTCTGGGAAGTTCCTCGGTTTCATTGTCAGCTCCCGCGGAGTGGAAGCCAACCCTGAGAAAATTAAGGCGTTCATAGATATGCCTTCCCCCCGGAAGCATAAGGATGTCCAGAGCATTACCGGAAGGATAGCTGCTCTCAGCCGCTTCGTATCCAAGGCCACTGACAAGTGTATCCCCTTCTTCAATGTGTTGCGAGGAAACAAGAAGTTCGAGTGGACCCCCGAATGCGAAGCAGCCTTCCAACACCTAAAGGAACACTTAACCCGAGCTCCCATTCTGTCCAAACCTGTCGAAGGAGAGGCGTTGATCTTATACTTAGCTGTGACTGAGCACGCAGTGAGTGCCGCTCTCGTCCGGGAAGATGGCCGTATCCAGCTCCCTGTGTATTACGTAAGAAAGAGGTTATTAGACGCCGAGTCCAGATATTCAATGATCGAAAAACTCTCCCTCTGCTTGCTAATTGCTTCGCGGAAGCTAAGGCCATATTTCTAGGCGCACACCATCAAAGTACTCACCAATCACCCTCTCCGACAAGTCTTGCAAAAACCCGAGTCTTCTGGCAGATTGCTTAAGTGGGCCATGGAACTGAGCCAGTTCGACGTCCACTACCAACCACGTGTTTCCATAAAAGGTCAAGCTCTCGCGGACTTTATTGTGGAATGCTCGGGAATAAATGACCTCCCGGAAGATCCTGTCCCGGAACTTCCCACCTGGAAGGTCTACGTAGACGGAGCCTCAAATGAAAAAGGAGCTGGAGCAGGGGTCATCCTAATATCCCCCCAAGGGCATCAGCTCCAGAGCGCCATCCGTTTCGCGTTCCCAGCATCCAACAACGAGGCAGAACACGAAGCCATGTTAGCTGGATTACGACTGGCCAGAGAAGTCGGAGCCCAAAAAATCGAAGTATACAGCGACTCCCTACTTGTGGTAAACCAAATATCCGGGGAATACCAGACGAAAGGCGAAAAAATGGCTGCCTACGTGTCTCTCTCCCGCGGCCTACTGCAGCATTTCAAAGGCTACCAAATCCGCCAGGTCCCCCGGGACCAAAACTCACTCGCGGACACGCTGGCCAAGCTTGCAACAGACCCGGAGATCGAACAGTATGGCCTGGTGCCCATCGGGCACTTAGAAGCACCCACTACCGAGACACAGAGGGTAAATTCCATCATCGACCATTCCCATTCCTGGATAGGACCCATCCTCAGATTTCTCACCACCGGAGAGCTCCCCACTGATAAAGCTGACGATCCCAGATACGTGGTTACGGATGGAAAGCTTTACCGCAGGGGGTTGTCCATACCCTTCCTTAGGTGTGTTGCCAGAACCGAAGTCAGCGCCATCATCCATGAGGTTCACGGAGGCTTCTATGGCGATCATACCTCCGGGCTGAGCCTCTCCAAAAAGATCCTTCGACAAGGATACTTCTAGCCCATCATGAAGAAGGATTGTGTGGATTATGTCAAAAAATGTGAGCAGTGCCAGAGGTACGCCAAGGTTCCGCGAGCGCCGCCTACAGAAATTACCTTAATGACCAGCCCCTGGCCGTTCGCCGTTTGGGGCATTGACCTAGTAGGTTCCCTTCCAACTGGAAAGGGTGGAGTGAAGTATGCCATAGTCGCGGTAGACTACTTCACCAAATGGGCTGAAGCTGAACCTATGAACACGGTCACATCTAAAAAAGCACTGGACTTTGTCATCAGGAATATAGTGTGTCGTTTTGGGCTTCCACGAAAAATTGTGTCCGACAACGGGAAGCAATTTGACAGTGAACACTTCACGAACTTCTGTGCTTCGCATGGAATTATCAAAAGCTTTTCCGCAGTCGCCAGACCCCAGGCTAATGGGCAAGTGGAGGCTGTAAACAAAATATTAAAGACCACGTTGAAGAAAAAACTCCAAGCCTGCAAGGCTCAATGGCCGGAAGAACTTCCGCGGGTACTTTGGGCCTATCGCACAACAGAGAGAACTTCGACGGGGCACACACCTTATTCCATGACCTTCGGTTGCGAGGCCATCATCCCAGTAGAAACTATGATCCCCTCTCACAGGCAGGACACCTACGACCCTACCCGGAACCACGCCCTTCTCCAGGAGTCCTTGGACATGATCGAAGAGCTCCGGGAGCAGTCGCAGGTCCAACTAAAAATGTACCAAGGCAAGATAGCCCGACACTTTAACACGAGAGTCAAGAGCCGTACATTCGAAGCTGGGGATCTTGTCCTACGGAGAGTATTTCCTGCTACGCAAGATCCGGGAGTGGGAGTCCTCGGACCCAACTGGGAAGGCCCCTATGAAGTCCAAGAAAAAGTGGGCCATGGGACGTATCACTTAAAGAGACTCGACGGATCTAAAGTCCCGCGCGCCTAGAACGCGGAGCACCTCCGCCGTTACTACCAGTAGGCCCCGGACCATCTAGTCGGAAGTCCTTGGTGAAATTAGCAAAAGTGAAAAATGTGGAAATAATCCTCCCTGTTGTAAAACACGTGCCTAGCAGGCTAATTTAATGAAACACGGAGAGATTCACTCCACTTTTACTGCACTTTTTATCCCTGTGTTCAAAGCTGCGTTTTAACAAGTGACCACGCGGTCTGGAGATGTCCGGACCCCACGCTCACTTGGGGGGGTATACATGGCTAAGGCATAGCCATACGCCCCTTGAACAAAACATACACAGAACACCACTTATGTGCTAGCATTGTGTTTGAAATTTTTAAATTGTTTGAAATGTTTAAATTGTTAAGCTTAGGTTTATTTGTTTCCATGAACATGCTTGCATTACGTGTCATATGTGCATTATGTGCTTATGTGAAAATTGTCATTGAAATGCCTGCCAGTATGTATCATGAAAATCATCTCCTGTGTAGCCCAGCGATGGACAGGACTGGGGGTTGAGGCACGTTCATAGAGCTACGCCGAAACACCCCCAACTCCCAGACAAGTCCTTTGCAGGATACTCCGCGATCGCTGTAGAGCTTTGCTTCGCAAGCTCCAGCTCCGGGTCCCGCAAGGCGAAAGATGGCAAGATCCGCGATCACTGTAGAGCTTTGCTTCGCAAGCTCCAGCTCCAGGTCCCGCAAGGTGAAAGATGGCAAGATCCGCGACCGTTGTAAGCCTTGCTTCGCAGGCTCCAGCTCTGGATCTCACAAAATAATGCATGACGAGCTCCTCGACCATTGCAAGTTTCAGCTCCAGGAGCAGACATGGTCGATCCCCCACTCACAGCAGGCCTTGCTTCGCAAAGCCCCTGCTCCGGGATCACACCTGGTGGGCGTGGCGATTTCCCCAACAGCAACGAGCCTTGCCTCGCAGGGCTCCATGCCAGGTCCCTGAAGTCAGCCACCATGAGGTTCGCAACAACAGTTAGTTTTGCTTCGCAAAGATCTAATCTTAAGTCTAGCGACGCTCACCAAAAGAACTCCCGTTCCAAGCCATGGAACGGCTCACCTTAAGCAATCACAGCGAACAGTATAACTACAAGTCCCGGGATTGGCTATTTGCCTTAGGAAAGCTAAAGTACGGTGAAAGGAGCCTGGTCGTTGGAACCAGGAAAACTTCGTAACCTAGAAACTACGTGGGAAAAGACATCAGCCGTTAGAGCTTCAAGTGGGAAGTGCATAGGTTCTGGCCGTTGGAACCAAAACCTCATGCGCCCCTACAACAGTTTCTACCGTATAAAAGTCTACCCTAAACGCAAAGAAAAGTAAAGAACTCGGCAGAAAAGAAAGGAGAATGCTATCATTATGGCAAATATGTCTGCAATGAGAAAAAAGTGCAAGGAGCTTCGCCCCAAAGAAAAACTCAAATGAAAAGTAATTAAAGATAAAACCCCTTCAAGCATTGGGGGTGGCTGCAGCTTCCACGACCGCGGCCTCAGGGACATCGGCTTCAACTGAGGCTGGTGGAGTCGGCTCATTGGAAGGCGGAACTTCGTCACGAGAAGGTTCAGAGGTCCCCGCCTCTCCGGGATCTCCTGCCTCAGGGGCTCCAGCACGTTCGTCAATGTTGTAAGTTTGGACGTACACCTCTGGGCCTTGATCCCACACCTGTAGCTTCTCCCTCATGGCGTCGGCATCCTCCCCCAGATAGCCTAGTACCTCCGGGTTCACTTTCCAGAGTTGATGCATGAGGACCACATGTAATATATTTATCGTCCTGTTCAGTATCACCTCGGCATCCTCCTTCTCCTTCAAGCACTCCGCCTCGGAGGTTGCCAGCTGTGCCTCCGCGACAGCTAATTCAGCCCTTAGTTTGTCCATCTCGGCCTTGGAGACATCCCACTCTCCCTTAAGAGAATCAATCTCCTTGCGCTGCTCCCTATTTTGGCTCAGCACGGATTGCTTCTCGGTCACATGCCCCCTGGCAGTGAATTGCAAGGCCCCGATCTCCTTATCCTTCTCGGCGAGCCCCAACTCCAGCATAGACACGAGATCCTTGCTCCTCTTATGAAATTGCTCCTCCTCGTGCAGCTTACTCTGAAGAGTGGAATATTCCTCTTGCTGCTTAAGGAGGAGATCATTTTTTGATTGCAAGCGGGCTTCCAAGGTGTCCTTCTCCACCCTGGCTTGGGACAGCTCTTCCCGGAGCTTGGAGTTTTCGGCCTTCATCTCATCCGACCGCTGTCTGAACTCATTCTCTGCCTTGGCCCGGTACTCTTGATATTTGGCAAGATATTTCTTGTCCGCCTCTCCCTCAGCCGTGCGCCGGACTTGATCAATCTTCTCCGAAGCCTCCAAGGCCTGTTGGGTCAGATTCTGCTTCTCCGCCTCCAAGGCCTGGCGAGCCAGCTGGCTCTCCTCCAGCTGAACCAGAACTGCACCAACCTCCCGGAACGAGCGTTCCGCGATCATAGAGGCCTGCAAAGAAAGACAACAGAATGAGTTAAACCGGACCAAAAGACAAATGATCCCAAAACACAACAACTGACGGCTTACCCCGGACAATTGCTGCTTCACGGCATGTGTCAGCAACAGCGGATCCTTACTGCTACTGATGGCCCATTTCTAAAAATTGAGCTCGCACAAGCTCAGGGCCATGTCCTCCATAATCTCCGCTCCGAACGGCGCCAATGCACGTCCAAGCCTAGGCACCAGCCTCTTCTCCAAGGCTGGGCCATCCAAAACCGCTCCAGCCGGGTGAAGAGACCTCACCCCCTCGGCCAACTCGGCTCTCTTCACGGCAGACAAGTTGTCTGCCCTTCCCTGGGTAATGGCCTTCTCAGCCTCCAACCGTCTCTTCAAAAAATTGTCGGCCCGTCTTACACCCTCCAGGAGGGCAGCGGGAAAACGGGTTGGTTTCTGCGGGAAGTGGAACTTCAGGCCAGGCAGAGGAAGGTTTGTTGGCTGAGAAGAAGGAGACCCCGAAAGGGTGGACCCCTTGTGGGCTGGAGGAGGAGGCAGACGGGGTATTAAGGCCCCGGTCTGTTGCTTTTGCTGCTGCAGCAGCGGAAGTAATTGCCCTTGTTGCTGCTGCTGGTTTGGATGTTGTTGTTGCTGCCGCTGTGGCGTTGGTGATTGTCTCTGTTGTTCTTGTTGCTGCTGTTGTTGTAGTTGTGGTTGCTGTCGTTGCTGTTGTTGTTGCCTTCGACCAGGAGAAGAGTGTCTAAGGCGTTTCTTGTTAGCGCCCTCAGCATCTTCTCTGGGACGCTTGCTCACCCCAGTTGTCTTCACGGGGAACACAAGCCCTTCCCCGTCGCTGCTGCTACTCGAGACCATCATAGTCTCGGAAGGCCCGTCAGCAGGAGACTTCTCTACCCCCGGAGACGCTTGCGCCTCGCCACTTGTCTTCTTGGGGGTGGCAGCTTTACCTCCCCTACCAGCCTTGGTCTTCCGTCCTTTCCCCGTGGACGGGTCTTGGCTGGTGGCAGCCTTATTAATGAGCAAAGTAACCCTCCCCAACATCTTGGCTTCTGGATACTCTGCAAGAAACATACAAAGCAAGGTTAACGAACCAACAAGCAATGAGAAAGAAGATAAGCAGAAGACAAGACAATCAACAACATAAAAGCACAAGCAAGCCCGCCAGCAAGGAACCAGAAACAAGAAAAAGAAAAGTTTGAAGGGGACGGCCATGCACGAGAAACGTGGATGGCCTTCCCCGAGCAAAACAAAACACCGCTTCCTGCTCCAGGAAGCTCCCGTACTCCTTGAAGTCCGGGAATGACATGCTGAGGGAAGAAGGGTCAACCATGATGACACCTTCTGGCAAACTACCGTCACTCAGACACCCGAGGAGCTCATCTACCCTATCGCAATATCTGTCAAAGGGTATCCTACGCGGATCTAGCCTAAGGAAGCGGGGATCGAACCCCATCTGAGAGGTCCGGGAAACCTCAGACAGGCTGGGGGTGTGGATCAATCGAAAACTAGTCTTACCTCTCCCGGAGGTACTAGCCCCCGGAGCCCCTTCGTTAGGGTAAGCCGCGGCGTGGCGAGCCTCGATCTCCTCTTCCTCCGGCTGGGGGTTGGGGAACCTCTCCGCCCAACTAGGAGATAAAGTATTCTCGTCCCGGGCTGCTTGGGTGATCACCTTGGACAGCTCCAGGGCAATCTGCTCCCGGATGTCAGCTGACACCTGACTTTGCCCCCTGCCACTCACTGGCTCGATGTTTTGGAAAGAGGCGAGTAGCCCATACTCCCTCAAAGATTCGGAGGTCACAAGTCCCTCCACTTTCAACTCTTCCTCCGAAAGCCCTTCGTAGAACTTGGACCTCCTTATCATCTCCGCACAGCGAGGTGTCCGCGGAACAACTTCTGCAAAATTCAAATACAAGCATTAGAGATCCTCCCAAAAGGCAAATCAAACGCAAAGAAACAAAGTTGAAAAGGAGAGGAAGGAGCACTTACCAGGGATTTTAAAGTCCAAAGATAGGGCTGGCACCCTCTTCAGCGGGAAGCCAGTCGTCAGGAACCAGTACTCCCGGAGGTCTGGAACCCTCGCGGTATGACAGGTGGGACACATCACGTCCGGGTGCCTTTCCAGCCTATAAAACCCCACCTTGTCTAAATGACCCCTCATAGGCTGAGATTTCAACCCGTAGAAGTACAGCACCTCCTCCGGGGTAGGAGCTTCCAGTTTCCAGGACTTGCAAAAGATGAACCACCCCGCTAGGAGCTTGTAGCTAGGAGGAATCAACTGGAAGGGGGCAACCCCCGCCTTCACACAGAAATTGGCAAAGTAACTTCTTAGGGGCAAGTGCGCCCCACACACTATGTGTGCCCAGCTCCAGGCACCAAAGCCCTCGTGACCTGGCTAGCCGACTCGCCCAGCACCGACAGACGGTGCCACATCAGACCTGGGATGTTCTTCAGGCCTGCCTCGGAGGAATACAGCTCCAGCATGCCATAATTCCTGAAAAGGTTCGACTTCTGGTCCATCTCCCAGATTGAAATATTGGAAGTCGGTGGGCTAGCCGCGACCACTTTTGCCTTTCCTTTCCCCTTTGCGCCAGCGACAGGGGAACCCTTCTCCTGGGCAGAATCAGCCTCCACCACAGCGAGGAGTTGTTCCTTTGAGATGTTCGTCACTGAACAAAAGAAACAAAGAAGAAAACACTCTAAGCAGTCAGCACCCTTGTCATACCCTAGTGGTATCAAAGGCGTCGGGGAGACCCTCCCCGAAAACTGCTTGGAGAGGCTCCCACCAAGCTTGCCTAGGGGTTGGCACCATGCCACCCGAAGGGCAGCAAGGAACCAGACTCAGACTCCGAGCCTAAGCCCACCAAAAGAAGTGATTTTCCAAAGAAAGACACCCTAAAGGCGTTCATGCTTATGCCCTAAAACAGCAAAACAAGGAACGACTTTCCAAACGCAAATCGTCAAAGCATGCAGAAAAGGCTACTTATCGACTCACATCAATCACATGCCTACCAAAGCCCTATTCACGCATGCACATAGGCGATAATGGCAGAAACCTTAACTCTAACAACTACCAACAACCTAAGGTTTGGGAGGAAAGAGCAAAGTAGAAATACTTACTGGTATTCGGGTAGTTGGAGGTTGAAGGAGTAACCGGATCACTGCACAGCACAATCGCGAGAATTAAAAGCTGCAAAGACGAACGGCGATTCAAACCAGGAACTTCGGCGAATAAACCCACTGCCAAATCAAAAGAAAAGTTTCCAGATCCTTTACCAAAAGAAGTGGCAAGTTTGAAGGAACGGGAGCTTGGAAGCCTGAGAGTTCGAAGGTTTGGAAATCTGAAAATCCGAAAGATAGAGAATTTGAAAGCGTAAAGAGAACGAAAGGTCCTTTCCCTCGTTTTTATAGCAGGGAAGAATTCGTTTCGAATTCCTCAAACGGACGGTCCCGATCTTCCCATTCCATGTGCATCGGATCCAACGGCTGGAGATGAAGCGACGATCCTATTTATGACTCCTCGGATGGGAATAAAGTATTTATTTCCCATCATTATACCACCTCGGGCCCGGAGTACCATTAAAAACCGTCAAATCATTACTCAGATGACTGACGCACGCATACTCAACCAGTCGCCTCACGCACACGTCTTGGTCGCAGAACCATCCCCAGCATGACGCGTGGTCCTTGCCGCACTTGAGTACTTGAGTTCAAACAGAAGAAATTCCCTTTCTTTTTCATACTAACGTTCAGGCAGGAAAAAGGAACCCTTCCGGGAACACAGAAGGTGGCCCCTCGCCTAATCTAAGAAACCGAAGTACCCGGAGGACTGTACAAGCTCCCGGACCTCTCAAAGCTCCGTGACCTTGGGGGGTAAATGTTATCCAGATTTCCGGATAGCGTTTAGATTGATACCCTCGGGGAAGCAGAATTACCAATGTCTTTCACGGTAGGTGACCAGAGCTCGCGGATGGACAGAAAAGCTTCGCCTCTCCCGTTTAGTGTCCGGATTACTCTTCCAAGCAAACACGACACGGAGGCTCATCAACCCTCTTGGACTCCCGAAGGGGTATTCTTCGGGGAAGCTCCTTCCAGGAGAAGCTCTTCAAGTGGTCTTCGCGGAAACAGTTCCGTGCCTCGCACGGAACAAAACCAAACGGTCGAGTCATGGAGGAGGCATATTTGGAATGATATCCACCTGACACAGGATCCCGCCTGACACGCCCGACAGATCAAAGCCGCGCACATCCCAGCACGCCTAAGGGTACCTTTTCGCCTACTGTTCCGCTGACAACTTGGAAAAGACGGCTAACTTTGTGTGTTCCCCATACTTTCACGTAAATATACCCACATAGAGTCTTGTAGCCATGCTACTACAGTAATTGTATCCCCTATTTATGGCTGGTGTAATTAAGACTCATGTACGTAGAGAAAAACCCTAATCCAAAACCCTAGCTATAAAGACCCCTTCATTTTACAAGAAGGGGGACGGCCAAAAAATCACATAGCAAGAACTCTACTAAAATCTCTCTAGCTTCATCTTCTTCAAGAGAACCCGAGAGAAACACTGTGAGTGTGGGAAGTTCTTGTACACTAGCCATCTTACTTTAATCCTTTCAAAGTATAATAACATCGACTCGCGGACTAGGGCTTGTTAACGCCTGAACCACGTAAAAACACTGTTTTTTTAGTTACGTTTCAGCACTTCTATAGTTCTTATCTTTTTATTATTCTGTTTGTATTCGTTTCCGAAAAACTCGGTAAACAATTTCAAAATAGTATTTTGGGATCCTAATGTAATACTTTTACGAATTTCTATAAAAGACCAACTCTTTATAGTTAATGTTTGTTAAATGAGTCTTTATTTTTATCCAAACACACTTTCTAATCTTAAACCTCGATTAACGAGCTAATGGTCCATTTATAAATCACTTGGTAACGGCTCTAAGGAAGTAGGGCATTACAGTAGAACACAATCCTATACCCTCAAGGCTTGATTCCCTAGCTTGAATTCTCAATTGGAGCTTCAAAAATTTCAAAGGATAGGAAGAAAAAGATGATCAGGAGAAGGATGATACATGCTCTGTTTTTGTTTAGTTCTCTACAACCTTCTATAGTTGAATATATCCCTTGGTCAAATGACCAAAATGCCCCTAGGTTAAATAATTTCCTTTCAAAGCTAGCAAGGGAAAAATCATCATTTCCCGTCTATCTCGTTAATTATAATTAACGTCCTCTGATTCCCATTATTCTCAATATTCCCAAATAGTAATAAATCATATCCCATTACCCTATAATTCCTGGTAATGTACTAATCATCAAATTACCCTGAGACTCACCTCAAGACTCAAAATTAACCTTGTTATGACCAAATCGCTAACTTGCATTCAAAGATCGTCACATGTCGAATAGCTCGAACATATCCACATAATAATGTGGCATCATCCATAATTCACCAACATGCATGAAAATATACAAATATGTCGTCAACGGGCCAAATTACCAAAATACCCTTATAATGAAAATTGGACCCACATGCATTCATTTATCATCATATAATAATATAATTCACATAATCATGCATATAATCATTTAATGGCGTAATAAATCAACTATGGCCCTCCCGGCCCTCTAATCTGACCATTAAACCTCATTTGGGATTTTGGGGCATTACATAATCATTGTGATTGTTTGATGAGTTTGATTTACATATTTGACTGAGTTGATTAATACTACTAGTTGGTTTGTTATATCTTGGTGTTAATTGAATCTGATGATTTATATTTACTGCTTTTATATTGTTGCCTAGTTGTGCATGCTAGTTTAAGTTTTATTGCTGAGCTTTGGCTCACGGGTGCTATGTGGTGCCAGTAAGAGGAAGGGATAGCGGAACTAGCCATGAGTTGGAGAGCTTCAGAGGCGGTGTCTACATATGCAGCCTGCTCGATCGTCACGGTCGAGATAGCTTGGGAGGAACTAGGGTTAAACCCTGTTTTTCCATTTAGGACGGCTAAGTTGTATTTTATTTGTCTTTTACAAGTCTGTAAACTGATTTTGGGATCCCGTGTACAAACTTAATATTTAATGAAAAATAAACATTTTGTTGACCAAATCTTTTAATACTTGACCATGACTTAGTCTTAATCACACATTTAAGTTCAAACGACTTGCTTAGCAAGTTAAGCACTATTTTAAACACACAGTGTAGTGGTCTTGGTTATCCAGGACGTTACAATTTCATTAAAACATTTAATTCCATACATGGGATCCCAAAATAATATTTAAAAGGGTTCATTACAAATCAAAAGTTACAACCAGCCGACCTAAGCGGAAAAATAGGGTTTCACCCTAGTTCCTCTGAGAAACCTCAGCCGTGGTGGTCGAGCAGCCGCATATGTACACATCGCCACCAAAGCTCTCCAACTCATGGCTGGTCCAACTTCCCTTTCCCCTTACCTGCACCACAAAGCACCTGTGAGTCGAGGCTCAGCAAGAAAACTTAAACATGCTCATAAGCAATTAACAATATATTACAGAATCATAAATAGCATGTCTAGCAGTAATAACTCTACTCATGCATGCATTCTATTCAGATAAGTGACTACAGAGTCACATCGGGGCCGGTTTCTCTAAATACGTGACCATATAGTCACGCCGAGGCCGTGGCGCTAGGTTATGGGACTATAGAGTCACCTCGAGGTCCATTGCCCTATCCTCTGTGTAACCAGCCTTAGAGCTAGCCCAACGTACCTAGCACTTTATTTTCCAAACGGCCATAGGGTCGGTCAAGCATATATCACACTCCTGATTAGGCCTAACCATATTGATCAGCGCTTAGCGCACTATTGTCACCCTTGACTTATAAGTCAATACTTTTGACCAGCGCTCAGCGCGCTACTGTCGTCCTTGACTTAAAAGTTAATGCTTTTCAAACAGATAATGCAAATAAGCATACATCATTTAAAAATTATCCAGATATAGAGTATTCAAGCATGCTTAATCAAGCAATCACAGGCATAATCATAATCATGCTCACTCACAGGGGCCCGAGCCCTAATCATATCTATATTTAACAATCGGGCCAACCCTAATCACATATATCACGTATTGGGTGCAATTTTCTTACCTCTGTTCCAAGCACAAGTTAATTAACAATGACCCCCGAGGATGATCTCGTCCCGAGCCCTAGCAGTACCCTCATTTGATAAGAATGACCCTAGGCTGTTGTTAACTAATTCCTAGCACTAAACTTCAAGCTTCCAAGCTTTAAATTACATTAGTTTCCTCAAAACCACCCAAGGTTCAAGAGAGAATGAGAGAGAACGTGAGGAAGAAAGAGTGAGCTGAGTGTTGATTTCTCCTTTGCCTCCTACCTCTTAAGGAACTTAGTGACTAAGTCACTGCTAGAAAGGAAAGGACCAAAATGCCCCTTGCCCACTAATGTACTCTTCAATGCCATCAAGGGAAAATTGGTCTTTTGCCACATTTCCCACAATCTCAATTGACACCTCATAATTTCTTCATTAATTCCAATATCCCAAATAATCACCAAATAATTTCCCATTACCCGATAAATCCCGGTAATGTACTAAATTACCAAAATACCCTTAGGCTCACCCCGAGCCAGGTATTTAACCACATTATGACTAAACCGCTAACTTGCTCCCTAGGATCACCTTGTGTCGAATAACTTAAATATATCCACACAATAATGTGGTCTCAATCATAAAATACACGTATACATTCACATATGCCCTCAATGGGCCAAAATTACGAAAATGCCCTTCTAATAAGAAATAGGCTCACATGAATGCTTAATACACATAAACATGCCAATATAGTTGTAACGTCCTCCTAGTCCAGGATCGTTACACTTTGTAATTTAAATAGTGCTTAACTCGCAAAACGAGTCATTTGGGCTTAAATCGTGTAATTAAAACTAACCACAAGTTTAGGTACTAAAAATTTTGGTCAAAAGTCAATCAATTCATTAAAAGAGTTTGACTTCTGTACATGGGATCCCAACATAGTTTAAAATGGTTACAAACCCAAAAATGTATACAAAATCTGACCTATATAGAAAAATCAGGGACCAACCCAAGTTCCAACTGATAACCTTGGTCGTGACGGACAAGCAGGCCGCATATGTACACCTTGCCTCTGAAGCTCTCCAACTCATGGCTAGTCCAGCTTTTCCACTCCTTTACCTACACCATTTAGCACCCGTGACTCGAGACTCATAAAGAAAACATAATCATGCTTATAAGCAGTACATTATCAGATCATAGATTCACAATTAGCATGCCTAGCAGTAATAACCCTACTCATGTGTAGCGTCCCAAATTTTGCTAATAAGGCTTAGGGCCATGATTAGCGTGCCTAGAGGTAAATAAGTGATTTATTATACTAATATGTGAATTTGATGAACATGTGAATAGAAATGCATGTTTAGGTGAATTAAATATGCATGTGGGCCCCATTTGGTTCTTAGGGGCATGTTTGCAATTTTAGCCCGCTGTGAGACATAAATGCAATATTTGTCAATATCGTGATCTTTATCACGTGGGAGTGGTGATATATTGTTATGCACGATCTGAGACAATCCTAAGGAGCGGTTTAGCTAGGAAGTCACAATGGGATCCGATACCAGACTCGGGGCGACTCAAGGAGTATTTCGGGTATTAGAAATTTTACTGGGTTATTGGGTTATGAAAATAAATATTTGGAGATATATTTGAAGTTAGAACGTTTAGGAGGGAATATCTGGGAAATTTACCATTTTTCCCTCGGGGACGTTTTTGGTACCTCGAGCCTTGGAGGTAACTTAAGTGACTTAGGCTAAGTAAGAAAAAGCAGCCAAACACTTAAATTTTCCCAAACCGACCCTATCTCCCTATCACTCGGTTTCTCTATCTTTGGGAGCTTGAAGGCTGAAGAAAGTTTTAGGGGAATTAAGCTAGGACTTCAAAAATCTAAGGCTTGGATTGTGGGAGGAGTAAGCTTGGGAAATTGAAGAGCAAGTGTGGCCTGAGTTCATCCTTGAGGTAAGAAGCCTAGCATTAAATTATCTGAGTTTATGCTGAGTTTTGTTAGAATTATAAGTCCATGCATGTAATCTGAATGGTGGATCACTCTTGGTTAATAGGGTGAGTTTTGGGATTAGTTTTTGTTAGGTTTTGCTGCTGGGACCATTCTAGAACTACTGTGATGATTAAATTAAGTTGTGGGAATGATTGTGGGTTAAATTGGCTGGGTTTTGGTTGTTAAAATGGGGGGTTTTCTAGGTTCGAAGGGGTTCGGGCCGCGCTCTGTTCTTAGTGAGCTGCAGCCCTCTAGAACAGAGAAGAGGCCAAAATGAAGGGCGGGCCGCAGCGCCCCTTTGGTTGGGTCGCAGAGCGTGTCTACAGAAAGGGAAGGTTGAGCCTCTGGTTGAGGTGGGTCGCGGCACAAGGCCTTGGGGCCGCGGCTCTTAAGGGGTTTTTGTACCTCGAGAAGGATTTAGGCTCGGGAATCCAAGAGTTAAGGCTCAGGATGGATTTTATCACCCGAATTGATAGAATTCAAGGTTTTGGGGATTACAATTTCATTCCAAAGTTATTTAATGGATTAGAACTTGATGGATAGATGTTGTTGATATGTTGTGACTAGGTTTTCAGCGAGGCTTGGACTAGGGTACTATGCTCAGGATATCGGTGCTCAAAAAGCTTGGGACACAGGTAAGAAAACTGTTGTACCTGTAGAGTAGGGTGTGGCCCTATAGTTTGTATTGCAGGGCATGCCCCTATGTGATTGTGTTGCAGGGCATAGCCCTATTGTTTATGTGTGTATTTGTTGAAGTATTTGTTGATTATATGCTATGTATTGCATATCTGTGAATGAACGGCAAGGTTCAGGAATGGCGAAAGCCGAGAACGGCAGGAAACTGAGTACGGCAAGGGGCCGGGAATGGCGTTAAGCATGTGGAGTGCGAGGCCGAGTACGGCAAGGGCCAGAAGTGACATTAAGCACGCGGAGTGCAAGTTGCTAGAGTGAGACCCTTCTCGGATGCCTAAGTCATCCTCACGGTGTAGATCGTGAACCTAGGGCTTGGTAATGTGCCTGGGACAACATGGTCGCTATGTGTTTAGCTTTTTGGCTGCCTTGTTATATGCTAACTGATAGCTATGCTTTTTGTGTTGAGTTTTCTTGTTGTTCTTCGGCTCACGGGTGCTCTATGGTGCAAGTAAGGGCAAGGGAAAGGTTGACCAACCATGAGTATGGAGAGCGTGAAGCAGCATGTACATCTTCGGCCTACCTGGCTGTCATGACTAAGGGTATTTTCGGGAGATGTTATGTCTTAACCTAAATTTTGTCGTTTAGTCAACTTTAATCATATTTTGAGTTGTAAATATTTCTAAATAGTATTTTGGGATCCCAAATGTATAACGCTTTATAATTTCAATGAATGGTTACATTTTCAAAATTACATGACCATTATTACTGTTTAGCCGCACTTTTAACCTAAAACCTCTATTAGCAAGTTAATTGCACGTTTAAAACTCACTTAGTAATGGCTCTAAGGAAGTAGGGAGTTACAACTTGGTATCAGAGCGAGCCAAGGTTTATGGTTCCTGGAGATTAACCGAACATGTACGCTCGCTGTCAGTGACAAGCTCGACTCAGGGTTGGTTAGTAATGATTGAATTATATGCTTGATTATGTGCTTGAGTGCCCCGTTTTCCTGATTATTTTATATAGAGTATGATGAATGAGTTAACATATGCATGATGCTAGGGCATGGCCCCTTGGGTGTTGTATGCTATTTTTGTATTGTGGACTACTGTTTAAGGTTGGTTGATGTGAATTGGGAGGTGGTTTTGGATGTTGTTATCATGCCTGATGAGCGGCGTCATTGATTATAGGCATATTGTTGAGATGTCTCGACAATCAACCAGACTCCACGGCAATAGGGTCGAGGATGACAACCTGGGTCAGGACCCTCCACCTGCCTCACAGAATTGGCAACAGTTGTTTGCTGACATGGTAGCCAAACTACACCGAATAGAAGAAGAGCTTCAACAGCTAAGGCAACAGGCCCCTCCTCAGGGCACTGGGTTGCAAGTTCAGCAGGCTATAGCACCAGTGCCAGTTCCGCCTGTTATGGAGAATAGGTGGGAACTTTTGTATGAGAGGTTTAGGAAGCAGCATTCTCCCACCTTCGAGGGTGGACTAGACCCACTGCGGGTAGAGTAGTGGATGAATATGATTTCCCCCATCCTATATTTCATGAGGGTGGAAGGGAACGAGAGGGTAGCTTGTGCCAGCTACATGTTCAGAGAGGATGCCCGCATCTGGTGGGATGTAGTAACACAGAGAAGAAATGTTGCATTTATGACTTGGGAAGAGTTCAAAAACATATTTAATGAGAAGTATTACAGTGTTGCAGTCCGAGCTGCAAAGGTTGATGAGTTTACCAATTTGATCCAGAACCGGATGACGGTTACAGAGTATGCCTTGAGATTTGACCAGTTGATGAAGTTCGTACCGGATTTGGTGTCAACTGATGCGGCACGAAGGGATCGGTTTGTGTGGGGGTTGAATGTCATGATCACCCGTAATGTTGAGATACTTTTGGACCTGGGGACTACCATGTATGGTCAGGTAGTGGACAAGGCCCTTACAGTTAAGGGGACTGAGTATCAGACATGGAGAGAGGGCGCTGCTAGGCGTGAGGCCAGGAGGATGGTGCCTCCTTTCACTGGATCTAGTCAAGGTAGTGGCCCCAGTGACCAGAAGAGAAAGGCCCCAGATTCTTTTTTTCCTCCTAGTTCGGATAGGAGGGCACGGGGTGCTTTTAGCGGCCGTCAGGGCGGAGGTGCCAACTGAAAGAGTTTCCCAGTGTGTCCTCAATGCAGACGACGACATCAGGGAGAGTGCAGGATCAGGGTCTGCTTTATTTGTGGGATTGTCAAACATTTGAAGAAGGACTGTCTACAAGCCAGGAAAAAGGAGTCAAAGCAGAGCGACAGCCTTGCTCCTGCCAGAGTATTCACCTTAACCCAGACTAAGGCTGAGGCTAGCCCCTTGGTCGTGACAGGTCAGAATTCTAGTGCTGGTTCTTCTTTTACTGCATTGATTGATTCGGGGGCTACTCATTCGTTTTTGTCTGCTAGAGTGATAGATCAGCTGTGTAGACCTAGTGAGTCGTATGCTAGGAGATTTCAGACTTTGTTGTTGACTGGGAGATGGTAGTCTCTAGGAGATGGATTAGAGCATTGCCAGTAGAGATAGAGGGTAGAGATTTGGCTGCTAATCTGATTGAGTTAGCGATGGATGACTTCAATATGATTCTAGGGATGGATTGGCTATCGAAGTATAGGGCGACGATTGACTACAAGCGCAGGATGGTGAATTTTGAACCAGAAACGGAGGTACCCTTTGTGTTTGTGGGGACAGTTAGTGGGCCGCGAGTACCTATGATCTCAGCACTGAAGGCTAGAGAGCTAATGCAGGTAGGTTGCATAGGATTTCTAGCAAACATTGTGGATACTTCTAGAGTTGTCCTAGTTGGACCGAGTGAGACCAGATTAGTATGTGTGTTCCTAGATTTATTTCCAGCAGACTTTCCAGGGTTGCTGCCACAACGAGAGATCAAGTTTGTTATAGAGTTGGTGTCAGGGGTGAAGCCAATATCTCGGACACCTTATAGAATGGCTCTGACAGAGTTGAAGGAATTGAAGAATCAGTTGCAGGAGTTACTATATTTGGGGTTCATCAAATCGAGTTTCTCGCCATGGGGTGCTCCAGTGTTGGTCAAGAAGAAGGATGGATCTCTTAGGATGTGTATTGACTACAGGGAGCTGAACAAGTTGACCATTAAGAACAAGTACCCATTACCGAGGATCGACGACTTGTTTAACCAATTACAAGGGAAGATAGTGTTCTCTAAGATCAACCTCCGATCAGGTTATCACCAATTAAGGATTAAAAAGGAGGACATACCAAAGACCGTTTTTCGCATGAGGTATGGACACTATGAATTCCTGGTTATGTCCTTTGGATTAACCAATGCCCCAGCAGCTTTTGTGGACATGATGAATAGGATTTTCAAGGACTATTTGGACAAGTTCGTGATTGTGTTTATTGACGACATACTGGTGTACTCTCAGTCAGAGGCATAGCATAAACAACATTTACGCCTGGTATTGCAGTGGTTAAGAGAGCATAGGTTATATGCTAAGTTCAGCAAATGAGAGTTTTGGCTACCGCAAGTCACATTTCTAGGCCATATTGTCAGTAAGGAGGGAATTCTAGCTAACCCAAGTAAGATTGAGGCAGTGAGGGATTGGCCTAGACCGAGCAGTTTCCCGGAAGTTGGGAGCTTTCTAGGATTAGCAGGTATTATAGGCAGTTCATTGAGGGGTTCTCTAGGATAGCCACACCGTTTATTGAATTGATCAGAAAGAAGACTAAGTATGTGTGGACAGACAGGTGTAAGAATAGTTTCAAGGAATTGAAGCGACGATTGATCACCGCCCCAGTATTGAGTCTGCCGTCAGACAACGAGAAGTTTGTGCTTTATTGTGATGCTTCCAGACACGGTTTAAGGTGTGTGATGATTCAAGCCGAAAAGGTGATAGCCTATGCATCGAGACAGCTAAAGGAGTATGAGCAGAGATATCCCACGCATGATCTAGAGTTGGCAGCGGTGGTATTTGCACTTAAGGTTTGGAGACATTGTTTATACGGTGAGAAGTATGAAATATACACCGACCATAAGAGTTTGAAGTACTTCTTTACTCAGAAGGATCTAAATATGCGCCAGAGACAGTGGCTGGAATTGGTAAAGGATTATGATTGTGATATCCTAGGACAATTGTAAAGGCTAATGTAGTGGCTGATGCATTGAGTTAGAAGGGCCTAGGACAATTGTTCAGTTCAAGGCAGATATCTGATAAGTTAGTTGAGGAGATGACTAAAGCGGGTATAGAGTTGGTGGTTGGTTGGTTAGCCAACATCACTCTTCAGTCTACACTCCTTGAGAGGATCAAGGAAGCGCAGGGGGAGGATCCCCAGTTGAGAGGGCGCAGAGAGAGTGTCTTAGTCGTAGCAGCTAAGGACTTCTTTATTTCGGAGATGGGACTACTGAAGTACAAGGGTCGGATCTGTGTTCCGATGGATTTTGATATCCGGCGAGAGATCTTGGATGAATCACATACCACACCCTATTCTTTACATCCAGGTACGACGAAGATGTACCAAGATTTAAGAACCTTGTATTGGTGGTCGGTAATGAAGAAGGACGTGGTGGACTATGTGGCTAAGTGCTTAACTTGTCAGCAGGTAAAGGCTGAACATCAGAGGATAGCAGGGTTATTGTAGCCTCTAGGGATTCCAAGGTGGAAGTGGGAGGATATCACCATGGACTTCGTGGTTGGTTTGCCAAAGACTGTGGGACAACATGATTTAGTATGGGTGATTGTGGATAGGTATACCAAGTCCGCCCATTTTTCGCCTGTTAGGATGACTTATACTATGGAGCAGTATGCTGAATTGTAAGTGAAGGAAATTATTCGACTCCATGGGGCTCCGAGGTTGAAAGAATCTGACAGGGACCCCACCTTCACCTCCAAGTTTTGGGAGAGCCTGCAAAAGGCTATGGGCACATAGTTGCGGCTTTGTACCGCTTATCATCCTCAGACAGATGGCAGTCTGAGAGGACTATTCAGACACTGGAGGATATGCTACGAGCTTGTGTGCTGGGTTTTGGGGGATTTTGGAGTAAGTATCTCCCTTTGATTGAGTTTTCATACAATAACAGTTATCAAGCGACTATCGGAGTGGCTCTGTATGAGATGTTATATGGGAGGAAGTGCAGATCACCTATCCATTGGGATAAGATGGGTGAGAGGAGATACTTAGGTCCTGAGATGGTTTAGAGGACAAATGAAGCGATTGAAAAGATTAGAGCTCGAATGCTTGCCTCTCAGAGTTGCCAGAAGAGTTACTCGGACCTGAAACGTAGGAGCATAGAGTTTCAAGTCAGTGACCATGTGTTCCTTAGAGTTTCTCCCTTGAGAGGAGTGAGCCCTAGGTTTTTTGGCCCCTTAGAGATTTTGGAACGAGTTGGATAGGTAGCTTACAGATTGGCGATGCCTCTAGCTCTATCAGAGGTTCATGATGTTTTTCACGTGTCCATGCACTGAAAGTATGTATCAAATTCTTCGCATGTACTAAGTTATGAGAACTTGGAGCTGGACCAGTATTTATCATATGAGGAGAAGCCGGTTCAAATTCTTGACCGGAAGGATAAAGTCTTGCGAAGCAAGACAATCGCCTTGGTGAAAGTGCTATGGAGGAACAGCAAGGTTGAGGAGGCAACGTGGGAACTTGAGTCAGATATGCGGGAGAAGTATCCCGAGTTATTCAAGTAATTTCGAGGATGAAATTTCTGTAAGGAGGGGATAGTTGTAGTGTCCCAAATTTTGCTAATAAGGCTTAGGGCCTTGATTAGCATGCTTGGAGGGCAATAAGTGATTTATTATACTAATATGTGAATTTGATGAGCATGTGAATAAAAATGCATGTTTGGGTGAATTAAATATACATGTGGTCCCTATTTGGTTATTAGGGGCATGTTTGCAATTTTAGCCCATTGTGGGCCATAAATGCAATATTTGTGAATATTGTGATCTTTATCACGTGTGAGTGGTGATATATTTGTGATGTACGATCTGAGACAGTCCTAGGGAGCAGTTTAGCGAGGAAGTCACAATGGGACCTGATACCCGACTCGAGGCGAGTCAAGGGGTATTTCGGGTATTAGACATTTTACTGGGTTATCGGGTTATGAAAATAAATATTTGGAGAAATATTTGAAGTTAGAACGTTTAGGAGGGAATATCAGGAAATTTACCATTTTTCCCTCAGGGACGTTTTTGGTACCCCGAACCTTGGAGGTAATTTAAGCGATTTAGGCTAAGTAAGACAAAGCAGAGAAACACTTAGAATTTTCCCAAACCGACCCTATCTCCTTATCACTCGGTTTCTCTCTCTTTGGGAGCTTGAAGGCTGAAGAAAGTTCTAGGGGAATTAAGCTTGGGATTCAGAAATCTAAGGCTTGGATTGTGGGAGGAGTAAGCTTGGGAAGTTGAAGAGCAAGTGTGGCCTGAATTCATCCTACAGGTAAGAAGCCTAGCATTAAATTATATGAGTTTATGCTGAGTTTTGTTAGAGTTGTAAGTTCATGCATGTAAGTTGAATGGTGGATCACTCTTGGTTAATAGGGTGAGTTTTGGGATTAGTTTTTGTTAGGTTTTGCTGCTGGGAACATTCTAGAACTACTGTGATGATTAAATTGAGTTGTGGGATTGATTGTGGGTTAAATTTGCTGGGTTTTGGTTGTTAAAATGGGGGAATTTCTGGGTTCGAAAGGGGTCGGGCCGCGGCTTTGTTCTTGGTGAGTCGCGGCCCTTTAGAACAGAGGGGAGGCCAAAATGAAGGGTAGGTCGCGATACCCCTTTGGTTGGCCGCGACGCCCATTTGCAGAAAGGGGATGTTGAGCCTTTGGTTGAGGCGGGACGCGGCTCTTAAGGGAAGGTTTTAGGCTCGGGAATCCAAAAGTTAAGGCTCGGGATGGATTTTATCACCCGGATTGATAGAATTCAAGCATCCGGGAATTATAATTTCATTCCATAGTTATTTAATGGATTAGAACTTGATGGATAGATGCTGTTGATATGTTGTTGATTAGAACTTTGGGAGGCGACGCATCACTAGTCTCTGAAGGCACTATACAGGTGCATCGACGTATTTTTTACTCCAAAATTTAAATCAAATGTTTTAATCTCATTAGTTACGTATAATGTGGGCTCCTATACTATTTAAAGGGATCACTTTAGTTTTTGATGGATTGATCACTTACCTCTCTCTCTCCAGCTCTCAAGATTACTAGTTTTCTCCAAGATCTTCACCAAGAAAGCTTAACTTGGATGAAGATTCAAGGCTTGTGAATCTCAATCTCATTCCAAAGTAGTAGCTTCAAGCAATCTCAAGAAGGAGGCTAGGATTAGATATTTTTGGACAACAAATCTTCATTTGTATCAAGCTTTGTTACAGTTTGTGATTCACATAAAATCATAGACTTATGATTTTATGTAACTTTGTTTTATCTTCACAAAGGTTTATTCTTTCTCTTTATCTAATTTGTGTTATTCTTTCATTAAATATATTGTTATATTATGATTAAATATTTCTAAATTCATGTTGTAATCATTTAATTACTTAATCTTTGTTTATCAATATTTGCATTCATACTTTGAATATGTTTCTTTAATAATCAAGATTTGCATTCATACTTTGAATATGATTCTTTAATTATCAAGATTTGCATTCATACTTTGAATATAGTTCTTGATTAGTCTCTAGGGTTTGAAATATTGAATTAATTCTCATTATTCATTGTTGGATTAGAAAGTGTAAGCCACAAATCCCCAACAAATTGTACCCAAATGACTTGGATTTGTTTGATGAAGACTACGGCTGAACTGAACTCATTGTTTCAACTTTTTCATAAACATATCCAGACCTAGTATCATGCCCACGTTCAAATTCTATGCAGTGAAAATGGGGGTGGGGGAAAGTATCATATTTCAACACTTCAAAAGTACTAGGAAACTCATCAACCTGTTCATCAAACTACTTGTTCTAATACACCACAAAAAATGGAGTAGCTGAATTAGAGAACCATCACTTTCTCAAGGTTGTGTAAAACTTGTTGATAGAAGCTCACATGCCACTATCCTACTGGGGGGGAAGCTCTTACAAATGCTGCATATTTAATCAACAGAGTACCTTCTAGCGCCATAAAATTTTGAACACCACTCCAAGTTCTCACTGAAGTCGTTGTTGCACCAACAATGCCAAATCTATCACCGCGAGTGTTTAGGTTCATAGCTTATGTTCATATTCCACAACACCAACAACACAAGTTGTCTCCTCATGCATTATGATGTGTCTTTTTAGGCTATGAAACTCATCAAAAAGGTTATCGGTGCTATAATCCCCCTACACAATGAATGTATGTCACAATGGATGTGGTATTTCATGAATATTTAATGTATTTTTCACCTAATTCTGAAGTTCAGTGGGAGTAACATGGAGAAATTAAGACTTTGGACTATGATTTTCCTACCTCAAGGTTTAATGAAGATCAATTGGAGATTAGTGCTATAAATTTGGAACCAAGTGGTAGTGTGTAATGCCCAAATACCTTAGAGTCGTTACTAAATGAGTTAAAAATGTGCCATTAACTTGCTAATTGAGGTTTTAGGTTAAAAGTGTAGCTAAACTGGAATAAAAAGACGTTTAAATAAATTTAATATAAAATATTTGGTTATTCATTAAAAATATAAAGAGTTATACATTTGGGATCCCAAAACACTGTTTAGAAAATGCTTTACATCTCAAATTACATTTATGATCGACTTATGCGACAAATCTATACCAATACATTGCATCTTCCCAAAATAACCCTGGTCGTGGCAGCCAAGTAGGCCGAACATGTACCCATCGCTCCACGCTCTCCGTACTCATGGTTGGTCGACCTTTCCTTTGCCCTTACCTGCACCATAGAGCACCCGTGAGCCGAAGCCTAGCAAGAAAACTCATCACAAAACAAATAACATATCCATATCTATCGACATCATATAACAAAATAGCCAACGGGCTAAACACATAGCGGCCATGCCGTCCCAGGCGCATTACCAGGCTCTGGGTTTGCGGTCTTCACCGAGAGGATGACTCCAGCATCCTAGGAGGGTGTCATCCTTACGGCATGCACTCTGCATGCTCAACGCCGTTCCCGTCCCCTTGCCATACTCGGCTTCCTGCCGTTCTCGGCCTTCGCCGTTCTCGGCCTTCGTCGTTCCTGACCTTCGTCGTTCATTCACAAATATGCATTACATAGCATAATATCAACAAATATTTAAACATAAACAATAAGGCTACGCCCTGTAATTCAATCACATAGGGCCATGCCCTGCTCTACGGGTACAAAAAATTTCTTACCTGTGTTCCAAGCTATCTGAGCACCGCAATCCCGAGCACAGTCCTCTAACACGAGCCTCATTGAAAACCTAGTCACAACATATTTATAATAGCCATCCATAAAGTTCTAATCCAATAAATAGCTTCAAGACATAAATCTAGCCTCCGAGACCTTGGATTCTACCAAACTAGGAAGTACAAACCTTCCCAAGCCTTAACATTTGAGTTCCCGAGCTAAAAACCTTCAAACAGCCAAAATTCTGCATTTGGCCCGTGGCCCAACCCCCCTTAAGGGTCGCGACGCGCCCCAAGTCAGAGGTAAAATGCCTCTCTACTAAGAGAAATGGGTCGTGGCGCCTAAACCTTATGTCGCGGCGACTGGGCAATTTTTTCCGAAGTCCCCTGGCCTATAAGCTCAAACGGATCGTGGCACCCGATGACCACAGCCGCGGTGCGAGCCCGAAACCCAAAAATCCCATGCAAATTTTACGAGATAACTCCCTTGAAAATAATTCTAACACACACCAAAATCAGAGTTGAGTCCCATAGCCATTCTAATACACCTTAACCAATGCTAGAACCCCAGAAACTAACTAATTCACTCCAATTCACACCAATTAAATCTTAAGCTCAAAACTCAACTATGTTCATGGATTACAATGGAATTCAGTAAAATAACAACTCTAAATCCGTACCTCTATTACAGATTTGGCCTGAGCAATTGTTATATACTTCAAGTCTTCAATCCTTCAGTCCCTTAGTATGAATCTCCAATAGAACCTTCAAGCTTTCAAGCACCCAAGAAAAATAGTGGTAGCCGGGAGAGAGAAACAAAGAGAGCTGGCTGAGAGTTTTTTGTTTCCTTTCCTTCTCCTTAGTTCCAGTGACTTCTCAAGAATACCCAGCCTATTCTAGACCATGTATATCCCTTCTCAAAAGAGCAAATTACCCCTTAATTCAATCTAAGTCCTCAAGTGCCACTAAGGTCAATTTCATCAATTGCCAAATTCTGTTAATTCCTCAAGTGTTCCCATAAATCCCTGTTTATTCCCGACATATTCAAATCATAGTTAAATTACTACCCATTACTCGATAAATCTCGAACATACATAACATTCCCAAAATACCCCTGGGCTCCTCCCGAGCCGGGTATTTGACCTCGTTGTGACTTTTTAGCTAAACTGCTCCCTAGGAACGTCTCGGATCGTGCATCACAAATATATCACCACTTACTCGTGGTATCACTCCCAATATACACAAATATTTCATATATGCCCTCAACGGGATAAAATAACAAATATGCCCCCAATAACCAAATGGGGCCCACATGCATATTTAATTACCTAAACATGCATTTCTAATCACATAATCATCAAATTCACATAATAACATGATTAAATCAATTTTTGCCCTCACGGCACACTAATCAAGGCCCTAAGCCTTATTAGAAAATTTGGGACGCTACAACTATCCCCTCCTTACAGAAATTTCGTCCTCGAAATTACCTGAATTGCTCGGGATACTGATCCCGCATATCTGTCTCAAGTTCCCACGTCACCTCTTCTACCTTGCTGTTCCTCCACAGCACTCTTACTAAGGTGATAGTCTTGCTCCGCAATTCTTTCGATCGAGAATCTGAACCGGCTTCTCTTCGTACGAAAAATATTGATCCAGCTCCAAGTTCTCATAACTCAACACGTGCGTAGAATCTGACACATACTTCCGGAGCATGGATACATGAAACACATTGTGAACCCTTGATAGAGCTAGAGGCATCGCCAATATATAAGCTACCTCTCCAACCCATTCCAGAATCTCAAAGGGGCCAAAAAACCTAGGGCTCAGCTTGCCCCGCACACCAAACCGTTTCATCCCTCTCAAGGGAGAAACTTTGAGAAGCACCTGGTCACCCACTTGAAACTCTACGCTCCTGCGTCTCAAGTCTGAGTAACTTTTCTGCCGACTCTGGGAGGCAAGCATTCGAGCTCTAATCTTTTCAATCACCTCATTGGTCCTTTGAACAACCTTAGGTCCCAGATATCTCCTCTCAACCATCTCATCCCAATGAATGGGTGATCTACACTTACTTCCATATAACATCTCATACGAAGCCACTCCGATGGTCGCCTGATAACTGTTATTGTACAAAATCTCAATCAAAGGGAGATACTTACTCCAAGATCCCCCAAAATCCAACACACGGGCTCGTAACATATCCTCCAGTATCTAAATCGTCATCTCAGACTGTCCATCTGTCTGAGGATGATAAGCGACACTAAACTACAATTGTGTGCCCATATCCTTCTGCAGGCTCTCCCAAAACATGGAGGTGAAGGTGGGGTCCCTGTCAGATACTATCGATCTCAGAGCCCCATGTAGTCGTACAATTTCCTTCACATACAATTCAGCATACTGCTCCACAGTATAAGTTTTCCTAACAGGCAGAAAGTGGGTAGACTTGGTATACCTATCAACAATCACCCACACTGAATCATGTTGTCCCACGGTCTTCGGCAATCCAACCACGAAGTCCATGGTTATATCCTCCCATTTCCACTTCGAAATCCCTAGAGGCTGCTACAACCCTGTTGGCCTCTGATGTTTAGCCTTTACCTCCTGACAAGTTAACCACTTAGCCACATAGTCCACCACGTCCCTCTTCATTCCTGGTCACTAATACAGAGTTCTCAAATCTTGGTACAACTTCGTCGTACCCGGATGCAAAGATTAGGGAGTGGTAGTAGACTCATCCAGTATCTCTCACCGAATACCTAAATCCATCAGAATGCAAATCCGACCCTTGTACTTTGGTAATCCCATCTCTAAAATAGAAAAGTCTTTAGTCGCTCCGACTAAGACGCTCTCTTTTTGAACTCTCAATTGGGGATCCCCCCCTGTGCCTCCTTGATCCTCTCAAGGAGCGTATACTAAAGAGTGATGTTGGCTAACCGACTAACCACCAACTTTATACCCACTCTAGTCATCTCCTCAGCTAACTTTTCTGATATCTGCCTCGAACTGAACAACTTTCCTGGGCCTTTTTGACTCAGTGCATCAGCCACTACGTTGGCCTTCCCAGGAACATATAGAATATCACAATAATAATCCTTTACCAATTCCAGCTAACGTCTCTGACGCATATTCAGATCCTTCTGAGTAAAGAAATACTTCAAACTCTTGTGGTCGATGTATATTTTGCACTTCTCACCATATAAATAATATCTCCAAACCTTAAGTGCAAATACCACCGCCGCCAATCCCAAATCATGTGTGGGATATCTCTACTCATATTCCTTCAGCTGTCTTGACCCGTAGGCTATTACCTTTCTGGCCTGCCTAAACCCTGTCTGGAAGCATCACAATAGACTACAAACTTCTCATTGTCTGATAGCAGACTTAATACGGGAGCAGTAATTAGTCACCGCTTCAATTCCTTGAAAGTGTTCTCACATTCGTCTGTCCATACATACTTAGTCTTCTTACGCATCAATCCAGTCAATGGTGTGGCCATTCTGGAGAATCTCTTGATGAACCAACGATAGTATCTTGCCAATCCCAAAAAGTCCTAACCTCTGATACACTACTCAGCCTAGGCCAATCCCTCACTGACTCAATCTTGCTTGGGTCAACTAGAATCCCCTCCTTACTGACAATATGACCCTAAAATGTTACTTGCGGTAGCCAAAACTCACACTTGCTGAACTTAGCATATAACCTATGCTCCCTCAACCGTTGTAATACCAGGAGTAGATGTTGCCCATGCTCTATCTCTAATTGAGAGTACACCATTATATCTTCAATGAATACGATCACAAACTTGTCCAGATAATCCTTGAAGACCATATTCATCAAGTCCATAAAGGTTGTTGGGGTGTTGGTTGATCCAAAGGACATAACCAGGAATTCATAGTGTCCGTACCTCGTGTGGAAAGCGGTCTTTGGTATGTCCTCCTCTTTAATCCTTAACTGGTGGTAGTCTGACCGAAGGTCAATCTTAGAGAACATTGTCTTCCCCTGTAGCTGGTCAAACAAGTCGTCGATCTTAGGTAGTGGCTACTTGTTCTTAATGGTCAGCTTGTTCAATTCTTTGTAATCAATACACATTCTTAAGGATCCATCCTTCTTCTTGACAAACAACACTGGAGCACTCCATAGCAAAAAACTAGGTCTGATGAATCCCAAACCCAGTAACTCTTGCAACTAAATCTTCAGTTCCTTCAACTCTGCCGAAGCCATTCTATAAGGTGTCCTAGAAACTGGCTCCACCCCTGGTGCCAATTCTATGACGAACTCAATCTCCCGGTGTGGTGGCAACCCTGGCAAGTCTGCGCGGAACAAATCTGGAAACTCACATACCAGTCTGGTCTCACTCGGCCCAACCGACACAACTCTAGAAGTATCCACAATGTTTGCTAGGAATCCTGTGCAACCATCCTGCATCAGTGCCGAAATCAAAGGTACTCGCGGACCACTCACTGTCCCCACGAATACAAAAGGTACCTCTCCTTCTGGTTCAAAGGTCACCATTCTGCGCTTACAGTCAATTTTCGCCCCGTACTTCGATAACCAATCTATCCCTAAGATCATATCAAAGTCATCCATTTCTAGCTCAATCAGATCAACAGACTACTCCCTACTGTCTATCTCTACTAGCAATGCTCTAACCAATCTCCTAGAGACCACCAGCTCCCCAGTCGGCAACAAAGTCTGAAATCCTCTAGCATACAAATCACTAAGTATACACAGCTAATCTATCACTCTAGCAGAAACAAATGAATGAGTTGCCCTCAAATCAATCAATGCAGTAAAAGAAGAACCAGAACTAGAAATCTGACCTGTCACGACCGAGGGGCTAGCCTCAGCCTCAGTCTTGGTCAATGTAAATACTCTGTCAGGAGTGAGACTGTCACTCTACTTCGACTCTTCCTTCCTGGCTTGTGGGCAATCCTTCCTCAAGTGACTGATACTCCCACAAGTAAAGCAAGCCTTGATCTGCACTCTCCCTGATGTCGTCATCTGCACCGAGGACACACTAGGAAACTCCTCCAGTTGTCTCCTCCGCCCTGATGGCCACTGAAAGCACCACTTGCCCTCCTATCCGAACCAGGAGGAACAAAAGAGTCTGGGGCCTTTCTCTTCTCCTCAATGGGGCCACTACCCCGACTAGATCTAGTGAAAGGAGGCACCGTCCTCCGAGCATCACACCTAGCAGTGCCCTCTCTCCATATCTGATCCTCGGTCCCCTCAGCTATATTGGCCTTGTCCACTACCTGTGCATAAGTGGTAGTCCCCGGATCCAAAGTTATCTTGACATAATGGGTGATCATTACATTCAATCCCCGCACAAACCGATATCTTCGTGCCATGTCAGTCAGCACCAAATCCAGCGTAAACTTCGCTAACCAATCAAACTTCAAAGCATACTCAGTAACCGTCATTCGATTCTGAGTCAGGTTGGTAAACTTATCAACCTTTGTAGCTCGGACTACGACACTGTAATACTTCTCATTGAAAATATTTCTGAACTCTTCCCAGGTCATAACTGCAACATTCCTTCTCTACGACGCAATATCCCACCAGATGCGGACGTCTTCTCTTAACATGTAGCTGGCACAAGCTACTCTCTCATTCCCTTCCACCCTCATAAAATCCAGGATGGAAGAAATTATGTTCATTCACTACTCTGCTCGCAGTGGTCTGGTCCACCCTCGAAGGTGGGAGGATCATGCTTCCTAAACTTCTCATACAAAGGTTTCCATCAATTCTCCACAGCAAGCTGGGCTGGCACAGGTGCCACAGCCTATGGAACCTGCAACCCAATGCCCTTAGGAGGGGCCTGTTGCCTCAACTGTCGAAGCTCTTCTTCTGTTCGGTGAAGTCTAGCTTCCATCTTGGCAAATAACTGTTGCCAATTCAGTGGGGCAGGTGGAGGGTCCTGACCCTGGTTGTCATCCTCGGCCCTATTGTCGCGGGTTCTTATTGATCACCAAGGCATCACAACAATATGCCTGCAATCAATGACGCCACTCACATCAACCACTCACACTCAATAAAACCACATAACCCAGATAACATACAACAATCAAGGAGGCCATGCCCTAGCATCATGCATATGTCAACTCATTCATCATGCTCTATTAAAATAATCAAGCAAACAGGGTACTTTAACAAACAATCAAGCATATAATTCAATAATTACCAACCAGCCCTGAGTCAAGCTTGTCACTGGCAGTGAGCATACATGTTCGGTCAATCTCTAGGAACCATAAACCTTGGCTCGCTCTAATACCAAGTAGCAATGCCCTACTACCTTAGATCCGTTACTAAGTGAGTTAAAAACGTGCAGTTAACTTGCTAATTGAGGTTTTAGGTTAAAAGTGTAGCTAAACCGGAATAAAAAGTTGTTTAAAGACATTGAATATAAAATATTTGGTTATTCATTAAACACATAAAGAGTTATACATTTGGGATCCCAAAACATTGTTTCGAAAATTCTTTACATCTCAAATTACATTTATGGTCGACTTAGGCAAAAAATCTATACTGATACATTACATCTTCCCAAAATAACCCTGGCCATGGCAGCCAGGTAGGCCGAACATGTACCCATCGCTCCACACTTTCAATACTCATGGTTGGTTGACCTTTCCTTTGCCCTTACCTGCACCATAGAGCACCCGTGAGCCGAAGCCCAACAAGAAAACTCAACACACAAAAAAAATAACATATACATATCTATCAACAACATATAAAAAAATAGCCAACGGGCTAAACACATAGCGGCCATGCTGTCCCAGGCGCTTTACCGGGCCCTGGGTTCGCGATCTTCACTGAGAGGATGACTCCAGCATCCTAGGAGGGTCTCATCCTTACGGCATGCACTCCGCGTGCTCAATGCCATTCTCGGTCCCTTATCGTACTCGACTTCCTACCGTTCTCGACCTTCGCCATTCCCGGCCTTCGCCGTTCATTCACAAATATGCATTACATATCATACTATCAACAAATATTTAAACATGCACTAAACATAAAAAATAGGGCTACGCCTTGCAATTCAATCACATAGGGCCATGCCCTACAATAGAAACAATAGGGCCATGCCCTGCTCTATAGGTACAACAGTTTTCTTACCTATGTCCCAAGCTATCTGAGCACCGCAATCCCAAGCACAGTCCTCTAACACGAGCCTCATTGAAAACCTAGTCACAACATATTTATAATAGCCATCCATCAAGTTCTAATACAATAAATAGCTTCAAGACATAAATCTAGCCTCTGGGACCTTGGACTCTACCAAACTAGGAAGTACAAACCTTCCCAAGCCTTAATGTTTGAGTTCCCGAGCTAAAATCCTTCAAACAGCCAAAATTATACATTTCGGTCGCGGCCCAGCGCCCCAAGTTAGAGGAAAAATGCCTGTCTGCTGAGAGACACGGGCCGTGGCGCTTAAACCTTCCACTGCGGCACCTAGGTAATTTTTTCCAAAGTCCCCTGGCCTATAAACTCAAGCAGGCCGCAGCGCCTGATGAACAGGGCTACGGCGCGAGCCCGAAACCCAGAAATCCCATGAAAATTTTACGAGCTAACTCCCTAAAAAAATCATTCTAACACACACCAAAGTCAGAGTTGAGTCCCATAACCATTCTAATACACCTTAACCAGTGCTAGAACCCCAGAAACTAACTAATTCACTCCAATTCACACCAATTAAATCTTATGCTCAAAACTCAACTAAGTTCATGGATTATAATGGAATTCCAGTAAAATAACAACTCTAAATCCATACCTCTGTTACAGATTCAGCCTGAGCAATTCCTATATACTTCAAGTCGTCAATCCTTCAGTCTTTTAGTCTGAATCTCCAATAGAACCTTCAAGCTTTCAAGCATCCAAGAAAAATAGTGGTAGCTGAGAGAGAGAAACCAAGAGGGTTGGCTAAGAGTTTTTTGTTTCCTTTCTTTCTCCTTAGTTCCAGTGACTTCTCAAGAATACCCAGCCTATTCTAAACCATGTATATCCCTTATCAAAAGACCAAATTACCCCTTAAGTCAATCTAAGTCCTCAAGTGTCGCTAAGGTCAATTTCGTCAATTTCCAAATTTTGCTAATTCCTCGATTGTTCCCATAAATCCCCATTTATTCCCGACATATTCAAATCATAGTTAAATTACTATCCATTACTTGATAAATCTTGAACACACATAACATTCTCAAAATACCCCTAGGCTCCTCCCGAGCCAAGTATTTGACCCCATTGTGACTTTTTAGCTAAACTGCTCCCTAAGACCGTCTCAGATCGTGCATCACAAATATATCACCACTTACTCGTGGTATCACTCACAATATACACAAATATTGCATTTATGCCCTCAACGGGCTAAAATAATAAATATGCCCCTAATAACCAATGGGGCCCACATCCATATTTAATTACCTAAATATGCATTTCTAATCACATAATCATTAAATTCACATAATAACATGATTAAATCAATTATTTCCCTCCCGACACGCTAATCAAGGCCCTAAGCCTTATTAGCAAATTTGGGACACTACATAGTGCCTCCCAACTAGAACTTGAAAATGAAACAACGGATGACTTGGAAATAAGTGGTATATCATTAGAACAAAGTGGTGACAATCACCCATAAATCACAACCACGTCTGTTCCCCAACCAGAGCTAGATGAAATTACTCCTACACATGATATACCACACCAATTGCCTGTTAAGAATGTCCATGAACCACGTCAAAAAATATTACCCCATTATCACACCAGAGGTACTCCTATGCCCGCCTATGAATATGATTTCTCCACTAAAACTAGGTATCACATGAGCACTCCTAACCATCATTTGTCTAAATCAAATAAAGCATTAGTAAATCAATTATCTATTGTATCTATTCCTAAAAATGTGCAAGAAGCCTAAACTGATCACAGGTGGAAAGCTGCTATGGATGAAGAAATTAATTCCTTAAAGAAAAATGAAACTTGTGAATCATCCCCCAGGAAAAAACTTTGTTGGATGTCGCTGGATTTACACCGTAAAATACAAAGTTGATGGCAAAATCGAACGGTTTAAAACAAGACTTGTGGCCGAAGGATACACTCAGACATATGGGATTGATTATAATGAGACTTTTGCACCTATGGCCAAAATTAATATATTGTGTGTCTTGTTGTCTATAGCTACCAACATTGATTGGCTGTAACAAAAATTTGACATGAAGAATGCTTTTTTTTCATGGAGAGTTGTCTGAAGGAGTTTACATGGAATTCCCACCAGGCTACTAGATAGAAGAGAAACAAGGGGAAAAGGTATGTAAGTTGCATAAGTATGGGTTAAAGCAATCCCCAAGAGCATGGTTTGGAAGATTTACAAGTGTAGGAAACACATATTGCAGGATCTTTATTTATTTTCATGCAATTTACATATTATCAAACAAACATGCAAATTCCTAGAACATGCTCCTATGAAATTGATACAAATAAAGAGTAAAGTAAAAACTTACATTACACAGTGAAACTGGAACAGCTTCTTTCTTCAATCTCTCTAGCCATTGATTCCTTTTTGTAGCAGAGTATTATCAAGAGATTGAACTAGATCAGTAACATAGTCTTCCTCACCAAGCATTTGATCAACCTAAAACTAGTGTGAGCTGGTTTTCAACACATGAGATAGAGATCTAGAAGAGAATAAGAGAAGAAGAGATAGTGGCTAAGAAAGGATTAGATTGTCTAGGTTTTCACTTATCCAATGAATCAACTAAGATTGACTTGTGAAAACCCTAGATATCATATTCCTTATATATGCAACTTAATGGGATTTATTTAAATTTAAATTAATTAAAATAATAAACAATAAGATAAAATCCTTGGGCACCCACAAATGGACTTGGGCTCAATCTCTTTGTTTTGAATTTAAATCTCAATTGGGCCTAAATTCAAAACCTTTTTATTTATTTATCTTTTAATTATTTAATTAAATCCTTATTCAAATTAACTTATTATAATTTGAAACTTGATTTAATATTATTTATTTATATTGACACAAATTTATCAGCATTAATAAAGTTTCCCAAATATTATCTTTTATTCTTTAAATCTCATATCTCTGTCAAATTTTCAAAAATTGTCCTAGTCAACTTTAAAAATTCTAATTGATAATTAAATTAATTAATTGAGACATTCTAGATGATTTACTCAAAGGTGGGGAGGGACCATGGATCCATGAAATAAAGCTTCAATAAGTTACCATGAATTTATTTACGAATAATTTCAGTACTTTATTAATTCCTCGTGACTCCACTATAGACTCGGAATTGAACTCTTGAATTTATTGAACGTATTTTCCAAACCATAAATACATTATCCATTGTTATAACCATTACAGTCAGTCAATCCTATATCGATGACTTACTAACGAGCTAGGTGCAAATTATAGTTTTACCCGTCATCAGTATTTTATCATTAACTCCCACTAAGTTCCTTATAAATGATATTTCTGTGAAATTAATCACAGAAATGAGATCTCAATTATTTAACCTTTTGAACAAAGCAATTAAGGAAATCATCTTTTCACTTCTCTTACAGAAGTTGTAGATTTCATATCTATGAATAATACTCCCACTCAATTACACTACTAAATCTCCAAGATGTAAGTATGGGCTAGACTGTAAGGTAAACTGGTAATGAACAAGTCAAAAGATTTAAATAATATAATTAGTAGAATATTATCACTAAGAATTAAGATCGACTTAACCTATGGTCAACGTTGTGACATTGATTAGATTCGATAACAACGATACTTACTTATCAAGTAATAATCAATATCGATCCTAGTCTGATGTACCCAAATACATTCGATCTTATCTACTTGATCAATGCCTTGGACAAGACATCACACCCTGATTGTGTAAGTAGATCATATCGTTGATTGCCTAATTAGTGAAAATCCAATGCACTGATCTAATCTTAGGACTCATTCTTTTGAACATATAATTAGATATATAATCCACTGTGACCTAGCTAGTATAATTGTAACTATCCATATGTTCAGGATTTTATAAATGTTTGTATTACTTCAATAATCATGTAATAAAACAAGCAAGCAACACGGTTGTTAAACTAAATGATTTCTACTACTTTTATTGCAATATAAAATCGCATCACATGTCCAACATGGTTTTATAAGGGCATAAAACCCAACAACAAGTGCCATGAAAGTAGTTGGTTACACACAATGCAACTCTGACCATACATTATTCTTGAAGAAAAAACAAGGAAATGTTACCGCACTTATTGTTTATGTCAACGATATGATTGTCATGGGAAATGATCCAGAAGAAAGAAAGGCCTTGCAAGAGTACTTGTCCAATGAAATCAAAATGAAAGACCTTGGCTCGTTGAAATATTTTCTTGGGATAGAAGTGTCTCAATTTGGTAAAGGAATCCTCTTGTCTCAGAGAAAATATGTCTTGGACTTATTACAGGAAACTAGTATGTCAGCATGTCAACCAGTTGATACTCCACTAGAAGAAGGCATAAAATTATCTATTAAAAAGGATCAAGTATATGTTGACAAAGGGAGATATCAAAGACTTGTTGGAAGATTGATGTACTTGGCTCACACACGA